>NC_138034.1:33275735-33636703 GCF_964106645.2 Podarcis pityusensis
TCACTGAGATGGTTGTGTATTTTTCTAATTTTTGTTTCTCCTGCTGCAGACCTTGAGGTTCCCGCCAAGGGTGCTGACATATCCCTCTTGTTTCTCAGGACCCCTCTTTTGGCTACAGTCATCATAATTTAACACCTGCGGTCACTATTAGTATATATCTGGTCACTAATGTGGTACCCGTGCGTGCAATACTACCCCACAGGTCTTCCTCTGAGGCCTGCCTTCTCCTCCTCACTGCCCCCTCTGCCATGAAGTGGTGAGAGTAAGTTTCTTGGGAAAGTATATAGAGCAGGAGGAGGCATTGGGAAGTTAGATTATTTCTACTTTCCCTTTTAGCTCTTTGTGTGTGGAACTGAACCTCTTCTCTTTCTTTTTTACACACTCACGTGCACTTACATACTACAAATTTCTGAGGCATCACATTTTCTCCCTCCCTCATATACCAGCTTATAGAGAAAGGGGTGAGAGCCACCAGGCCCACACAAGGAAATCTGTTTACCTGTTTGAGGGAAAATCTGTTGTCATCCAACAGAGAAGGCACTTGTTTCTTAGTGCTAAAATGCTAGACTCCAGGACAGGCATGCTTTTCATTGGGACTTCATTCTTTGTTACTGAACAGAAAGTTTCTGCTTGAGAAAAATCTATCTCCCTGCTGTGTGTTGTTTCTGTAACTGCAAAGAAAACAGGAACATTTCCTTATCCCAGCTAAACATTTCTACTACAAGATTACATGCCAGTTACAGCATGTGCCAGCATATGTTATTGATTTGCCCAGAAATATGGCTTCCTTCTTCTCAGTGAGAGGTGGAAGCTTTATATGCGGTTTTCAAGTCTCTTTGAAAAAAACAACCTGTGCTACTTAGCAGTGTAGAGTTGAAGGTATTTTTGACAAGGGCTGAAATTATCCTTCCTCATTTGCCCTCCTCAGTAATATTGTAAGCCTGCTTGGCAGAAAAAGGACCACTTTCAGTGTTCTGTCTAATATTTAGCAGATGGTTGATGGTACATAAATGTTAAATGCTTTGTGGTATTAAAGGGAGGAATTCCATCTAATCTAGGCTGACTGCGGACAGTACTGTTTTGGTCAGGAGGAGGAGTAATTCTCAAAAGAACAAGGAAAGGGGAGCATGAGTGGAGTAGAAGAATATATTTGTATGGAATCTTGCACCCTGGCTAGTCTAACAATTATTGTGCCCTTTCCCTTCAACATACCCACAAGTATATAAAATAAGCTTAAAATCCAGTTCAACTATGTTGGAATAAGAGCTCAACATTTAATTCTTAGCATAACAAGCCGTTTTTAGTGACCTTCCATTTCCTCATTTGAGAAAAGGCTGAATAAACATGCATTTAATGTAGAACCTCTTTTCTCTCACAAATAAAAAAGGTGAGAAAGCCTAAGGTAAAATGGAGCATAAATGACCAATCCCATCTGAGAACAGTTAAATATTACTACCTTTGTCATGGGCTTTCTCTTGGCAGTGCCAACAGGCCCTTCAGAATGACTGTAACTAACAGAATCAACAGCCAATGTTTGGAGCGGATGGAAAAGGAATGCATTAATAAAAACCAGATCCACAGATCTTGTGAAAATATGTCAGAACACAGTAATGGCAGTGTCATTTTATTTTATATTTTATTTTTTTAGAGACAGCTATGATTGAAGGAGGGGAAACTATGTACCATAAAGGGCATTGCTGCCCAAAGGCTACCACTAAAGATTAGCAGCTAAAAAATGAAAAGAAATAGCACCATAAGTGCTCAAAATTATGAGAAGTAGAAGATGAGGAGGAATGTAAAAGTAACCTGTTTGCAGTCATGAACATACCTAATTCACATTTCCCAAAACAATACGTGAACTGAAAGACAGGCATTGTTCAAAATGTGCGCTGCTCTGCATTTTCCAATGCAGTTCTCTGACCCCACAGCATGTTTACAAAAACGTGTCTATTAGAGTAAATTGTGCACAATTGTGCATACATTCAGAAACTAACATACAAAAAATGTGCATATTTGGAGAAATGCACACTAAAATACTGTCAAACTTTAATGAGGATTTTGTTTTTAAAGTAAAAAAAAAAGAATGGCAAAGGGATATGGAAATAGGATGAACAGAAAAGCAGAAAAGTAAGAAACAGAGAGAAAGCAAAATGGACAGATTCAGCCACCCTTAGATGGGAGTCTCCCAAATGGTGATCATGCACTCTTTGGCACACCTTGTTACCTATGAAGTGAACTATGTCTAAAATGTTTTAATCAGTTTTCCAGATAAAAACTGTTATCTTGGAACCATTTATACCTGGTACTAATATTATTATTTTGTATCCCGCCCATCTGACTGGGTTGCCCCAGCCATTCTGAGCAGCTTCCAACATATATAAAAACATAATAAAACATTAAACACTAAAAAAAACCTTCCCTAAACAGGGCTGCCTTCAGATGTCTTCTAAAAGTCAGATAGTTGTTAATTTCCTTGACATCTGATGAGAGGGTGTTTCACAGGGCGGGCGCCACTGCCAAGAAGTCCCTCTGCCTGGTTCCCTGTAACTTCACTTCTTGGAGTGAGGGAAACACCAGAAGACCCTCGGAGGAGGACCTCAGGTTGAACGATGGGGGTGGAGATGCTCCTTCAGGCATACATGGCCAAGGCTGTTTGGGGCTTTAAAGGTCAGCACCAACACTTTGAATTGTGCCCAGAAACATACTTGGAGCCAATGAAGTTCTTTCCGGAACGGTTTAAGTTGTTTCTTGACTTGGCTTGTTAGAGATTTACATGTCATATAGTTATGTGGGAAGACAGGGTGGGATAATTGATTTTTCTCTCGGACTTCTGGGTTGGCGCCTCTGGCAATGGCGGATTTCCTCCGATCGGGAGGAAACCGCTCCGTGAAAAACAGGGTCTGAACCGCCACGGCGAGGCGGAGACCCATTAAAAACCACAGGCGGGAGAAGCCTGTGGACGTGGGATTCGGCTGGCACCTTTGCACCTCCCTTACTCGCGGGGAAACCCTGTTTTGGGGATCCGGAGCGACGTGGGGTGAGTGGCACGGTGCTTTGAATCAACTGCTTCTTTCACGGAGTGAAGCCGCATTGCTGTTGCCGGAGAGCGCTGACTTTTTCCTGTGGACAATTGGATTTCAAACAACTACTCGTGAGTAAATCGGAAAATTGGATTTTCAAATACTTCAATTTGGCACTGAAACGGGAAGGTTATAAACAGGAAGTCCGCCTCCCGTTTTTGTAAATACACTGAAGCAAAGACGTTACAAGTAAAGCCTTTGAAAGCTTTTGGCAAAGGATCAAATTCCCACCGGTTTAAAGTTACAAAACTCCCTTAGGAAGCAGGAGAAGAGGGGGAAATTTTGGATCTAGTGAGCCTGCAGGAGAGAGTGAAAAAATCAAATTACCACTGCTCTGAACCTGGGAACGGGCTGCCAGATGACGTTTGGAGAGAATGCTTTTGACAGAACGGATTTGACAGCTAGCTAAACAAGAGTAAGATACTGTTTCCATTGTCCCTTTCTGCATTAAAAAAAAAAAGAGGAAAAGTAACTGAAATTTTATCTTTAATGTTTGAAATTGTGCTTGAAAGAACTGATACAAGTGGAGACTGTTTCCCTCTAGAGGGAGCTTTTGAAACTGTAACAGGACTGTAACTGGGGAATTTCCAGCCGCAGAAAAGGAGTTTGGGAACCAGAGAGTGACCTTGGACTATTTAAAAATGTTGATAGGAGAGGCCACTATGACTGTTTTATGTAAGATAAGCTGTTCGCTGGGACAGCTTCACAAGAAGATGGATGATATGACTCTCAAAGTTGATAATTTGGAACAGAAAGTGACCAACTTGAATCAAAAAGCGAACACTAACACAGAAATAATTCAGGACTTGGTACAGGAACCCATTTTGGCAGGACAAATGGTGGAGGAGAAGGAGGAGAAGGAGAACGCAGCTGTTGTTCAACATAAAATAATGCAAGTGAGACCTGTGGATTTACAGAAGCAAATTGGAGATAATAAGTTGAGGCCATCTATGATTGAATCCAGGAAAAGCCAGACTCCAAGGAATGGATCCCGGTTTGGATTAAAAAAGGAAAGTTGGAAAGAGCCCTCTATGCAGGGATTAACTGACTTTTGGGACATGGACTCGGGCCTGGAGGAGATTGAAGTTTTGGGGGCCTTCGGAATTGGAGGAATTTTGAAATATACCCGGAAATACTTTATGGAAACTCAGCTGATTTGTTCAGAAGGAAGAAAAGGATTGACAGGTTGGAATTTCCCCGAGATTGGCTCTTTAGCATTAAAGAAAATGAAGAAGACCTGCAGAAGGGACTTGGAAAAGAGTTAAGAGCCTCGGACATAAGATCACCAGGTTGATGGACTTTATGGAATTGACGGAAAGGACTGGCAGAATCCGAAACCTGGGAGAGGAGATGGTGGAAGAAGATTGGAAAATTTAAAGTTTTTATATAGACTTATGGTAAAACTAATGAGTGATAGAAAAATGGTGGAATGATTTTTTATTTTTTATGGGCTTAACAGAAATGTTATAAGGAGTTAAGCACATATAAGTAATTTAATTTTAATGGAAAATAAGGTTAAAATAATACGTTATTTACAATATCACAGAAAATGGAGAAAGATGGAAAGGATTTGCTGAAACAATTAATAGAAGCGGAACACAAAAAGGGAGGTGTGAGGAGGTCAAGGAAACAAGGGAACGAAAGACAGAGTATGGAAAAGAGAGGATGTATGTTTTTAAATTGTTTTTGTTTTGGGGAGTGGGGTTTGTTTAGTTTAGCTTAATGTGTCTAGTTTTGAGTTTAGGTTGTGTTTTCTATTGTTTATATATTGTATTGTATTGTGTGTTTTTTTCTCTTTCTTTTTTTTTTCTTTGTTTTTTCCTCTGTTTTTTCTCTTTTGCTTTTTTTTCCTCTCTTTTTGTAATTTATAAAAGTAATAAATATTTTTTTTTAAAAAAAAAAAAGATAATTGATTTTTCTCCTGAAATATTTACTGTCAATATGCCATTCACTGCTGTACAATACAGATTCCATTACTTTACACAGTACACTATTTATAGGTTGAGAAGGAGGATTGAAACAGCAAAATCAACAACACTTGGATGGCCACAGGCTCCCCACCTTGCATTAGGAGACTGTCAGGAGAGCAACACAATTACACCTGCACTGCCCCTTACTGGTGGCAGAAGAAGTAGATGGATGCACTTAGCAAATTGGGTTTCATTCCCTTCACAGAACCCATATGGGTAATATTGAGGAGCTGATTCATAAATCTGAAAATATGGTTCATCAATAATCATTCAATTAACATGGAGAAGATATGTCACATGACAGGATTCCATGTGATGTGTACACACCATACATTTAAAGCACACATCCCCCATTGATCCTGGGAACTGTAGTTTGTTAAGGGTGCTGGGAAATGTAGTTTTGGGAGGGATAAACTATAGCTCCTGGGATTCATTGGAGGGAGGGATGTGCTATAAACTATATGTGCTTCTCACCTAATTATCTTAACCACACACTGAACATAAAGCAGTTATGGTGGAATTAAGTATCATTTATTATCCTTTACTATTTATTTTATTTCAGAGCATTTTGGGAACAAACATGAAACAGTGAAACAATATCATAACTAAACATTAAAAACAGAAAAATAGTAACAGAGTCCAGTCTTGTGGATCTTATTTAATGTCTTATGAATATATAGTATTTCTTTAAACTATACCCTTTTAGTGAAATTCAAAATGTGTTAATAAATGCACCTGGAAGAGATATTCAAGCACCACAGAATAATGGACCCTGTTATCGTAGGAAAATACACGTTGTAAAAGGTGTGAAAAGTGGAGGTTTTATGTCTATATTATACCCTTTGGGTAGGAAGATACACAGAAAAAGTATAAAAATAAGAGACACTTAATCTGTTAAAAACAACAATTTTGAATCTTCGTGCTCCTTAACTTGTAGATGAGATTAGAGTTCTTCCTGTTTCTTTAATGGAAAAAAATCGTTAAAAATTCAAGTGTTTGACTGGAGCAATGTATCTGGTTGTGTCAGAATTTCATGACAACAACTTTAAATGATGTTAAATAATGGAGACAGGCAGTTATAAAAACACAATAAATTGAAAGCCAGAGAAATTATCAGCATGAGAGTGCATATAAAAATAGATTGCAGCATTTTCAAGCCAGATACTTGTTTTTATGAATTTTAAAGAATCGTATAAGGGATTTATTAGCCATACAGGCTAGTTTATTCAGATAAGAGAAAGAGAATGATCTATATTTATCTCCTCTCGCTACTAATATGTTGTTGCATGCCACTCCAACCTCCAAACCTACGAGATTCCAAGGGTTCTAGGTGTTACCCAGGATCTGTGTTTCCTTTTGGAAGAAGGCACAGCAGAGACTGTGGTGTCTTTATGATATATGGTTCATTTACACCTATATACAACCTGAGCCTATGATGGAGGGGTTCACAGCATCAACACCCCAACAGGGTTTTGCTTCTCACATAGCCACAGTCTTGGATTCAAACAGAGCTCAACCATTTCTCTGCCTCTCTGGCTTTCCAGCTTTCTGACTTGCTCCTTGGTCACATAACTCCCAACTCTCCCCTCTACTCTAAACTCTGGCTTTATCTGTTTTGGAGGGGAGGCGGGCACCCATTTGCCAACTCACACCAAGGCCCTTTGATCCTTTGTTCTCTTAATAGTCCATCATTTCAGGCGATCACGTCATCACAGGTTTAACTAGTTTTTGAGTCCAGAGACAGGCACACAGTGTGGCACACCAGTTTAGCACCCCAAGCCTTGGTTAAATTCTAACACTAACTTGATCCAGGGATTAAGAGGAGTCTGACACCCACAAATTCATAACAGTATGAGTTTATTATTCATGTTCCTCCCCAGCTTATATAATATGAAGTAGTCAGCTATGTCTCTGTCTCTTTTCTTCCTCCACGGAGCTGGCAGCATCTTACATGCGGTTCACATGTAAATATCCCATCCATTGAACCATCTCCTGTGCTTTCAGGCTGACTTCTCTGTTTCACTCTCTTGTATTAAGGAAGATCCTCTTTGGAAGAGATTATACTCATACCCGCCTGCTCAACCAATGCTGGTAAGAGAATTTGGTTGCATGAGTTAAGCCTGGTCTCTGCATAGAGAAGAACAAGGTGCTGGAATCTCAAGATGGTACAGTGAACTGTGCTGCTTCAGAACCACACTAGACACACCCTACCTCACATCTCTGGGTGTCCAAGACATATTGCAAAAAAAAACCATAAAGTTAATAAGCAGCTTATGACTGAGTTGGAAAGTTGGCTGCATATTTTTTTAAGGCCCACGTTTCATACCAATAGGATTGCTCTCTTGCCCACAAAACTAAATTGTATTTGGCATGATTCAGAAACAGCTTCGCACACTTGAAATCGATTCAGAAGACTATCAAGGGTAAACTAGCCAAAATGACACACTTCTGCCCTCATTGTCTAGTTGGACATATCTCAGTGGCCCGCCTTCCAAGCAGTTTGCTAATTTCCTCTTCATTTCCTTGGTAAAAGCTTTATAAAAACTCCATGGCGGTTAAGTCCGCCTAACCACAGTTGAGTGGTTCCTTTATTAAGACCAATCAAACAACAAATTTATCACAAAATAGTCACACAGCTTTTGAATTCCTTGAGACCTCTAGACCTTATCAAGAGTTCTAGTGGCTGAAAAAGTTACTCACTATTTGGTGACATTTTGGTTGGTCCTAATAAAGATATTGCACAACTGTTGAGTTTGGAATCTATTACTAAGACTTTTTTCATTGAAATAAACTAAAAAAAACTAGGGGGGAGGAGATTTGTTTTTTAATTGCATCTATCTTCTTTTTGTGCCTGAATCTGCATTTTTAAAAAAAAAAAAAAAAAGTAGGTGCTGCTGTGACATTAATTTGGAATCCTCCTTAATTCTGCTGAAGCAAACATTCATGCAAGAAGCAAATCGGGTGCCTGGTTAAAAGTATCCCCCCCCCCCCAGCTTTAGCTCAAATACTCAGCTAAGAGTAATAGGCAAAATGCCTGCCTTAAGTGCAATGATCTGCTATTCACAGTTTGTACTTGAAGAAAGTTGCAATTAATTCACTGCAGCTGGTTATTGTTCAGGATAATTGCTATAGCAGAATAATACTTGGGAATCAAATGTCAGGGAGCTCACCACTTCTCTCTCCGGGAATGCAGTTTCCATCTATGTTTTAAAATGGAAAAAAAAGTCAAGATCATCAGATGAAAAGCAACACTCAGTGTTGTTATGTTTGTTCTTCGTGGGATCAGCTCTGGTCTACGAACATTAGCCTGATGTGACAAAGGCTACTGATTTGGATAAAAATTGCTGTAGTAATTTAGATGTATAGATTCAAATTCATCAGTGATTACTCTAATTTAAACAGAAATGCAACACATATCACCATAGTGGGAAGGACTGTCCAGGTGATGTTTGCACCTGTCCAGGTGTTAATTTCAAGTGCCTCTGCTCTGCCTTGTTATGGTTCCAGATCTTTAAGCCAGCCATGGACTGAACAACTGCAAATGGAGGACTTCCTCAACTAGATGACTCTCCTCTTAAAATAAAACGCACACACACACCATGCACAGAACAGACTGTTTTAAGTCGGAGGGAAGTTCTCCTGCTACTTTGCAAGATTTTGAATAGGTACATTAATAACGTGAGTGTTGAGTTCTTTTCAACATAGCACTTTTTATGCTTCTACAAAGTACATAGTTTGACCCAATGTTCCTAGTTACTTCCATTAGCAGATTTGTTCACTGCTGCAAGGTTTCTTCTATACACTACTGTATTCTGAATTTACTAATGCATTAGCTTTCCAAACGCTCACGGATTCAAGGGCTAGAGAAGAAACTATTGAAAGATCTACCTTGTCCAAAGCTTTTATTTTTCATCCAAGCACAATAAACATTTTAAATAAAGAAAAATCATTACAATGAAACGCTCCCCCAAGTATCTTGTTGTGAAGCGATTTTTCAGCATGCAAAACATGCAACAGCATTCCTCAGGCTGCTTTTCTTTAAAAGAACAACAGTGACATCTAGTGTGGAACGACTACTTAGGAAATGTCGATTGCTTTGGACTGCCGCAATAAATCTTAGATAGAAAACTTGCAAATGTTATGAACAGGAATATATTCGGGAATTGCAATGGCTGTTTTGGGCAGCACAATCCTGTGCATCTAAAGGGGAACACCTTTTCATGAACAGAGAGAGCTATTAAAAGCTGTATGACAGGTAAAAATCAGCAGGTAAAGATGAAGCTTTAGTTATCATAATACAAAGAAAAAGTTCCCCTTTTATCAGTGGTAATACAGGGAAGCACTGTTCCAGGACTGTTTTTTGTGGGTAGGAGTGATGACATCATCAGCCAGAGCACCACTGAAATTGGCATACTCTCCGTGATCTGGACAAAATGAATTAGGTGACAAGGAGACTTTCAAGATTGTGACAGATTAGCCTAGATGAAGTAAGAGAATTAGCAAAATACTCATGCAGAGGCTAAGTACTCATTTCCTTTGCTTCGACTGGTGTTGCTATTTCATGGCAGCACTTTAAATGATAGCACTTACTTGAAAACCCGTATGTTTCATTAAGATTATTTTTTTTAAAAAAAAAAAAAACTAATGTGGAAATGTAGAGAACTGAACTTAAGACTTCAACAAAAAGAGAAACTGGGGGGGGGGGCAATCAGATAAATTTGCTCATCTCTAATCATGACTAATTTCAGTCTATTTATTTCAATATGCCTACTCTGTGTGTGA
This sequence comes from Podarcis pityusensis, assembly GCF_964106645.2. Taxonomy (NCBI): domain Eukaryota; kingdom Metazoa; phylum Chordata; class Lepidosauria; order Squamata; family Lacertidae; genus Podarcis; species Podarcis pityusensis. The sequence continues at coordinate 33,285,568 of NC_138034.1, forward strand.
GGTAGCAGGATTACAATTGTATGCCGCTACAAGGGTTTCACTGATAGATAAGGATTCTTCCGAGCAAAGAAAAAATCCTACTGGTGGTAGGTTCATGCTTAACGTTGCTGTCCCTTCTGTTTTCCCATCATCCCCTTCCTGGTTCTTTTTCTTTGATTAAGAAGCATGAAAGCTCCTGAACTCAGTCCTTCTATTATTGTGTAACAAATAGATTTCAAAGGCTTATTACAGCCATGCCTTGACAATTCTTTCTAGTTCATAAGCATTCGTGCCGAGGAAAAAGGCCTAACAACCCCTGTGTTGTTTCTATTTAGCACTTGAGTTTTGCTTCATGCATCTAAGGAATTCAGCAAAATACGAAAAAAAAGTTTTTTTCACAAACATTATGGAAAGAGGTGTCACGGACAGCCCTACATCCTGTGATCTGTCTGGAAATATGAATTTTAAGACACAAGAAAAGCAATGCTGGATCAGGCCTTCTGCTTCAGCATCCTCCTCATAGTGGCCAAGTAGATGCCTGGGAGAAGCTTCACGGCAGGACCTGAGCAAAACAGCTTTCTCCCAGTTTGCGATTCCCAGTAACTGGTATTCAGGGGCATACAGTGTAGATGGAGCACCATCATTGTGGCTAGCAGCCTTGTCCTCCATGAATTTATCTAACCCTCTTTTAAAGCCATCCCAGTTGATGTCCATCACTACACCTAGTGGGTGCAAATTTCATACCTTGCTCTGTGCAAAGAAGTACAGTGGTACCTTGGTTCTTGAACGTAATCCATTCCGGAAGTCCATTCAACTTCTGAAACGTTTGAAAACCAAGGCGCAGCTTCCGATTGGCACAGGCATGCTGGAAACCATAGCCGACAGCCGCATCGGACAGTTAGCTTCTGAAAAACATTAAAAAACCAGAACACTTACTTCTGGGTTTTTGGCGTTTGGGAGCAGATTTGTTCGTCAACTAAGCCGTTTGAGAACCAAGGTTCCACTTTACTTCCTTTTGTCTGCCCTGAATTTTCCAACATTCAGTTTCATTGGATAACCCCAAATTTTAGTATTGTGAGGGGTCTTTGGTTCAATCTTTACCTAAGCAATGTTGGTTATAGCAGTTGCTTTAGGCAAGATGCTCTGTCTCCCAGCTCCAAACAGTTTTATGAAATTATGTTAAGTTCCATGACCTGTAAACTTATTTGTGGATTTACCAAAAGAAAGTTTAACCATATGAGCCAAGTTGTCAGCCTACCCACATGCATTTGGTATGCAGGCAGCCTGTGTGAAGCAAATGGAACAGTGTATGCAGAAACGCTTTAGTAAGAGATTAATCAAAATTAAACTGGTGGTCATGCAGAGTAAACTGCATTTGTACATGATCCAACTTGGATCAATTCAGCATTATTACACCTTCTAGGCTAATGGTCTGGGCTAATGGTGTGCAAAATATCCATTTAAAAATAGATAACAGTTTCATTTGAATCACAGCCTAGAATGGTAGCTTCAGGCGTCTATTTCCTTCTCCCCCTCCAGCGATAATTCTGAAATTTACACAAATGCACCCCAATAATGAATGTGCCAAAAATAAAAAGTTGTTGTTGAGAGCAAGAATATGGGATCATGAAGTAATCTAGTTTAGCTTGTTCAAAACAAATTTGCTGAAGAAATTATAGGCTGTCCATGGAGAACGAGAACAAAATCTCTTTTTTTCCCAAGGGGAAGAATTATAATAACACAGGAGCAGTAGTAGACCAATGCAGGACAGAGAGAGACAGATGTGCAGGTTATCCAGTTCATTGGTCCCTAGTTTTCAACCACTGTGCTAATTCTGTAGTATTAACTACAACAGGTAGAACCTAGTTAAGGGGAGGAGAATCTGTGACCCCATCCCAATGTTGATAGATTACAATTCCCATCTTCCCTCACTGTTTGGTTTTCCTGGCAGAGCCAATGGGAGTCCTACAAGATCTGGGGCAAGGGTACAGGTTCCTCATCCCTGCTCTAGATTTCTGTTCCCCAGCAACAGCACCAACTGTGCTGATTTCCAGTGCTGATTTCCAGTGAAATTTTGCGGAGCACAAGAGTTCTCGCTGGAAATTGGCAAGACATTGCAATAAATTGGTGCTGAAGCTGGCACCAGTTCTCTGCCAGCTGTAGGGTAGGTGGCATAGGTGGCAGTGAAAGCAGCAGGGCAGGGTGGCACTTCTGGTTTCACCTCAAGAGGTGAAATAGGATGTGCTGCCCCTGCAAAGGTCAGTCAAGTTATTTTGGAACCAAAGGTAGAAAATCCAACAAGTGTCTCTCTCTCACCCTCCCTGGCAATAAAACTACAGCAATAATAAATACAGAAAGTTTACAAGGCACTGCCCTTTCATGATACCGGAAATCAACTGCCTGGGGTGCCTACCCCCCCAAATGTCTTAGGGCCATTCCTAAGAGGCAGTCAAGGGTGATAAGGCCTATGTAAAATGGCTTCCTCGGGGCTCAGCTGTTGGCCAAAAGTTCTCCCTACAGGTCCAAAGCTGATAAAGGGAGTGGTCATGGATTCCACCATCCTTTTCTATGGCTATGTGCATTGCTTTCTGTAAGTAAAGTGAAAACAAATTCCTGTGGGTTTCACTGCAAATGTGCCTGGTGTCTTTTGAGCCTAAGCTATTCAGGGGAAGAGCTAACAAAAGTAACACCCACAGAATACAAGGCATTCCAACGTCTCCTGAGAAACTCAAGGGACAATATGCTGATGCTTGTACACTCCATAAGCTCCCTCAGTAGAACTCTCACTTCCCAAAGCACTAGGGCCTGCAGTTTGTTTGTTTGTTTTTAATTGGAAATGTCTTCAAACCAGGACAAGGAGCACAATTGTAGACCAGCCACTAAGAATGAGGCAGTTTGCATGCTTCAGAGCCATCAATTCAGAACAACCCTGTGGAAAATGTAATGCATGGACTATATTGGCATGACCATTTTGCAAGTTGATGCTTCCCAGAGGTGGTTTGCATGAATGGAGCAGCTGAAAAATATATATGCCATTGTACACATGTATATGGTTGTACAGTTCATCTCACTGGCTCCACCACGGCTTCCTCCTCACAGCTGGCCATCTTCACAAATAAAATAACCATAATCACTCTTGAAAGTCTATGGAACTCTATTCAGAACTCACTGAAATGTGCTTTAAAGGAATACATAAATCATTATCTGCTTCAGTAACCCTGGAAAATCTCATGTTTGCCACAACATTAGAGGAACTGCTACATAGGAAGGTCAGCCATTCCTACCTGTTCCAGATGTTATGGGTATTACAAAGCCTTGGGGGCTTCCTTCCCTAAAGCACCGTAGAATAAACAAGTGCTTCAGGGTTGCCAAACCAAGAACACGCCTGGCTTCCCTGGTAATTTGCTTTGCTCCATTTATTTTTAAATTATGTCAGGAAGGTCAGTGCCGAGATGAAAAATGCAACCGTACCACTGCGCTTCAAGCACATTTTCCAAAATACACCCCCTTTTGTTGCCTGTTGCTCTTTTAGAATGTACCATGGGCTCTGCTCAAATGCTCCTCACAGCAAATTAATAGTGCCTCCCCACAAAAGAATAATAATTAAAAGACTTGTATTATTAGTTTTCAGGCATAATCCATCCATTGCTGATCGTGCATGAGCTTCACTAAATGAATCAGGGACAGGCAGCATAGAATTCTATGGTCACAACCTGGAAGGCTCCTATACTGTGAGTGCATAAAAAGAGCCCAGCTGAATCAGGCCAAAGGAAGCACACAAGGGGAAGGGAGAGTATGTAGGTTTGAGGGTTGCTCATGAAATGCCAAACCATGGTTTAGATATTGTTTGTGAATTAAAAATCGTTAACCTTAACCTATCTACTAAGTAGGGTGCCTCTCTCACTCTTGTGCTTCCAAATTTGCATAAGCAGAATTCCTTATTTCCTACTGTTGGGATGAGGGACTGTTGGTCTGTTGGTCTGTGTTGTGACACTCACAGTATACTTTCAAAAAATTTCCATAGGAAACACACAAAAATTCTTAAGTGGATGACTTATCAGGGCATTTAACACCAACAGATGTGAACCAGGCCTCATTTTGTCATGAAATTTGGAATGCATTATTAAGGATGCTCACTGCTCCTGTTCACCAGAGAGTGGCCTCAGTTGTTTAGAAACCTCAGCTGAAGTCATTTTAACAGCTTGCATGAAACTTCCGAGAATAAGTTTGATTAACTTAGTTTGGATGCAAAGCTCACTACTTTTCTTCTCAGTATGCCACTCCAAGATGCATTAGAGCTCCTTAATTTGTCTGGTGTTCCCCCCACCCCACCTCAAACTGCTTTCAAGCGTACCCACTGCTGAATCTATGGAGTGATTTAGCAAACATTTCATACTCCACCAGTCACTGCAGAAAAGTACATAAACATCAAGCCAACCAGGCCACTGGGAAATCATTCAGTGCTGCCTGTTAGGGTAATCAAAACAGCCATGACATAAGCACTTAGGTTGTGGGGATCAGTACCCTTTCTTTCTTTCTTTCTTTCTTTCTTTCTTTCTTATTTAATAAAATATCTAGAATGGATGAGCCAATGCCTAGCCACTGGCCATATTGGCGGATGGGAGTTGGAGTCCAATTATATAGAAAGGACATTGTGTCAGCTACCCTAATCTAGAACCATACTACTCAGGAATGATGAACTCCAAAACAGATGAAGGATCCGAGAAAATTGCTATTCTGAAGGAGTGGACAGATAAATGACAAAAGAGACAGAATACTGTATATGAAGTGATGGATGTAGAGGCAGGGAGTGGGATCCCACCTGCACATACAGTATACGGTACATTAAGGAAGGCTAAATAGGTGGATGACTTTGGAGTCATGGTGGAGCATCCACTGGAAAAGTCAACTCAGTGGACAGCAATAGTGGGGAAAAGGCAAACTCAACACTGGAAATTCTTAGGGATTGAAAATGCAGTTACTGGTATCATTATGTCTTTACCAAAATCTATGTGTCGTAGTCTCCTTGCTGAGCAGCAACATGCAAAGCTCTGGGGAGTGGGAGACCAGAGGCAGAGGCAGCAGGCCCAGTCCTAGGGTCAGATGAACAGCAATCCATGTGGTCAGACAGTCCCAGGGGTCAGGGAATCCGATGGCCATGGGGTCAAGACAAGCAGGAAGCATCAAGGTAGAGCCAGAAACTACAAGCGTTGTTACCAGCATCTGACTGCTGCTGGAAGCTCTGATTAAGAAAGCTGAAGCCAGATGATTCTCATCAGTGCCTTCTCCACTGTGTCCCTGAAGGCTGATCAGCTGTAGGTGGAGTCACTCTGCCTTCTCCCCCTTCAGGCTGCTGTTCAGCAGGCGAAGCTGACTCCTGGCCCATGACACTACGGTGCCTCTAGGGTTGTCCCCACCATTAGGCAGCAGATGCTGAGGAATGAGAGAGTGGATGCTGCTGTTTGAGACCCACTGCCTGCCTGTGCCCCCCAGAATAAGCTGCTGTCTTGGGGTGCAATAGAGGACCCTGTAACCCATCACAAGGATTGAAGAAATATTCAGGTGTCAGTATGGTTGGCTCTTCTACATAGAATGGAGGAGGACCATCTTTCTTCACCAGACCGGATTGCAAGTGATGCCTGGAATACAGCGGATGCACCATCTCATAAAGGATATGATAGTACTGGGAAATGTACCAAGAAGAACAACTGAAATTGTCAGGTGTGGGTGGGTGGATGTTAAGCATCTTGGAAAGACTAAAGTGTTTAGGGCTTTGTTCAATTGAGGAGGAAATAACTGAAGAGAGACATGACAAGGTTAGAACGCTATGTATGATAGGGGGAAAGTGGATAGTAGAGATTTCCTTCAGTCCTTCATAATAGCAGAATTCTGGGTCACTTGATAAAAATGAGCAGTACTGGTTTAGAATTGATGTTTTATTCATTGTTAATTTATGATTTTTATCGTGGTTTGTTTTTTAATTGCAATAGTACAATTATTGTTGTAACCAGCCTTGATAGTTGTCTGTTGCCATAAAGGCAGGAGGAAAACACTTTAATACAGCCTTCACTAATCTTGTGCCTTCCACTTGTTTTGGACTCTCCTTGGAGATGTAGCCTCACCATGGGGATTTTTAAAAAACAGATGAGATCACCACCACCCATTAACCCTGGCCTCTTCACTTTCGATTTGTGGTGGGAGACTCAGAAGTAGGTCTGAGATTTACCAGAGACATCACCTTGCCAACAAAGGTCCGTATAGTTAAAGCCATGGTTTTCCCAGTAGTGATGTATGGAAGTGAGAGCTGGACCATAAAGAAGGCTGATCGCCGAAGAATTGATGCTTTTGAATTATGGTGCTGGAGGAGACTCTTGAGAGTCCCGTGGACTGCAAGAAGATCAAACCTATCCATTCCAGAGAAGACTCCCTGGAAAAGATCCTGATGTTGGGAAAGATGGAGGGCACAAGGAGAAGGGGACGATAGAGGACAAGGTGGTTGGACAGTGTTCTCGAAGCTACGAACATGAGTTTGACCAAACTGTAGGAGGCAGTGGAAGACAGGAGTGCCTGGTGTGCTCTGGTCCATGGGGTCACGAAGAGTCGGACACGACTAAACAACTAAACAAAAAAAACCACCTAAATATTCCATGTGCCTGTTTGAACAGCTTTGTGACCATGAACGACGCAGCAGTTGCTCTTCTCACGTCACTTCACAACATCCCACTTGGTGATGCAAGCAAGATCATTGCCTAGAACCTGGTAGCATATGGACAGGCAGTATAAGTGTTTTAGCTGAGGTGCCACATGCTGTTGGTCATCTGCCCCCATCAACAGTTCAGCTGCTGCATTCTGCACTAGCTGGAGCTTATGGACAGCCCCACACAGAGCGTATTACAGTACTCCAGTTGGGAGGTTGCCAGTGCTTGCACTACATTGACCTGTTTACCCCAGTCCAGGTACAGCCTTTGGCAAAAGCTGGTAAAAGGCCACAGTGGTCACTTGGGTTTCCAATGACAAAGATGTATCCAGGTGTACCTCCATGTTACATACCTGCTCCTTTAGAGGGAGTGTAACCCCATCCAGAACAGACAATGGCTTATCTTCTGGAAATGGGAACTGCCTACCCACAGAACCTCCATCTTCACAGGATTCAAACTTAGTTTACTGGCACTCATCCAACAATGTTGGGGGTCAAATGTGGATATTGCAGGCAATTTGCCCCCATTAATTCATAGTGATGAAGCAGGTGATAGCTAGTATGAAAAAGAATGGTTAGAACTATGTGTTCAAGTAATTCAATCTTCTTAGAATCAGTCTGAAAGCAGTGAGTAGTTTTGTTTTGGCAGCACAGACGCATCTCTTCTGATCTGTTGCTGAAGTACTCTCCGTTAATTACAAATCTGCTATAGGATTAGAGACATACGTTTTATGGCTTCCTAAAAGCTTTTCAAGCACACAGGCTAAGGACAGAGCTCTTCAAAATTAAAGGCGGCCTATCTCAACAAGGAAAGTTCTGAACTACTTCAAAAGCTGTATGAACCAGACTATGAAGTGCTATCAGGACTGGTAAATATATCAGGCAAGGCTACTCACTATGTAAGCTCAGAGCAAGAGGCTGGCGCAAAACTACATAGAAAAACAAAAGTAACCACAAGAACAATCTAAAGGTGAAGCCTTCGCTCCAATTCATAATAACTGGAGACTATTTCATTTTATAATTACTACACAATTACTACAAGAACATTTTGATTCTTTCATAATTTGAGGAATATTAGTTTCCCCCTCCCCTTGACCATTTGTTGGGCATGTTAGGAGCAACGAAAGCCTACTAACAGAGCACTATGTTCACATGCAGTCCAGGCTATCTATGTCTACTCAGAACCAAATCCTATTATGTTAAGTAGACCTTACAGTCACGTAAGTGTGCATAGGATCATTGCTTTGGAATCTGAAGGCATATAGTGTACCTTTAATGTTGAAGACCCATGGAAAATTCCTGTATGTGCTTTGAAATAAGTAGCAAGTGAAGAGATAAATTCACATTGCACCTGCTACATTAATCTGTGCCTCTGATAAAGTACTTTGTACCGATTTTAAGCTAACTTGGTTTTATCTGCTGATTTTATTGCTAATTTTAAAGTATATTTTATGTAAAACACTTAAAGCTTTTGATGATTAGAATTAAATCTTGTTTTAAAAATTGTAATCAATAGAAATTTTCTGAAGAGAAATCCTTTTCATCGTCCCATTCCGTAAACCAAATAATAATACAGGTCTCTTCTCTCTTTAAATGTCAGGTGTGTTTTGCTTAAAAAAAAAATATTTAGCAGGATTTATATACTGCTTAATCATCAAAACCTGTGAATGGTTTACATAAAATATAAACTCTATCTTAAAATTACAGATAAAATCAGTGATTAGCATCAATTTTAGGCAAACCTGTTTTTAGGCACAAATTAACATAGTAGATGAAACGTGAACATATCTCTTGACTTGCTACTTATTTCAAAGCATATAGACCAGTGATGGCCAAACTTGGCCCTCCAGCTGTTTTTGGACTACAACTCCCATCATCCCTAGCTAACAGGACCAGTTGTCAGGGATGATGGGACTTGTGGTCCCAAAACAGCTGGAGGGCCAAGTTTGGCCATCACTGATATAGACAGAACCTAGCATATTGAAAATGTTGGCAACATTAAGATAAATTCATCACTGTAAATAAGTTTTGATGGATGTAGGTAACGACATCCCAAAGGAGCAGAAAAGACTTTTTATGTATGCGACAACAGCCACATGGATATTATTAGCCTAGAGATGGAAAGAAGAAAGAGTCCCTACCAGCGAGGAACGACAAACCAAGCTGTTGGACTATGCCATAATGGAAAAAACTGACCAGAAAGGTCAAGAACCAAGAGGACAAAAACTTTAAGAAAGAATGGGAAAAAATTATAATTTATTTAGGAGACCACTGTAAGCAGATGAAAATGTTAGCAGGATTTTAATCTCACTTGCAATGCAACAAATACTATGGATAATATGGATAGATAAAAAAAAAAGATTATGATATAATATGCTGTCGAAAACGTTGACACTCGGACCCATGGAGGGGATGGGGAGGAGATCTTGAGATTCAGAGAAATTTCTTTATATGGAAATGTATTTGGTTTTGTTATAAATTTATATTTGTAAAATCAAATAAAAACAACTTTTAAAAAGTTTTGATGGATGTAATAATGGAATACCGAATGGTTTTGTTTATATAAAATATGCAAGGATTTACATTATGCAAAATGAACCATCGAAAGAAAAGGGAAGTTTTTGATATTTTAAGTTTGTTTAAATGAATATTCTAATTGTAAAACAGAAAATTTAATGAAAAATTATATAAAGACAGTAAACTAGCATGGACCTTCAATGTCAAAGATCTGGGATAAGGCGACAAGGTATAGAGGTCCGTTTCTGCTCTCACTCCTTGGCTGTTAAAGGTAAAGGGTAAAGGGACCCCTGACCATTAGGTCGTGGCCGACTCTGGGGTTGCGGCGCTCACCTCGCTTTATTGGCCGAGGGAGCCGGTATACAGCTTCCAGCTCATGTGGCCAGCATGACTAAGCCGCTTCTGGCGAACCAGAGCAGCGCATGGAAACACCGTTTACCTTCCCGCCGGAGCGGTACCTATTTATCTACTTGCACTTTGACGTGCTTGCACTTTGACGTGCTAGGTTGGCAGGAGCAGGGACCAAGCAACGGGAGCTCACCCCTTCACGGGGATTTGAACCGCCGACCTTCCAAGCCCTAGGCTCTGTGGTTTAACCCACAGCGCCACCCGCCCCCCCTTGGCTGTTAAAAGAGCGTAATTTAAGGCTGATGACTCTCCTGATTTTAAGTACAACATGGGAAGGTACTATTGATATTGGAGAAACAGCAGGAGGGATTTAAGCCTTTCCTGACCCCAGTTCCCCCCACCCAATGACTTCCCTCCCTATTAGTGTTTTAAAAGTATATATTTGAAACCTTTGAAGGGAAAGCTGCTTGAGGGGGGAGCGATTTAGAGTGGGTGTTACGTGGGCGAAGAGCTAAACACCACCTCCTTTCCCCCAGCCCGTTCTTAGTGCTGCTACTATCCTGTCAATCCTGCTGCCCCAATGTGAATTTTAAAAGAAAAGACCCTGTCAGGCTTCAGGCACACACAATCCGAGTATAGCCTATTGTTTGGCCCTATGAAAACTGATTTCCTCCCCTCCACAGGGAAATAGAAAACAGCAGTAAGAGAAAGAGAAAAGCAGCCTTCTGGGGGAAATTCTCCAGCAAGTTTATCTCTGGCATTTCAATGAGAAAGCACATCTGAAGGAAGCAAGAAAATGATATCCTTCACAAGGTACAGTTAACATTTGGACAAGAGCATTTATACTTCTTGCAAATGAGATTTCCTAAAGAAAGAAAAAAAAGCAGGTCACATTTACCTTTGGGGCAGACAGTTTATTAAATATTTTTAAAAGAAAAAGTAAAAGAAAACAATTGTCTTCTGAAAATGCAAATAGCAAATTCCTGGGTCAGAATCCAGCAAGTAAACGTGTTTAAATGAAACTCAGTGAAATCATGGTACTTAGATTTGCTTCAGATAGCCTATTTATTGAGCATTCAGTTTATTTGGTTTGTATAAAATTTGTGGGGAGGTTATATGGTGCTGTGCCAAGCAAGCATTATTCCACACTTTCGAAAGCAGTTCCCCTTATCACAAAAAGTCAGATTTGGGGAAGGGGAAGGGGGTTTGTTTTGCAAGAGCTCCAAATTGGCTTCAATTGCACAACCTGTATTTACTGGCATGTGACTGAATCCCACCCCAAAACAGAGGCAGTTGAGAAGTGCCCCAAGTGTCATGGGGACTTTCCAGACCAGCTGTTTATTCAACATTCACGTCAATATTTCCCCCCAAAATGTGCAGAGGTTATACAACTCCAGCTGTTTATTCAGCATTCATCCTGATATGCTCATGTAGTGCTTATGCAACTAGTGGGTGTTATTCTGCACTATCCCATCACTTTCCCATATCTGTTTTTTGTATGGTTAGGAACGTTAATGGGATAATTGCACTCAACATAAAGTGTGTGATAGCAACCACATTTCGTGCAAATAAGCAGCCTGTCTGGAAGCGCTTCATAAATCTGCACTTGGTTGTGGCACGGGATAGTGAGAACTTAAACTCCTTTAGGGATTTAAATAAAATGTTGTCAATTGCCTTGTGTTATTCTTTGCTTCCTATCAAGCTGTGAGGAAGAAAATGGTAAAGACAGAGGCAACATCAATCTGTCACAAGGAGCAGCAGGTCTTACCTGGAAACATTTACAGGAATCAAGCAGTATCACACAAAACACTGACCTTTCACTATTAAAAGCTTTCTTCTTCTTCTTCTTCTTCTTCTTCTTCTTCTTCTTCTTCTTCTTCCTGATCTCATTGATTCCCCTGCAGTTCCCTCATAGCATGCCCCGAATTTGCCCTTTAGGTCACACAAACCCCATGTTCAGCATATGCAAAGGGTTTGAATCCTGGCACTTGCCCAGCTTAAAAAATAAATTAAAAATCACTTGACTCAGAACAGCTGCAGTTGAGCATATTAGTACCAGAACCTGTAAGCATGACTATAAGTCATTTCCAACATAAATTATTTTTAAGTCAGTATGGTTAGTGTTACACCTTTGCTCCATCGAAGTCAGCTGTACCATATCAGTTTAAATGAAAGATGCTGTATGTATGTTATGAAGCATCCCAAAACCTTTATATAGTCTTGAAAATACATAATCAAACTTTTATAACACAGGTAATGACTGTGGAATATCAGTGCTGAAAAAAGGTCTGGGTTAAACAACAACAACAACCCTAAAACCACAGATGCAGTGTTTCGAAAGAGTCTTACATCTGGAAAGGGGAGGAGAGCGAGCGAGGGAGAATGCTCTGTGGTCTACAGCCACAAATTGAAGAAACAGATTTATTTGTCCATTTTGGCATGATTTGACCATGTCTGATTTTGCTCCATACTTTGGAGATGTCAGCCATTCCAAGTAGATATTTCTTAACATCCTTACATTTCCCCCCACTTTTAATACTCTCCAGATCCTTGTAAACCATTTTGCTAGACAATGAGAACTTTCTTGTTCAGAGGTGCCTATAATTTATTGTTCTAAAACTAATAATAAATGTAAACTTTCATGTCGGGTTTGTGATATTTTAATCTCTTTCAAAAAGACACTCAAGACTGGATTCCTAAAGAACACTTTATCTCCTATTTTAGGCTGGACCATCACATGTGGAGAGTTCTTTCATTTCCCTCTCCCCAGCATACTGTTTCAAATAGTGGTGAATATTTGTTAAAGCACCAATGAAGAAAGAAGAGATTAAGCATGACCTCAAAATTATATTTCCTTTCTATAATTCAAAACCAGCCTGAAGATCATGGGCCATTTTTCAATTGGTGCAGAATTGCAGCTAAGTCTTAGGCAACAGACACCAAATGATGAAGTGGACTGCATTTCTGGTTAAGATGAGGTGCCTTTAGGTGTTGCCTGAATTCTGAGTACCATCCACTATCAGCCCCTCTTTATGTCAGTGCTACTGAATTCCTTAACTGATGTTCTGATCATGGTTAACTAGAACAAAATGCATGAAGTACTTTTAGATTTCTCAGTGTATATCCAAAATATGCTGGTTGATTAATTAAACCAGTCACTTCATGGAATGTTAACATGAGTTTCTTACAACTCCACACTATCTCTTTTAATGCATTACAGAGCTTACAATATAACCAACATTTAATAAGCAAAATAAGGGACGCGGGTGGCGCTGTGGGTAAAACCTCAGTGCCTAGGGCTTGCCGATCGCATGGTCGGCGGTTCGAATCCCCGCAGCGGGGTGAGCTCCCGTCGTTCGGTCCCAGCTCCTGCCCACCTAGCAGTTCGAAAGCACCCTTAAGTGCAAGTAGATAAATAGGTACCGCTTTATAGCGGGAAGGTAAACGGCGTTTCCGTGTGCTGCGCTGGTGCTGGCTCACCAGAGCAGCTTCGTCACGCTGGCCACGTGACCCAGAAGTGTCTCCGGACAGCGCTGGCCCCCGGCCTCTTACGTGAGGTGGGCGCACAACCCTAGAGTCGGACACGGCTGGCCTGTATGGGCAGGGGTACCTTTACCTAATAAGCAAAATAATAAACATTTTTGAGGATGAGAATTAAGCATAGGTTTTAACAAAATGTAGTTCAGCGACTGTATGTTCATATTCTAGGTCATGAATTTGAATCTAACACAAGGGTGGAGTGGTCCATGTTTGGATCCTCAACGAATCACCCTGTCTCACCAACTTTGGACTTCTGACACCACTAAAGGTTGACAAGGTCAGAGCAGGGGAAGGCATGGACCTGAAGGAGCCATAGTTTCCTCAATCCCTTGACACGCCAACCCCCCCCCCCCCAAATAGGGGAATACATCTGCCAGCCCTGGAACTGGAATAATTCACTTCCCGCTTCCCTCCCACTGGAGACAAAGGCAGGGGCATTGTTCAAACAACAAAAAACATTTGGAACTAAGAATAAATTTAAAAATTCTAAGTACAAGAGAAGCAGCAAAGCCCAATATAACTTGTCGGTAATGTGTTGCGGTTGAGCGTCTTTTTTTATAGTAAATCCCTTTGCCTCCAGCCATCACTGCCCTTTGGAGGATTAAGTGCAACTGTAGAGAAGGTGTCATATTACTCAAAGTTATTTCTAATGGGGAAAGAGTGCCATCAAAAATGAGAAATAGGTTTCGTGTTAAATTTTACTTAAGTGGGTCATGACAAAACACAACCTGTGTCAAGATGGAGCGAAGGGTAATTTGTAGACTCTTGGCATAATTGACATGGTAAAAAGCCTGTTCACAGCCTGCTCAGAACATTTTTGATGTTAAGTTCAACTACCCTTATACCTGATAGCTACTGATGCATTCCATTCATATGAATAAAGAGAAAAGGAACTGCACATACTAATTAAAGCAACCTTCTAAAAACAGTCAAAAGCTCCTAAAAACAATAACTCTCAGAGTTTCCAGAGGACATTTGGCCATCAAATGCCTAGGTAAACAAGAATGTTAATTAAATTTCTCCTAAAGGTTAATAGGGAAACTAAGGCACCTAACTCAGGAGGACATTCCACAATCAGGGAACCACCACCAAGAAGGCCCTGCCACAGGTCTTTTCCAACCAGACAACCTGCACCACTGTCTCCCAGAACCAGGAGGGGATTGCAAAGGGATGAGCAGAGGAAGCTTCCACAAAGGTGCACAGCCCGTTGGAGAAATGTTCGTAAATGGGCGGAAAGGGAGTGGTCTTCGCTTGCTGCAATGGCTCTATAGAACGCAGACCTGGGAACAGCTGCCTAGGTGCTAGACTGGTGTGCACAGATATCCAGAGCTGTAGAAGTGACTGTAAGTGTTATCTTTGATGATAAACTCTCTGTCGTGTGCATTCCCTTGGCTAGGAGGCACCCTTGACATTTATGTCATTTGGAGGATGAAAGGAGTGATACAGAAACAACATACAAACAATGAGACCTGCACATGCTTAGTTTTATTTTAATATTATTTTTTTAAAAAAACAACAACAACAACACATTTATTAATGCCAGTGTATGATTGTGGTAAGGAAACAAAAACTAAGTGGTGTAGCAACCAGCATCAAATAATACCAAAATAGTTCTTTTAAATGAAACGTAACATTTCATTAGCTCTTGGATTCTTTATTGAAGTCCTGCTTATGAAACCTTTAAAGGAAGTTGCTACAGTCAATCCGAATTCTGGTAGAACTTGGCACATGAAATACAATTTACCTGTCCATCCGTACACAACACATTTCACTCTTTTTAAAGCACTCATTCATACATACTTACATGATGCATATACATTGTGACTAAAGCCATGTATGGCCTAAAGCACATACAATAGTTTCTCCTAAAAGTACTTATTTCTACATCAATAGGAAGTCCACTGTATTTACAACTGATGATCTTGCTCTGCAGATGGGAATTTGCTCGTGGATCACTTTTGTGAACACACACGTGAAATGTTCAAATTGTCAAGTTCTTTATCAAATCGGATGTATCTACAGAAAGATCTGTATGATCATGTGCAAGAATTCTAAGGCAATAGTAGTAGTTGTTCCACAGGGCTAGTGCTGCCATTGCAATTATCTTTTTCACATGCTTAGAAAGTCTGTTCTTCTTAAGATGCAGCCAGGCATAGTGAGACATTCATGATCTGCAGATTGTTGGCTCAAAAGATCTAAAACATCTTGCGTTGTGGTTATTTTTTATATATATAATATGTTCATGGAATAGCACCATAGAAATTATCTTTGCCATCACAAAAGTCTTATTTCCAGAAAACACCCACCCACCCCTTTTGTCCCCAATTGCTGAGAAATAAGTTTTTGGAAACCAACTTTTTAATATTCATTTTTGACTGGTTTAAAATTAAAAAATGAAATGAAACCATTCACAAACATTTTCAAGGAAATGCTGAGCAGCAGCTCATTATGACTGAAACAAAATCCATTAACTGGTGTTTCGGATTATCCTGGCCCTGGTTACTTCTGTTGTTTATTGAATAAAGGTCCACAGCAGGCTTGTAAAAGACTCGTTCTCATGAGTACTTAGTGTAAAATTTAAGAGGTCAGCAGGTATGGAGTCCTTCAGCAATAATAAACTCAATGTTCTCAGTAAATGACAACGTCCAAAGTCTGGATGTTCCCATAATGATAATGAATGTATAACACTTCAGACATTCCAATATGTTGCTATGATCAACTCTCTAAAGTTTCAACGATTTCGCAGATGTAGTTTTCCAGTTTTCATGACATTAATGCGTTGGTGGGACAGATGAATTACGAGTGCATAATAATCTCAGAAGATCCCCCTCCCCTTTTTCCCCTGACTTTTCTTTGCATTCACTGTATCTTGGATATATCACCAAAGCAATTAAAGTAAGAAAAATATAAGGACAGCATTTGTTGAGTGCATGACCTGCAGAAGGTAGGCATTTCCCATCCCCCCCTCCTGGACAGCAGTCACTTGTCAAGAGTCTGCAGGGTCACTTTCCCTGGATCTTAACTGGTTGAGTATGCAGGCAACTATGACATTTGTCAAGCTGTGAGCAAAAAGCTCTTATAGTCTCCCTGGAAGCATGCAGCGCCCCTCCGCTGGCTTTGTAGAGACAGCCACGCCTGAGACCACACGTCATCGCTATAATGTCTGTTCCTCTAGAATAGGAATATATTTAGCAGTGAGATGTTTCCTTCAGTTTGGACGCATGGTGTAAAAATGTTTGTTTACTAAGAATGTCAGTCTTTTTATTAAAAAAAACAACACAAAACAAAACCCATCCCCCCCCTCTCTCCGCAACAGTCACTCTTTCTGTCTCATTTTGTGGCCTAAGGGATCTTCTGTTATTTTTTGGTGTGAACACTGTCTTGATGTTTTATGCTTTTGTATCGTATATGGAATCCTTTCTTGTTGATTGTATCATCCGTGTGAAAATGAAGTAAAATAGAATCACCTGCCGAATAAATCTCTTCTTGCGGCTGCAGGGAAAGAGGAAAAAAAGGGGGTTGCCAAGGTTAGCATGAACACAGTTAAGCTTGTTGCAACAATTAACAGTGTGGTCTTCCTTTCTCTAGACGAGGCCACAGTCTGCTGATGTTTGTTCTGCTATCAACACTGAATGGAGTAGTGCTTTGAGAGCATGCTTGCTTCTGAAGCTCAAACTACACACCAAGCAGAGCTTTAGAATTCTTTCATCTGTGTTGTTGTTGTTGTTGTTGCTGCTGCTTAAAACTAAAGCAGCCTGGAACCAGGCTACATATGATTGGAACAGTATGGGTGTGTGGCTGCTGTACCCTTACACCTGTCATTTTCAGCTCAGAATTGCTCTCCTCTTTGTGGCAACTTGGGAAGGGCAACTTTGAGCTGAAAGGGGGAAAGAGGGAAAAGAATTAAGCAGACACTCTCTGCTTAGCATACTTTGTCTGAAAGACAGCTTTGAGCTATTAAAAAAGTGAACAAAAAATCATGGAAATCTATGTAGTTTGTGTCTATTTTTTGTCTTCATGACAAAATCTGTCTAGCTACTGATGCAGTACAGAAAATCCTTCCCCTTAGCAGATTTTCATTCAACGTACTTCCTTTAAATTTAATTCCCTTCCTTTAATATATCACAATCTTTCGCCAAAGATTTGCAGTCCTTAGCTTTTAAGCATCCTATGAAATAGTGTTTGTGGATGGCCCCAATTACTGTCATCACTTGCTTCAGCAATTCCCCACCCCCTTACATCAGTGTCTGTATACTGTGCACTCCAAACTCTGATACTGATATTTGCTCCATCTTGTCTGAGGACCATGCTGAGAGATAACTACAGTTTCAAACTTCAGGTGCCCACCACTATGTTGTGCTACCCATAAGGCACATACTACACTCTCCTTTCCATTACACCCAACTAAAACTTTATTTGAAGAGTTTAGTTCCCCCTTGGAAGAGTTCTCTACTTGAAATAAACTAATTCACATTGAAAAATTCCTCCTAAGTTTCTCTTAATGTGGAAAACCCATGCACAGAACCTTCTGAAATTGTTTAGTTTCGTCTCTCAGAAAAAGTACTTTAAAAGCAAGTTCAGGGAAATATAATGAATTTCGTATTGATTAAATATTACATGAACTAGATGGCTTTCACAAAGGAAACACAAAATTGGATTTTACATCATGTCTTGCTTTTAGCATTCAGTGATGAAAGCAGAATGAATTCCTAAAATTCTGGGTTTTCTATGTATGTATAGCTCCTTTGCTTACTGTTTGACTTTTCTCACCTTGAAGAATAAAAGCAGCCTTGTCAAAACAGGTATTACTTAATTTTGTTAACTTCAATGAACATGTAGGTTATAAAGGCCAAAACACTGGCAGAAGTACAATACATACACCTTTACATACACTTTGCTAAGCAGAAGCAGTGGGGTTTTGATACTTCTTTTTTTTAATCAAATAGGGAACCCTATCACTGCACCACAACCTGCTTTTAAACTCAGAGAAGTTTTTTTAAAAAAGCAGGTTGTGATAAGCTGTATAGAGGTGTGTTTCTATTTCTGTATAAAGACAACAAAAAGTTGTTTGGGCATTAACGTCTATATTTCACATCCATAGATAGTCATATTATTTATTCATATTTGGAAGAGTCTTAATCATTGGAATATCTTCAAAATTACATACCCCTGATCCACAAAACCGACCAAGCCTCAGAGAAGTTGTATCATGACCGTCAAAGAGCTCTAGGTAGTCATAACCACAGTCTGCTTCTTCCTCCACCTCAAAAGTCTGAAAAGTTAACTCTATTCGGTAACCACGGTCTGATACTATTAGCCATTCACAATCTGCTTGAACTGGATAGTTGTTGTCACCAAACTGAGCATGAGAGTAGAGATCTCTTGCTTTGTTCTCAGCTTTCAGACGACCACCACACTCTGTGCAAAGTAAGGAAGAAGAAAAACAAATATACACTTCTTTCGATCTTGTTTTAAAAGGAACCACACATAATTTCCCACCGTGTTTTTGAATCATGATGGTGGTAAGAATGATATTAGAACCACCGCTAGGGGCCAGTATAAACCAAGGAATTGAAATAACAAGGAACTAGAAATAATATTTGACCTGGAAAAAATAACAGACATCAGTATGTTGGCAGCTGCTTTTTCTAACAGAATTTTGAGTGTCTGAAGGATGCAATGTGCTTCCAGTGTTGAAGCCCCATATTTCATCTTCATTAAAAAGCACATTGGCTTCAACAAGATGGTCAACACTACCAGTTTTTGTTCCATCGATAATAAAAAGACAGAGGACATTAGAAGCACAGGCAATAACGTTGTATTAGGAACATATAACTAATATTTGCTCCCCTTTTTGCTTAATGGAAACGCAGCCCAGATTAAAATTTGGCCCCAAACAGTTTTAAACATTTAGAAACAAAAGTAGTGGGAATTATTTTCATACCTGTAGTGTGAGTAGCTTGGAAGCCTTTTCTCTGTACTGATGCATCAGAGACAAACCTAAGGAACATCTTATTTCCAGTAGCGACAAGGGGATCTGGTATCTTGCTTCCACACAAACGTCCAAGAATTGGTGACTTCTCCGTTTCCCCATCAAAAACTTCCAAATGGTCGTAGGCACATTCTTGATGTTGCTCAATTTCAAACTCATTAAAAACCTGAAAAGTTTAACAAAGTATTGATCCTTTACGTCAGGTGTGTTCTGAATGTGAACCTGAGGCCAGGTCCATGCTATAGTTTTGCTACTCTGGGCATTTAGGATTTTTAATGGCATGCAACTTTTATAAGTAGTGTAATAATGAACTAGCAAAGAAAGTGGGGTGGATCCAGACTCTCCTGTGGTTGTGGTAGCCTTTCCTAAAAGGATAGGAAGGAACCATTTTTGCCCATTTCTCCTTCCAGAGAGTCCCTCAACCATCTGGAGCAGATGGGTGGGGGTACAGGGAGCTGAAAAGCCAGTACGGAATCTACACAAAATGTCTCCTTTCCTGGATTGCCAAAGGGATTCCTCCACCAGATCAAAAGTCTTCCGTTGTCAGAAGGTTCTCATTGAATGCAATTGTACCATCACAGCAGAAGTTAGTCTGTTTTTTAAAAACAACAACCTTGTGTACTAAATTAAATGTTAAAAAAGAGACTCATTCAGGACAATCCTGTACATGTTTACTTAGATGTAAGCCCCACTGTGGCCAATGGGGCTTACTCTAAGAGTGTTTAGGGTTGCAACCTGAAAACTATATATGAAAAGGCGATTTCACATCAGTTTTAAAAAGAAAGAAGGTTCCCTTTCACGCTGTTCTGACACATGCCTGGCATGGGCTTTCCCACATCTTTTTCCTTGCTTTCCTCCCTCCTGCCCCAGTCCCATCAGGCAGGGAGCAGGAGCATCTGAGGAACCTTCCAGTACAGCAAGGCAATATATTCAGAGGCCATATTTTAAAAGCGACGAAACCAAACAAAAGTCAAGTGGAGAGCAAACAGAACTGCTGTCAAGTTGTGTCTGGGACAATAAAGCGGCTTTAATCTACTGAATCCCCAGTGGAAGCCATCCAAAGTACAATGTGATGCCAGTTTATGTTAACAGCTGGCCTTGAGGAACTTCATGTAGCTCCAGTGCCGATGTTTTGGCAGTGGAGAGAAAACAGTCAGAATAATCACAAAGCTCTGCAAACTGAAACACCGATACTTTCCTGGCTTTTATTTTTTAGGAAGATTAGGCATCTGTAATAGAAGGAAACTGCAGATGCACCATAAAACAGCTGTACAACTATCCCAGTTGCTACTCATAAATTTTCTTCAACCAGACTATTCTCATATGACCAAGTATTGTGCTATTTGGCCTCTCGTGGATACAGAAAAGCTCCACAAGAAGCTGGTTAAAAACAGAAGTTCAATCCAAACTGAGAGCTAGGTTGCATTTTAATCTAAAAGGTGCTGTATTGCACTGTGCTTAAGGATTCGCTCATCTGAATGGTAATGAGAAGATGATCTTCTCTTGTCTAAATTACACATGCAGTACATGAGAATAGTACTTGTAGAAAATAACCCCTAAAAAAAATGTTTCATAGAATCAGAGTTGGAAGGGACTCTGAGGGTAATCCAGTCCTAACCCCTGCAACGCAGGAACATCCAGGTGGCCCATATAGGAATCATATCCATGACCTTGGTATAACAAAACTTTCACACTCTTTCTAAAGGAGACCATAATGGGGATCCTTCACAATCATAACTCTCATCATTCTAAAGTATTGGTAGTCAGTGACGGATTTATGTATAGGCTAAGAAGGCTGAAGCCTAGGGCCTCTAAATCTAGGGGGCCTCCCCAGCCCACCTGCCCCGCAGCAGGCAGTCTCCCCTTTCCCAAAATTGCAAACCCAAGACTTCATGCGAGGGCAGGACAACTTGGGCCCAGCAACTATAAGACTCAGGGCCAGCCAGTGGGGCCCAATTTGAAATTCTGGGGCCCAACTTGAAATGTTTCGTGGGGCCCCAGTTCACAGCCAAAGTCTGCAGAATCTTAGAGATATAAATAAAACCCATCTAGATTGCCCTGGTGTGTGGGGCCCCTTAGGAGCGGCCTGTGCAGCCCAATTTGGCCCAGTTGCTCCAATTGCCTTAAGGCCAGCCCTGATGAGACTGTGCAGGGGTTGGACTGACAAGCCCTGCCCCTTCTAGGTCCCTGGTGCCACTATTCAGAGTACAGACTCCAGAGCTAGCAGGCTCAGAGTCAACAATCAGTTGTGGTAGTGTGTTGTCTGTGATTGATAGAAGTTGGATCCCAGCAAGATCCCAAGGTCCACAGGTTCCCCATCATGGTGTGAAGGAAACTTTTCAACCTGGCCATGTATATTTAACCATCTGCCTTCAACCATGACTCATCTTAATCTTAAAACAACATTGCGATCATCTGCAGGTGAACTGCAAAGGGCTTTTGCTCATAATATGGAAGCTACTTACTATTTTGATTCTGTGACCAGGAGTAGCGCTGATTTCCCACGTGCATTCCTTTCTGCTCGGATATTTGTCAGGCCAGTTAGGGCTCGTGATAATTCCATTGGGACTATGGATCTTTTGTTCACACTCGGCTGCATCAATAATTGACAGAAAGACTGAGTGAGTCTGAATGAACATGTATACCATGTAAACAGAAAAGCATCATTTCATGGCAATGGCAAAATTGTCTGGAAGTGAATCCAGGGCTAGTAATCCTCCTAATTTCATGGTCACCACCATCACCACTTACAAACTAATTATTTAGTCTAACAGATAATAATCAATATTTGTAGTTTAGCGTTTGGCTTTGCGTTTCTGGCAGTGTCCACTACAAATTATACAGAACTTTTCATAATGCGCCTTGCAACAGATACCAATGCCCAAATGGCTTGGGCAGCGTTCAGGCAGAACTTGTTTTCCTGATGTTTCCTTAAGAGATATCAGCCACATTTTATGTGATCTTTCACAGCGTGTAAAAGCAGCTTCTGGAAATCTGGTGGAAACTATTGGAAATTTAGAGCGTATTTCTGTGTTATGTTTTTTTTTGGGGGGGGGGGAATTGTTTGCAACACCCCAAAAACCATGGGAGGTTTGTGCTGTAATCTCACATGGCAAAATTTGGGGTGGTAATCCCAGTATACAGTTCTTTTTTGCCATGTTAAAATTTAGCGCAATGTGGCAGTTTATCTATCAAAAAGCCACAATTTCATAATGCACTGTAAAAGGTCCTTATTAATTGAGACAGGAAGCATGAGTATTATTACTAGTAAAAGTAACACAATAAACCCCATGTCTGAATGCAGGCTACACCTGGCAAAGCTTTCAAAGTAAGCAGCTCTTTCATACTACTGTTTCTTACCTTCCTTGCAGTCGTGTTTGTTTTCATGTAGCACAAATCCATTGCGACATTGACATACATAGCTTCCTACAGTGTTGATGCATTCATGCTGGCAGCCACCATTGTCTTTAGAACATTCATCCTTATCTACAAGATACACAGGACATTCGTTGTGAGTGGAATATCTTCCTCCAGTTTCCAGAATAAGGTATACAACGGTTTAGTTACGTTTAAGTCCAGAAAAGGGAAAAACCAAGGCACTTGTTTTATCCTCCTTTGTATGCCCATTCATTGCTCAACCTGCAACCTAGTGCAATGGCCATTCTCAAGCAAATCATTAACACCCAGGCCAACAAACCACTGCCCATATTTAATTTTTTGTGCAAAGCCCAAAATGCCTCCCCACTCTTACAGCTCCACCTTCAGGCCACAAAACTGGGGAGGTATTGGGAAATTCCCCTCATCCTGAGGGGAAGCAAAATAAATTCTAGAAATAAACAAGGGACTATGGCTTTACCAAGAAGAGAGGCGTCAATGAAGGTCACCGTAATTTCCACCACAATGCCTTTTGAATGACACTACAGTGGTACCTTGGTTTAAGAACAGTCCTGTTTAAGAACAATTCAGTTTACGAACTCTGCAAAACCGGAAGTAGTGTCTTGGTTTGCAAACTTTACCTCAGTCTAAGAACGGAATCCAAAACGTGGAAGGGTACCGGAGGCGGGAGGCCTCATTAGGGAAAGCACGCCTTGGTTTAAGAATGGTTTTGGTTTAAGAACAGACTTTCAGAACAGATTAAGTTTGTAAACTGAGGTACCACTGTACATCCAAGTGAGGCATTTGGGAGAAGATGGTGCCATCTCAGTAAACACCCTGCTCTGTGAGCATCTAGAATTTCTTATTCCTGATCCCCATGCTCTATTTTATTTTTCTCATTTCATCCTGACCCCACCCATTTTTGTGGGGGGGGAGGGGTGGCACAGAAGAGAAAAGACTCTCTGAGGGGAAAATGGGCCCATGTCTATAATTTTAAATTATAACTAATTTTCTTTGTTCCAATAATGTTTCACCAGCAGGTGTGGCAGCATCTGAGTTTATGCTGGGTGTTCGACAAAACCTCCCCTTGCTTTACAGTCCCAAACAGAAAGCAAAAACATTGCTGATTAATCCTCTGAAGGGCTGCATTTGGCTTCATGGGTCACGACACGTGCTGTTCTAATCAGTACTATTTAGATGCACACAACAAAACAAAACAAAAACAAAAGTATTGGATTTATACCAGTGGCATTTTGGCAGCAGTACCAAAAGTGAGACGAAATAAAATTAGGCTGAACAAGATTCCAAGCTCAGCACATGCTGGTACTTCTTAATAATACATTGTGATTTATTACAGTTTTTCCCTCTCGAGACAGTGACAAAGGCGCTTTGATCGCAATGAATCTGGACATGGCATAACACCTTAAAAAGCAAAACATATTTAAACAGTACATGAAAGAAATAGATGTTATGTATTGCAGGAAAATCTGCAACATGGCAGGCAGTAGTACCCTGTTTGCTGAGTAGTAATCCTCTAAAAAAGCTTTTAGTGTGTTAGGCGTAAAGCGGGGTGGGGGTGGGGGTAATGTGAGCTGAACTAAACAGCATAAAAATTCATTTGCAAGGAGAAAAGCCAAACTAGATTAACAGGCAGTCATTCCAGCAACACAGAGGCATCTGCTGCCCCCATTCAGCTGTTATTATTTTAGGTGGGGCTGATCCATTAAATCAAAACTGGCAAGACTTATTTCTGAAACATATTCAAAATGACACACCACACTAGATGTTTGTAAGGCCCTCTCTTTTCAGCAAAGCTAAAATAATCAGAGTTGTTGATGGTTATATCAGAGACTGGAGGACAGTGGCACAGTGGAGGCAGAATGAAAAGAAGCAGAGCTCCAGGACTTTTCTCAGAGCAGGAATGACAATGTATTCTACTGGAGTGATAAAGTTACCAGCAGGCCTTCCTTGCCATGCGGCGATAACAAGGCTTTCAAGTTCGTTAGCTGCAGATTAGTATAGAGGAACAGATTCACACAGAGAATGAAGAAGCTCATCAAGCTGAGGGGGGGTATCTCTTTCTTTTTACTCGGATGGGGCTCCTACTTCATGCCAGCCATGTAAATTGTGACACTTATTTGAGATATGGCTGGTATTTCTGGTTAAAAGTGAAAGGGCTGCGTTTCAGCTGGCCGAAGGTATTTTGTTAAAGTTCGATGTGTTTTACAGGTGGAACAAAAGCAGCTCAGCTGGTGGGGCAGAGACGCAATGATAACTTCTGGGCAGCGTCATCGCAGCTACGTACCAAGAGGGAGAGGTGGCAGGGAGCTCAGGACTGTGAGGTCACACTGGGAAAGCCATTCTGGCACTGCTGCCAATGTGTGCCCACGCAGCCCTGACTCCCTGCAGCCTCACCCCCTCTCCATTCCAACAAGCGGCAGGAACATACCTGCCAAGAAGGTAGCTTTGCAACTGAATGCCACTGGCTGAGCCACTTCTGAAATTAAACCTATACAGTGTGAAGTGAGCCCCACTGAGTTCAACTGAGCTTACACCTAAGGAAACTATGCATAGGATTGCAGTGACTGTGACTGGTTATTAAGCTACGTATTGAAAAGTGTGTGTGTGTGTTAATTGCATTTTAGGACTCTCCCTGGGGAAGTATGGCTAATAGGGGCTGGATACAGCACTACAATGCTGTTACAGAAATGCAGATTTAGGGAGGCAAGCCCTCCCATCCATTAGGACACAGTAAAGGAAGTGTTATTGTCTGAACAAGACCAGCATGCAGTTATTTTACGTCATAGTTGGTACAGCCAAAATCAGTGCACATGCGCAAGCTGCCTTTTACCATCAGTTTCTGGCAACAGCTTTTTATTTCCCCTGTGTTCTTTGTCCCTCTTCTTTAACTGAAACTTGCATACAGTAATCCAGAGGAACAAAATAGCTGTATTGTCCAGCACTCCAACATCCTACATGCTGAAATGTATGACCCACACAGACTCCTCTTCAAGAAGCTTGGAGGGATTTCACACATCATCAGTTATTGGAAATAACTCTCTCTAGTACTCCTTTTCCTGCAGGTATTTTCTCTCTCTCTCTCTCTGTTTCACCATGTGGGGAAGCCTTTGTAGAAACATCACAGGATTCTCACTTCCTGGCGAGAGTCCCTTCTATAAGCTAACGACACAAGCTTTGTGTCACCCTACAACAAAACAAAGAAAAGGGACCAAGTTCTATGCGAAGTTTCTGCTGGCCCAATACAAATGTGGTCTGCCAGCAGGCTACTGACTTGCGGGGTTCTGAAAATGTTAACTAATCTAAATGCTAGACTGCAATTTAATTAAATAGAAATGTGCCATTTACATTTGTGATCGTGCAAGGATCAGGAAAGCCAGCATCCGAAGAGCCCCTGTGTATACCCAAGGAAGCCTAGAAGGCTGTGATGCATGCAAAAAAACACTACATGCAGACTTTGGACTCCAGCCAAAACAAATGAGCATTAATTGGTGGAAAGATTCCAACCTAGGCTGTTGAAGTTCATCCTAGACCCTAGAGCAACAATACAGATATACCTATTTAGTGTGAGAAAGCTTGCTTTTTATCTCTTTAGAAAGCAAACCTCTGACAAACTTTCTCCTGCAAAAGGTAATGGGAAAGGCAAGCAGAGAACTGACCAGGGAATGGTGACCTGCCTAGCATTTCTTCTCCTTAACAAGCAGTTGTCTAACAAACCAGTCAAATGTATAGAAAGTGAGCTCAAAAGTACTTATTACAAATAGCAAGTCCATGAATAAAGAGCTCTAATTTCTCAGAGGCTATCAAAGCCCTCTCTGTTCAATCAAAATACCTGAAATGGAAAAGTCATGTTTGTGTATATTCAGTCAAAAGCTGTTTTGCTCAAGGTATATCTGCTTTATTTAAACAAATCTTTTGTTCCCTCTCTAGCGGTGTTGTATAATGATCACAGGACAGAAAGTGAAACTTCAGCAGAATACAATAGTTTGGCATGGTTAGTGAATGGTGCAGCAAAAGTCTTATCTACATTTTACATAAGCCAGTGTAGATTTTCCATCATGTGCATTCCAAATTGAAAATCTTAGAAGGGGGAAAAAAATTAGTGATTAGTTAGAGAAACAAATGTTTTGCTGACTAAATGCAAACCATTTGTTGTGCTCAAAAGATGGAACTCTGTCTCCCAGTTTTGAATGGATCCTTTGTGTATTTCTCTCTGTCAGTAATTATAAAAGGGAAAGATCCATTCTCAGCAATATGTTAGATTTTAACCATTCACAAGACATAAGGTCATACCTCTGAGACCCTCAGAGGCCAGTCTGTGAATTATACGTACTTGGCCTGAAGGGGCAACCTCTATCAAGTCCTTGCATGATTCAAAAACAAAAAATTTCTCCTTGCAGGCAGCTCTCTTGTCTGTAGGAAAAAATGTACCAGGATGGCACCAAAAATGAGTGACTGAGTGATTCTTCAAACATCAATCTGCTCAAGGGCAGTTTCATTATAACTTTTCATCTGTTTATAGTAACATGATCATCGCTATTCTACAATCCCACCTCCTCTGCCAATATACAGTCATATAGGATAATAAAATGAATTCATTTTCAGAGTGGAACAAAACCAATTATACAAAACTGATCATACAAAGAACAAACATCACTGGAACACTGGAACTTTAGCAGTTAAACAATGTCTTTCAGCTTGGAATTAAACAAACTAATTAATAAGATGTTGCTGTTGTTGCTATTTTAAAGAATTAAACTTATAATACTTCATTTATTTATAAAAGTTTCTTTTTTGGGGGGGTGAAGTAGAATTCTGTGTTTACTCTGCTCTGAACTCACTGCAGTCTATCATATGTTAATATTTCTTCTTATATATCCAATGATCCTCTAGATTCGGTTTCCTAGTATATTTTTTCCTATTAAAACTTTCGCAGACTCCGGACTTTGAAGCTGTCACTCAGTGTCAAACTGGATTGCAATGCAGGGGATCTATGATTAGGATTTTCTGTGGGTTATTCTGAAGTTTGAAGGTCTTGGGAGGATTTTATTGACGCCATGTTAGCTGGGTAGAGGGATTCAAGCCTTCTATCTGAGCTATTTGCTCTGTATAAATACACCCAGAGCTGCTATTCACACTGAAAGGGAACCTTTCCCCCCATATGGGCGAATAATAGCTTCTGGTAGAAGGGTTTAAATCAGGAAAATGGAAGTTGAAAAGGGTTAAATCCCCACCCCCTAGTGCTATAGTCCCAGGCCAATTCTGCCATCTTCTTTGTTCTAATAAAAAAAACCTCTATTAATCCCATGATTCTGTTTCCTAACTGAGCTGTAGAAATCCAACCAGATGGGCATGTTTTCATATAATTCACCTTTCCAAATTAATTTTTTATGATTCATAGGATCTTTATTTCATCACTACTAGCACATACACTACAATAGTCATTCAGAACCTGACTTCAGTGGCCTGATAAGCATCCTGACTTCTAACAAGTGACTTCTAACATATGAACTTACACTGCCTCTTGTAAGCATAAAGTCATCTTTGTATACACTGTTAGAAATTTTTCAAAAGATGTCAGTGCTTTAAATTAGTATCCTGAATATGCCATCTGTATATTTCTCATAGCGTGTTTTTGGCCTAGAAGTTTCTGCATGTAGCCAAGAAAAGATTACCAATGGTGTTATTTCAGTGGGAATGTTTAGCAGTTATTCAGCTCTCCATTCAGCATTGATGTCCAGGAAATGCTATTTCCAACAGCGTCTGGTGTACAGGATTAGATTATGCTATCAACACTACTAATTATTTATGTTAAATTGTTAGTGAGATTCAGTAATCACTTGAACAGTCCCACTGACCTCAGCTGCATAAGCGTCTCCTACGCTCTTCAATGGCTCCACCCATTATCTCATTTTTGTCTCTATGCCTGGAAATTCCTTCCAGAATGCCTACCCACAGTCTTTTCTAGAAAATTCTTCCCTCCAAAAAATCAGTTTTCCCCTGAAGCTCTTGGCTTAGGGGACAATCCTTAGGGAGTGATAAGATCCGCTGAACTGAGCAGCTTAGCATATGGCAGATCTGTAGCTCAGGGAGTTCCACAATCCTGGAGGTACGCTGGGGGGGGGGGGACTGGAGGGAGCAGACTTACAATGGATCCCAAGTGTGTTTAGCTTGGTCACATGACCTGGCAACCCAGTCTAAATTAAGCTGCCCAAAAGGGTGGTGTAACTCAAAAGACACAATGGATGTCAGTGGCGGGGACCTGATCCTCAGGAGCAGGCTCAGCCGGCAGCCCTGGCCACATTGCCATGATAGACACCTCAGGATTTGTTATAACTCCTGGCCAATTGCACAGCCAGAACAGCAGGATATAAGCTGCACGTCTCCCAGCCTCACTTCACTTTACTTCAGTCTTCCTGCAATAAGGTGTAGCCCACTCAGGAGAGGGGCTCAGGGACTTTGCGCTTGGGGAATCCGCTCCACAAAAACCAGACACAATTGTCTAACAGAGACCAAACACCCCAGGAATGGAAACAATGTGTTTATGCTAACATGTCTCTTCCAAGCTTCTTTTCCCAGCAGTAATGGGGCAGCTGCAGTCTAGAGCAGGGGTAGGCAACCTAAGGCCCAGGGGCCAGATGTGGCCCAGTCGCCTTCTCAATCTAGCCCACGGACAGTTCGGGAATCAGCGTGTTTTTACATGAGTAGAATGTGTGCTTTTATTTAAAATGCATCTCTGGGTTATTTGTGGGGCATAGGAATTCGTTCACCCCCCCCCCAAAAAAATATAGTCCGTCCCATCACATGGTCTGAGGGACCGTGGACTGGCCCACGGCTGAAAAAAGGTTGCTGACCCCTTGTCTAGAGAGTCAGAAAGGAGTCACAAGGAGTTGCAGCCATGGAGACAGAAAACAACATCAGTCTAGGACGGGGATCCCCAGGAGATGCCTCAACAACACCCCAGTTCCTTTATGTGGATGGCCAGTAATAGCTATCCTCTGAAGTGGTCAGCCCAGCCTTCCAAACAGCCACACAGTGCCCAGAACTACTGGTCACTCTGGGGTGTGTGGAAATACCAAGCCCCCACCCCAAACACAAACACCACCACCCGGTCCTGACTACTGCATGCTTTGGAATTGCTTTGCAGGGGATCTAGAGTACCAGGACACCATGGATACATGGAGGGGTTGACAGTCCCAATGGGGCTTACTTCCCATAACTTTAGGATTTCAGCCTGTCACGTTGAATATTGTTTAAACTTCAGAAATGAGCAAGTATTTTCTGAAAGGACATTCAAAATTTAACTCACTGTGAGCATTTGGTGTATATGTTTTCCATATATGTATTCCATCATAAAGGAATCAAAACAATTTGTTGTAGTAAAATAAGAAGCTAACTTCATCAGATGGGCCTATCTTCTGTGTTTTGCAGAAAATACATATACAGTGGTACCTTGGTTGTCGAACTTAATCGGTTCCGGAAGTCCGTTTGACTCCCGAAACCATTTGACAACCAAGGCGCGGCTTCCGATTGGCTGCAGGAGCTTCCTGCAGTCAAGCAGAAGCCGCACCAGATGTTCGGCTTCCGAAAAACGTTCGCAAACCAGAACACTTACTTCCGGGTTTGCAGTGTTCAGGACAACCAAGGTACGACTGTACAGACATTTCTGTGTACAGCTAGGAAATACAGAACTATCGTGTTAGTTCATCTATGAATCTCTCATTTAATTGTGAGGTTTCTAAGATGAGTTTAGGGGAAGGGGAAGTATGGAATGGTGGGTGAGCAATATTATCATCACAGGAAGAGGTAAGAGACACTTGATGTCTTGCTCCTGCTCAGCCAACGCTCAACAGAGATTTGAGTAGCTATGTTGACCTGTCCTCTCATCTGGTGGTGCCATTATTTAAGGCCACATCCAACCACTGTAAAAGAACTCTGATCATGGATGAAGTTTGCTAGGGGACCCTGTCCTTACTCAGCTTTGCCTGCTTGGGTTTTCTTCTTTTGCAAAGCACCAGAGGAAGTTGGAGGGAAGGGATGTGTGGCAGTAATCCATGGGGGGGGGAGGACATAAATTTCACCAGGAAACCAATCCAAATGTAACAGCTGGATGTGAGGGTTTGGATTTGATGTTGGGTTATGGGGGAAGGAGATCTTCTTAGTGTACCACCCACTGCATTGCCAACCACCTCCCTCACTGAGCTGGCAGGGGTGGTTTTGGAGTACCCCAGAATATTAATCTTGGAGGACTTTGATATCCATGCCAAGTCTGCTTTGGTTGGGCCAGCTCAGGACTTCATGGCCACCATGACAACCTTGAGGCTGTCTCAATTCATTGTGTTAGAAACACAACATAGAGGATTGCAAGGGATATAGTGGTTAGGGAAGGGGTTGATTGTCATCACATTGACATGGAGGGACTCCAGTGAAGTTTGAACTGGTAGTGACTAACCCTCCCTGCATGGGCAGGTGTACAGGCTGATCTGCTCCCAGAGACTGATAGAATCTGGTGGATTCTTGAATGTTCTAGGGAATTTAGCAATCCCTGGCTTACATGTATAGTTATTAAATTCTGCTTTGCTTTTACGGCTCGATGATGGGAATCCAAAATGGCATGCTACAGAAATTTAATATCCCTTTTGACCACCTACACTACACAATAAATCAGAATAACACTGAATATAAACATTTAACTGTAAGTAAATAAAGTTCTTTATAAGTCTCCATGAAACAAAGCACATATTAATCTGAGTCTGAGATTTTCTTTCCTGGTCTGCTAACATTTCTAAACAATCATAATTATTTTAAGAAACCCGCCCTTCAGGTCTGCAGTCCTTTAACCTTCTTGTCTTTACAAATTATAACTTCTGTCAGATTACTTATCTGCTTTCTTGAATTTCTAAGTAACAACACACAGGCTGTAGTAAATCATCCAGCTATTAGCAAAGCCGACCGGAGTGAAAACACCTTTACCTACACTTATGCTAGATAACATTTTATCAAAACTACAAGGGGGAAACTGTTGCAGTTAATTAAGTATTTCATTCTTAAGGAGCATTGAGATATTCCCCTGCTCAAGTTCCAATGCTATATATGGGAGCTGCTTAAGAGTGCCGCAAAAAAGTTTCAACAGTGGATCTCCGCTGTAATCTGTGGTCAAAGCCTTTAGGGTAACATACAAACATCACTTTGGAACAGGCAATCATTTTGAGCAGAAGCATTTTAAAATTTAAAACGAAAGACACAGCAAGATTACTGTCCATCAATTGAAAGTACATGACTTTAAGATATAGGACCAAACCATAATCATTGATACAGTGTGCAATCTAGCCCAGACATCCTGATTATTGCAATGGGGTGTTATTCAACCAAAGTGATTTTAATCTCCATTGCCTTCAGTGTGCGGGATTTAAGCACATACTGAAATCAATTGGATTTCAAGCAGCTTAACTTTGGTTGGAGCACACTCCTGCAGGCTGTTCCAAAAGCTAGCTAAAATGGAAAAGCTGAACTACATTCTATGACTGAAGGCCTTGACTCTTAGAATGTCATTTACAGAACAATCTACCACCACTATTCCAATCCACCAGGATGGAGGGGTTTTGGATGAGGTAGAAGTGGTCCTCCATTCAGCCTTGCCTGGTTGTTGGCAAAGGAGCTCTACTGATAAGAAGGGCCACAAGGCAGCTGCCCAAATGGCAGACACAACCTGTTGGTGGTATCCACTGCCTATCAGCAGAAACCCCTGTGCTGGGTGCAGGAAAGGAAGGAGTTGGACTGGGACATGATGGCAACACCTCTTTGCTGCACCAGACTGGGAGCCGATGTAGCAAACAGGCATTCTTCCTCCTCCAGCCTGGCTGGGCTGAGTCAATGGATGTAGCTGGGGGTATGGCACTCTGCTAAGCCTTGCCATGGCCAGCCACGGATTCAATTTGCAGTTTTAGGAATCTACTTATTTCATTTTTTAAAAATATAATATTTATTATTTTTCCAAAAACCCTAAAAGAAAAAAGAAAAGAAAGAAAAAGAAAAATAAAACAATACAATACAACACATCAAATTAACAAAACAAGACTAAGACAATAAGATAAATCAACCAATTTCATTATCCCATCTTTCATTCACTTATTTCCACGACCTCCTCACACCTCCCTTTTTGTATTCCACTTCTGTTAATTATTTCAGCAATTCCTTTCCACCCTCCTCTGTTTTCTGTGCTATAATTATCTTAACTCATTCGAACCTTATTTTTTTCCTTTAATACTCTATTAACCTATCTGTACTTAATTCCTTATAATATTTCTACTAAAGCCATATAACTTCATTTCAACTAGGAATCTACTTATTTCAGGGTTGTTGTATTAAAGATGGTTTATTTACTTAAAACGGGAAAGAAATGTCTTTGGCCCAAATACACAAGTTTGTTTTAGTGTATCGGGACTTTGTGTCAGGGGTCATAAGGCTTCTGTCTTGATAAAGGGGGAATCTTTCCTGTTTCCTAGGTGCCACAAATATTAACATCATCAAACTCTTTTGCTTGCCTCTTCGACTTCCACTTCGCCCTTAGTAGAGCTCAGACTCTTTATGAAATTTGACTTGTGGTATCATATGCATAAGCCACATTAACCTCTTCCAAAATGTGCAACCAGGACAAAGTATTTGGAAATGTGAACTTAGCCATAAATATTTCCCATGCCTAAAATTATTAGAGCAGAAAGCGCAGGTAAGGAAGGGAGATTTTCTCTTTCTCTGAAATTTCATGTAAAAAAGGTATCTGTTTGGGTAAGTGCCCCTTTTATGTTATGTTTCTCTACCTTTCCTAGGTGGAGAAACTTTAGAAAACAGAAAAGGGTATTTAATATGAGTACCAAAGTGATACTAAATCAAAGATCCATTTATAATGTGATACCCAACGTTGCACAAGAGGAAATCTATTCAAGCAATGACACTCCCTTCCTCTCCTTTCCTGAAGATCCCTACTGGCCCCCTTAAAGCTGCTCTGGCATCCATTCTGTTTGGAGGCAGATTCAAATAGATACCATTCATATTTTTTTCTAAAAGAAAGCTAGCATTACTAGGACCATACATGAGATATTCAGAATCTGGTCAGGTATGTTCCCCTTCATGATCTTCCTCTTCATGATCATTATGGCTGTCTAAATCTTACAATTAATATTATATTTGTTTGATTGAGTAGAAAATTGAAACTAAACATGTTAAGAGAATGTTCATTCATCAGCATCAATGAGCCAAAATTGCAAGCAAAAACTTTCCCTAGATTATGGACACCATAAACAACACACAATTCATAGAGACTGCACCCAAGGTGTTTGTTTTAATACCTGAAAAGAAGTGAGCCTTGAAACCCTTTTTTGAGACTGTGTTATCCGACCTGAACTCGATTCTCATGTTGTTATATTGTGATGTGATAACTTCAGGCACTTCTGTACCACAAAATTTGCCATGCAGTTTGGAATCAGAAGAAAGGCCACTACGGATTTCTACGTAATCATATTTACACACCTGATAAATGAAAGATCCAGTATTAGTCAAATAATAAGCCATATTTTGCATTTCTATTTTATCTATAACCTCAGATATAGATAAAAATAGACGGACTTTACAACAATTTGCTGCTTTTTTCTGAATTTTGCTCACACAACATTGCATTTTACCCACCATGAATAGTTTTACTGGAGGCCTCTGGGGTGAAGAGACCAGAGTTAACATTGTATCATATTATGATAATATTTACTATTTCCTTTAACTAACTACAAACCCAGGATCCTAGTCTAGTTAAGCTGTTTGAGAGTGTAAGGAGTTTTTTTGCATGACTTTTTAAGCAGTCCAGGAATATTCCCAGGCAATGAAAAAAAGGATTACAATGGCCATTTTTCACTCCATGCAATACAGTACCATATTTGTAGGACATAGGTATGCTTAGAACTTGACAATTCTACCACTATT
Source organism: Podarcis pityusensis (assembly GCF_964106645.2). Taxonomy (NCBI): domain Eukaryota; kingdom Metazoa; phylum Chordata; class Lepidosauria; order Squamata; family Lacertidae; genus Podarcis; species Podarcis pityusensis. The sequence continues at coordinate 33,320,004 of NC_138034.1, forward strand.
GATTATGTAATTAGGCATTAATATCTGTCTTCAATTAACTTACTTCATTTCCTTCCAATTCAAAAAACTCAAACTTCACTGAGATTCTATATTGGGTGGGAGCAACCACTTGCCACACACAGTTTTTATTAGGAGGATATTCTTTGGGCCATCCTGGTGTTGTTATAGTCCCATTCAACTTTGTCAAAAGTCCTCCACAAGCCGCTGAAACAAAAGAGAAAGAAATCTTATTACTTATTTACAGACCCAAGAAACCACATTTTGGGAGATGGACTGGTTGCTCATATGGTAATATGGATCAGACAGACCAAACCAGAGACCCTCACAATTCAAAGCCAGTTCATACTGCCACCTGGCATCTATTTACTGCATGTGACAAAATGTGGAAGCAAGCTTGGGCTCTCATACATGTTTGTTCTGCACAACACACAGCACATCTTGTGTGAAATATGTATGCGAATCTGCTCTGTCATCATGATCCAGCCTCCTCCCATTTATTAAAATAGACTGATTTTGTAGCAAGGCATACTTGCATACTAATAAATCACATCAGCATGAATGCATTTTGTGTTAACCAATGCCTATTTTATACATTTTGAAGAAGAAGCTGACTCCCCATGCTTTACCATTTGAAATATGGGGGTACTGTGAAAATCAGTCCACAGAGAAAAGAAGCAAGCTTTTATTAGAATGTTCTTCAACTGAAGTTGAGATCCATCAGTACATATAACGTGCACAGTAATAACATATTCAATTTCCATGCACAGTTCATATTGTATACCAGCACAATTATGTCTGTCTCATAACTTTCAGTTCTTGAACTTCCATTTTAGTGTATGAACATTAAACCTAGAGACTCCACATATTTCAAATGCATATTTGCAGACATACATACAGTAAGCCTGCAACTTAGGTGGGGCTCAGGTTCCGGGAATTGCACCTAAAGCCGAAATTGCATACAGTCATGCCTTGGATGTTGAATGGAATCGGTTCCGGAAGTTCGTTCAACTTCCAAAACATTTGGAAACCAAAGCGCAGCTTCAGATTGGCTTCAGGAAGCTCCTGCAGCCAATCGGAAGCCACGCCAGATGTTCAGCTTCCAAAAGAACATTTGAAAACTGGAACACTCACTTCTGGGTTTAGATCATTCAGGAGCCAATTTGTTTGGGAGCCAAGGCATTTGAGATTCAAGGTATGACTGCATAGTCAAAACACATTGGATTCAATAGTGGGTGGGATTGCCAAAGTATTTTTTTCCCCCAGAAGCCCACCCCCATTCCAACCCCTTTTTGTTTACTTTTAATTTGTTTGCTAAGTGCATAAAGCTGAATGTGAGTAAATTAAAGTTACGCACATAAATTGTGGGCTTATTGTACTTAAAAAGGCTTTCCTGTCTGAAATAACATACCTGAATTTGCGTTCACATAGAATATGTTGAGCTGCTAAATGATCACCACATGCAGTTACGGCACATATGTAAAGCCACCATACTACCTATCATTTGGTCGCTGTTTTGACACGTATCTGTTATGTGGTTTATAAAGACACATGCACAAAAGTCAGTCTTGACATAGACTCTTGGTGCACAAGTGAGTTTCGGCATATCCAAGTTCCTAAATCTGGGCTTGAGTAAGCCTATCATGAAATAAAACTACAGAATCTTTGAGACACTGAGCAGCCTTACCTTCACAACTCTTCTTGTCAGGCCCAAGCTCATAACCTGGATCACAAGCACACTGATAGCTGCCCAGTGTATTCACACACCGTTGTTCACATCCACCATTGTCAGGTTTGGCACATTCATCTTCCTCTGTGAAGAAATGGAAAGACAGAATTGTATTCACTTATCCATTTCATAAAATTTATACACCGCTTGATTGTCAGAAAAACCTCAGAGCGGTTTACAAAGAAATAAAACCGTAAAATCAGGAAAACAATTGCATTACAGCAAAACATACGGGAAGTTAAAATACTAAAACAGATTCAAATTCAAATCAGCATTAAAATAAAATCATTGACTTCTTTTTCTCTTGACTATAGTGAAAACACAATGACAGACCATCGGATTATTTCCCTATAATTCAGATTGTATTAAGCTTCTAGCTTTAGATTTATTATAAGTGCATGATCCTTCCTTGCACAGACACCGTAGCTGTTTGTGGAGGGCTCTCCAGAAGGCTGGATCTCCCTTCGGAGTGGAGATGCAGGCACTCAGCATTCCAGGCTGCTTTGGGAAATAAGAGGTCTGTGTTTGTCTCCCAAATCCCTGTCTAGACTTCTCCTCTCCTTTTGGTCCAGGGGCACAAGTACTCAGCTTTCATCCCTTGACTAAATATAGATGGCGACCTGCATCTCTTTGTGAGATGTAACATAAGCAGTTAACACTTCCTGTTTGCCCAGAGTGGACACACAGGGGTATGTTACTCCAGCCAGGAGGACTTCCTGTCACACCTGGTCTGAAGCATCCTCCCCCTGCGTGTGACCAGGTAGATGGGCATGACCCTCTGAGACCCCATAAAAGAGCTGGTCACGCTGCCATCTTCCTTCCTCCTCCTTCGTTTTATTCCGACCTGATACTTTTGCTGTGTGCTAGCACATGGGCTCATTTCCCTACATGGAATGAACCCACACTCTTTTCTGTAACTGCAACCTGAAGCCTGCCTTCAGGGAACCTACTGTGAACTGAATGTAAGTAAACTTCTTATCATTGCTTTTAAAGAAGACTGCTGTGTCTTTATTCTTTTTAAGAGGTAACAAAGGGGATTTGCTAGGATCAAACCCAATCTGGACAAGCCACATTGGATTGCTTAAGTAAAGAGATTCAAACTAATCTACCAACTGCTATATACTGGGGGATGCACTCTGCTACTGACTCACTAGCTTGAATCAGGAAGGTAATATTTAATCAATATATCCTCTCCTACTATCCACAACATTCCCCCACTCTTTTGATGAGAAGCATGCATTGGCATCCCATCTCTGTACAGCTTGTTGTGGGGCCTGAGGTGGGGCATCATTTTGCACACAGGTATTGTACTCTACACCTGTGTGTAGAAGGTTCATGCCCTAAGAATTGTGTTGCTGATATGCAATAATTTAGGCCACAGGAATTTAAAGGTTGTGTAAAATACTAAGAGAAAAGGCTGAAAATCCAGCAGGGTCACTCAAAGGGCACTTTATCTCCAACAGAATGAATTTATACATTATCTTGAATTTTATACTCAAACCCAGATTAACTGAATCCTCAAATCCCACATTTTTATTCTACTGATATTAAAGGAAGCAAGATGCAACAGAGAGAAAGAGGGAAACGTAGAATACAGTATTATCTCTACAAGCAGCATGACATACTTATGAACATTTTAGTCATCACTTCTTTCATCACTAGTTCTCTTGATTTCGGTAACAGTGGGTTCCGAATCATCCATTTAAAATAGGTAATAAAAGCATACACCTGAGACATTGGTAATACTTACAGAGTAGCAAATACGAAAGACAGCTGATCTCCTGTCTCTGTTTGATTTTGTGACTCAATAGTTAAGCATTTGATACAGAATCATGGTATGTCTTATGCTTTATGTGTTGCATTATATTCATAAAAGAAAGAAAAAACAGTTGATATTGAATAAATGTGTAAAATGTATACCTCTGTGGTTTGATAATGTTTATATATGTAGAGAGAATGGATGGCTATATGAGAGGGCACACATTAAGCAAGATAAAATTCTGATTATCAAGGTCTGTAGAGATGTTCTTTTTTATTTTCAGGAACAAAACTTAGCCCCTTCTCATCAAAAGGTTCTTAATGCATCATCACAAATAAAATAAAGATACAATAAAGCTGCAGAGTGACTGGATAAAATTAAAAGCCGGCATTAAACAAGATGAAGCATTAAAAGCCTCTGTAAAAGCCTATACTTTGAAAAGTGACAAGTTCTCAGATCCGCTGCACAGCACTGGGAAGCAAGTTCAAAAGCCACCACTATAAAGGCTCATTGGCACTCAGCAGTGGCTCTCGGTCTTACAGATGCTAAGACCACCAAACAATGAAAGAATGGGAAGCTAAATACAGACAAAAGTGCTACTGCTTTGGATATTCCAGACCAAAAAATAAGCACTAGTGCCTTGAATTTAGCACACAAACAGTGAAGTTCATATAAAACAAGTGTTGTATGTTTCCTGTGGGTAAAACAAGATATTTAAATTTTAACACACTGAAAATTGGCATTTTTTTCTGAATTGCACCGTCAAGTGCAACTAGATTCTCACTTTCCAAAACTGGTACCTTTAAAAAAGTTAGCAGCAAACCCTGCTTTGTTGACTGTTCCATCAGAAACAAACTTCATCCACAGGGTATTAGAGGTAGATCTGATGTCTTCAGGTTTATCATAGCCACAAAAATGGCCAATCAAAGGACTGCTTTCACTGGTTCCATCTCGGACTTCTAAGTAATCATAGGCACAGTTGTCATGTCTCTCAATCTGCAAATACAAAGCAATACATGACCGATACTATAGCCGGTCCTTTTCCTGCTACTCAATGTAAAACACATTTTTAAAAACCTTACTTTGGGGGTTCAGCATATCATTGAGTTTCACTGTAAACCTGATAATTATGTAGGGTTTTGTATTGTTTTTTCAATTCCAAGGGACTGCGGTATAGCATTGGCCAATGCAAAAGCACATGAGGTTTTGCAGCAATACACATTTTACAAATGAAGCTACCGTATTTTTTGCTCTATAAGACTCACTTTTTCCCTCCTAAAAAGTAAGGGGAAATGTGTGTGCGTCTTATGGAGCGAATGCAGGCTGCGCAGCTATCACAGAAGCCAGAATAGCAAGAGGGATTGCTGCTTTCACTGCGCAGTGATCCCTCTTGCTGTTCTGGCTTCTGAGATTCAGATTTTTTTTTCTTCTTGTTTTCCTCCTCCAAAAACTAGGTGTGTCTTGTGGTCTTGTGCGTCTTATAGAGAGAAAAATACGGTAATTTGTAAAATGAAATGAAGGACGTGTTCAAATCAAGAGTTAAACTGGTATAAGAGTCAGAGGCATGGTATGAACTTGAAGCAGATGCACAGCAAAGTCAGGTGAAGGAAAAGAAATGAGTATTGGGGGTCCAGCAATTAAGGAAGCGTTTCACTCATTTCAATATACTACGGTTGCTTCTGGTTATCTCAAATACTCTGGTGGGTTGAATAACGATCTGAAGCAACACTGGCTACCTAGCAGTACACATATCCATATATCAAATACAGCATAGATCTTTGACCTAGTGATGGACAATGAAACAATGAACATATGATACCGGTCATTGGTCCATCATGCCATCTTTGTCCTACTTGATAGGCAGTAGCTTTTTAGCCTTTCAAGCAAGAGACTTACTCAACCAACCTGCCTGAGATCCTTTATCTGAAGATGTTGGGAGCTCAACTCATGCCAGTAAACTTGTAAAGTCGGCACCCTACCACTGAACTATGCACGGAGGGTTCCGGTAGCTCAGTGAAAAAGTTATAACTTTGGCCTCAGCTTTCAGGCCAGATTATTGTCATGAAGTTGGCTGCCTATGCTCTGATCCCTTGAGATTTCCATTCTCTAAGCTCCCATTGTTTTAAACATCTGCTGTGAGGATAACGGATCAAGCTTATATAATAGAAAAATGCAAAAAGGTTATTCCAAACTGGAATGCAAATATCACATACACCAGCTGTAAATCTCAACCGCATGCATAAAGTATTAATGACTAGCCTTATGAAATCCCGTTTGAATACATTACATTTATGTTTCTCTCTCTCTCTCTCTCTGTGTGTATATATATATTATTATTGAACCCTAGGAGAGTATTCAAATCATTCTATAAAAAAATATTTTCCTGACCCAAAACATGATATATAGTTCACAACTAGAGTCACAGGCTTATTCAGCAGTACATAGCTTATAGCAGCAAATAACACACAGAGGTATTCCGTAGAAGTGTCAAAAATAAAATTAACAGCTCTAGGATAATTTGTAACAATTTGGTGGTAGGAACACTAATATTTATCTCTGAATAATAGTAACATTCATTTGTTTAATTAAAAAAAGAAAAGATATACATTTAGGAAAGAAATAATAGGCCTATTATTTAATAGATTCCTAATGCAGCCTTGTGGAACAGGATTAGTCATTTGTCAAAAGAAACTATTGTCAGGTTTTTTTTAAAAAAAATCCAATTTAAATACCACAGATAACATAAAATCCCTTTAATCTTCTTGAAATTTATGCAATGGGAAAAGTCTCAGTGAAAGGAATATTAACTATAGGGGTTACAATATATAGAGAATGCTTTGTTTCTTCATTGGCTTAATGAGGATTCCCTTAAATGTCACTGTCACTTATCCACAGATGGTTTGCTCAGATCAGTTAAAAGGCTTTACCTCAAATGCCTGAAAGGTTAATCCGACATTGTAGTTCTCTGAAACTGTTATTTTCCACACACATTCCTTCATTGGTCTGTAGTCATCAGGATAATTAGGAGACTGGATCTGGCCTTCATTCTTGTGTATTTCACCTCCACAAATTGCTGAAGAATACATAAGAATCAGGCTGAGCACATTTTCAATTTTTTTATTATTAATACTGAAAAAACTAACCCACACTTCATTGCTTAGCAATGCCTGGGAGAGGTACAATAATATAAATTAAAACCAAAGGGTCTAAGCAAATAAACCGATAACAAGAAGAGATAATACCACAGCAAAAACTGATTTTGGGAGGTTAATAAGTAAGCTGTTGCGTGTCGAGGTCCCCAATACACCCCAAAGGAAAACATAATTGACACTTAATTTTTGTTTAAATTTTTTGGCATAATTTTGGCCACAACTTTATTCAAATACAGCAATGTGAGTGGTTGCTTAGGCATTGGTAGCATTAACTGCCCCCGCACGGGGACAGCTCTGACATTCGCACCCCCCGTGAAGTCAGGAAGGGTAAGTCACCTGGGGAGACGGGACTGGGAACCATGCCTCACCTCTCCCCAGCATGCTCCCAGGGGCCTGCGAGGCCCTAGCCCCTTGCCAGGGGGTTTCGGACAAAAGCATGGGGGAGCCCCTGGGTTCCTTTAACGGTAAAACCCTTCAGCAGCAGCAGCAGCATTTTGGAGGGGCAGGCACAGCCGAATCCATACCCCTCCACCAGCAGCAGCATTTTGGGGGGCAGGCACAGCTGAATCCATACCCCTCCAGCAACCAATTCCAGACCAATGCCTAACCGCAAACCTTACAAGTTGTGACGATTTGCTACGCGGTAGGCGAAAACCAAGTGGCACACACTAATCAGCCAAATGGCAAAATTCCTACCGGGCCCCTGCCCCAAAGCAGACGACCCCATGACAGGCAATAGCAAGGTCAAGCAAACAGCCTAACAATAGGGAAGGGAGGGCGGGTGATCCGAAGCACGCAGCGAAAGAGGACGTCCGTTGCTGCGTGCCTTGTATTTAACAAATAGGGCTGTCAATCACTAAATGGCAACATCTAATTTTCCCCAGTAACAGCCTGCCCCTGCTTACGAGTTGGCCAAACCATCTGCCCAGAAACAGCAAGGTGTCTTGGAATCCCCAACCGCAACACGTGCTCTCCATGATGGAGAACACGCTTTGTAATTAAAACACATACACACACAGCAATGTCCATAGCAGTAACAGTATCAAAGTCTGTTCAAGCCAATTAACCTCCTATTAAGACCTTACAAATAGCGGGGGAGAGAAGGCAAGCAAAATGCAAGGGAGATAGTGAAAGATACAGGAAATTGAATGCAGATTTCCAAAAAATAGCAAGGAGAGACAAGAGGGCCTTCTTAAATGAGCAATGCAAAGAAATAGAGGAAAACAACAGAATGGGAAAAACCAGGGATCTGTTCAAGAAAATTGGAGATAGGAAAGGAACATTTCGTACAAAGATTAATAATAAAGGACAAAAGTGGTAAGTGGTAATAATAAAGGACAAAAGTGGTAAGGACCTAACAGAAGCAGAAGACATCAAGAAGAGGTGGCAAGAATACACAGAGGAATTATACCAGAAAGATATGGATGTCTCGTACACCCCAGGCAGTGTGGTTGCTGACTTTGAGCCAGACATCCTGGAGAGTGAAGTCAAATGGGCCTTAGAAAGCACTGCTAATAACAAGGCCAGTGGAAGTGATAATATTCCAGCTGAACTATTTAAAATTTTAAAAGATGATGCTGTTAAGGTGCTACACTCAATATGCCAGCAAGTTTGGAAAACGCAGCAGTGGCCAGAGGATTGGAGAAGATCAGTCTACATCCCAAACCCAAAGAAGGGCAGTGCCAAAGAATGCTCCAACTACCGCACAACTGCACTCATTTCACATGCTAGCAAGGTTATGCTTAAAATTCTACAAGGCAGGCTTAAGCAGTATGTGGACCGAGAACTCCCCAAAGTGCAAGCTGGATTTCGAAAGGGCAGAGGAACCAGAGACCAAATTGCAAACATGCGCTGGATTATAGAGAAAGCTAGAGCGTTCCAGAAAAAATCTATTTCTGCTTCATTGACTATGCAAAAGCATTTGACTGTGTCGACCACAGCAAACTATGGCAAGTTCTTAAAGAAATGGGAGTGCCTGATCACCTCATCTGTCTCCTGAGAAATCTCTATGTGGGACAGAAAGCTACAGTTAAAACTGGATATGGAAGAACTGATTGGTTCAAAATTGGGAAAGGAGTACGACAAGGCTGTATATTGTCTCCCTGCTTATTTAACTTATATGCAGAATTCATCATGCGAAAGGCTGGGCTGGATGAATCCCAAACCGGAATTAAGATTGCCAGAAGAAATATCAACAACCTCAGATATGCAGATGACACAACCTTGATGGCAGAAAGTGAGGAGGAATTAAAGAACATTTTAATGAGGTTGAAAGAGGAGAGCGCAAAATATGGTCTGAAGCTCAACATCAAAAAAACTAAGATCATGGTCACTGGTCCCATCACCTTCTGGCAAATAGAAGGGGAAGAAATGGAGGCAGTGAGAGATTTTACTTTCTTGGGTTCCATGATCACTGCAGATAGTGACAGCAGCCACAAAATTAAAAGACGCCTGCTTCTTGGGAGAAAAGCAATGACAAACCTAGACAGCATCTTAAAAAGCAGAGACATCACCTTGCCGACAAAGGTCCATATAGTTAAAGCTATGGTTTTCCCAGTAGTGATGTATGGAAGTGAGAGCTGGACCATAAAGAAGGCTGATCGCCAAAGAATTGATGCTTTTGAATTATGGTGCTGGAGGAGACTCTTGAGAGTCCCAGGGACTGCAAGAAGATCAAACCTATCCATTCTTAAGGAAATCAGCCCGGAGTGCTCACTGGAAGGACAGATCCTGAAGCTGAGGCTCCAATACTTTGGCCACCTCATGAGAAGAGAAGACTCCCTGGAAAAGACCCTGATGTTGGGAAAGATGGAGGGCACAAGGAGAAGGGGACAACAGAGGACGAGATGGTTGGACAGTGTTCTCGAAGCTACCAGCATGAGTTTGACCAAACTGCAGAAGGCAGTGGAAGACAGGAGTGCCTGGCGTGCTCTGGTCCATGGGGTCACGAAGACTCGGACATGACTAAACAACTAAACAACAACAACAAGAAGACTTCTAAAAGCACCCATTAATTAGTACCGGAAACTCATCAAATTTCAAGAAGGAGAGCATTTATAATTGGGACATCACTACAGAATATGCCCTTTTCCTAACTGCCACATAACATATTTCCTTTGGATACAGAACAGTTAGGAGAGCTTCAGCTGCTGCTCTTAGCTCACAGGTGGAATGGTATGGGAAGAGGCACTCCTTCAAATATATAGATCCCAAGTTCTTTTGTAAATCACTACCACCACCTTGAATTTGGCTCAGTAACAGATTGGCAGCCAATGCAATTCTTTAGGAATTGGTGTAATATGATACCAGGGAGCTGAACAACTCAGCATTCTTGCTGCTACATTCTGCACTAGCTGCAGCTTCCAAACCAGCTTCAAGGGTAGTGTCAGACAGACCATATAACTGTTCCTTATTCAGGAACAGCCACAGCCAGCAAACCAACCAAAGCTGTAAAAGACACTCTTTGCCACCGAGTCTACTTGGGCTTCCCACAACAGTGTTGGATCAGTGAGCAACCTAGCCTCAAACCTGTTATTTCAAAGGGATTGCAACTCCATCCAGGACAATCAATTCCCAGACCCAGGAACCACCAACCTACAGAAACTCTGCCTTGTAAGAATTCAGCATTAAATTGTTGGCCTTTATCCAGCCCATCCAGGGCCTGTGCAGCCTTGGCTAATGTCTTCTAAAAGGTGCATAGTTATTTTTCTCATTGACATCTGATGGGAGGGTGTTCCACAGAGTGGGTGGGACTACTGAGAAGGCCCTCTGCCTGGTTCCCTGTAGCCTCGCAGTGAGGGAACCACTAGAAGGCCCTTGGAGCTGGACCACAGCATCTGGGCTGAATGATGGAGTGGAGACGCTCCTTCAGGTACAAATTTGTTGTATTTCTTTTATGTCCGCCCTGATCTGTCTCTGCTGTTTTACTTTGTATTGTAATTTTGCCGTTGTTACACACAGTGTGTATAAACTTCAGGTTGGATTGCAGCCATAGGACATGACCCAGCAGCTTCAGTGTCTGAACCAAAACCCCACTGATGCCGGGACTTCCCTTTGTCATCTATGAGAGGGAAATGCTTGGCACCCACAATGGGAAATATCTGTGCTTTGCATGGAACATTCCCTTCTCAGAGGAAAGGAAGTCTCTTAGCATGCAGAACTTGGTCAGCTGCCACAGTTTATATGTTGATTAAGAATTGAAAAATGTCATTACTACTGTTCAGAACAAGCCCAGCCTTCTGAGAGGTTTGGGCACATAAAGAACATTAAAATAAATTAGAGTTTTGCAAGAGAACAATCATATTATCCAACTAGATAAGAAGCACCTGACAGTACTTCAGGATCAGAATTTGGGAATCCTAGACCGCTATAGCTAAAGAAAAAGAATACTGAGGTTCTCGCCTTTCATTAAAGATTATGTACATACATTAGAGAACTACACCAATATGAAATGATCGAGTAGATCTTAAGCATTCATTATTCATTGTATGCTGCACAAAAGCATGCTTAACTCTCCTGCATTTTTCTCTCCTGAAGGTAGAAAAACGGTTGGAGCAGGGGTGTTGCTAGGTTACAAGTCCCAGATCTTTTTGTGAGAGTCGTAAATGTTTTTGGGTGATGATTCCGGGGGAAATGGAACTGGGTGACTGGATAGAATATTCTTTTGGGTAAGCAAATTAACAAATTGTTTAATATGGCTTTACCTAGAATTGATTTCAGAGTACTGAATGAGTATTAATAAAGGGAAATTGAATTTCTTTGGAGAAAAGTATGTTTAGAAATTAGGAGTAAATTAATAGAAGAGGAACTAATTTGAGGGGTGATCTGGGGTGGCATGTAAACCAACTGAATAATTTTTCTGGGGTGATTTGGAAATTAGTTGACTGCCTTCTGTGACCTATGAATTCCATTTGCAACTATACATAGAAATAAACATATGCAGTTTCTATGCAGGCTGGTGCCCCAAATATCTTGGGTTCCTAGCCAATATCCTAAAATTCCAGAAGGACAATTAGAGCAGAAAAGCAGTTAAGAAGGGCAAGGATTCAGCAGAACCCACACACTGTCATTCCTCTGCTCAAACTCACAGCTTCTCAAAGTAGCTTTTGGTAAAAAAATGATGATGATGATTTAAAAACCTGTTGCAGGAAGATACATGCAGCCAATTTAACCACTCATTTGATCAAGTTTAAATTATTACAACACTTTGAAGCTCATATAGTTTCAAAGGAATAAACTTTAGTCAATTTGATTACAAGAGCAACTCACCTTCATAAGTGGCTGAAAAACCTTTTCCTACCCAGGTACTGCTGCCACGGAACTCTATCCACATTCTGCTGTCACTGGAGGTGAGGACATCTGGGAGTTTGTCACCACAGAATCTGCCTAAAAGAACAGTAAGAAAACACATTTTAAGGTCTCCCTCTCCAGGCCAAATCCTGCAATTTAACGTAATTAATGTCAGGGCCAAACTACACTAGATGGAGGCAGATTCCTTGGACAGACATTCTGCCCCAATTATGTGTAAAGTACAATTGGAGTTGGGGTACAATTTAAAACCCTGACTGCTGCTTCCCCTCCTCCCCACAACCTCTCCCCACCTGTTTCATCCCAGTTTGTTTCTAGTATTATAGCCCAAAGGCAGGAAAAGGCAGTGGGGAGCAGAGGAGCAGGGAATGTGGGGAAGAAGTCACCACCACTGATTGATTCTATTTGATTAATTGTATTTCTATGCCAGTTTTCAATCAAATGATCTCAAAGTTGCTTACAAACAATAAATAACAATAATATAATAAAACGTTAATAGAACACCGCAAATACAGCATAAATCACCTAAAATAATAAACAGATCACCAATAAAACAATTACAGTCTACAAAACTCTGTCAACAAAACAGCAACTGAAAAATAAAAAAACCTCACAATTACAGCAAAAGTCATATTATATGATTAACAAATCAATACGGCATTTATAATCCATAAAACAATATTAACAGCATGTACAAAATAGCAACTAAAGAAAATAAACTAAGCACTGTTAAGCTCTCACACACATTTTCAATGCCCCCAGAACTCATAATCTTTCATTCTGTTCAGTTCATTAAAATACACATAATGCCCATTGCTAAGTCAGCTCAGCCTTTGTGGCTGATGAGCAGGGTAAAATTATTTAATTAAATAAATAAACAAACACAGGGGGGTGGTACGTTATGTATAGTTTGACCTCCTGGTTTCAGTAATGGTTGTGCTTAGGGTTAGCCCCTTTGAAGCACAGATAGGATTTACAGTCTAAATAATAGACATATAATAGCCCACTAAGTATCAACAAAAAGTTACCCTTATTTTTGAAAGTCTTCTGTAAACTGGAACACTAACTAGAAAACAGTAGCAATAACAAACATTTATTCCAGTCTACCACGTGCTTTGAGAATGCAATTGTAATTTGGGTTTGGTACAGAAGCTCTTTCCTTACTAGGAAGAATTTTTTTGTTTAAGTCTACTATGTTAGTCACCTTTTCCTTCCTTTTTAAAAATATTCTGCTTCTTCCTTCTTCCTTTCCTGATACTTTAGTCCCTCCTCCAGCTTCCACTCGTCTTACTCCTCTTTTTAATTTTTGTAGTGACAGCAGAGAAAACTCCTTATTATATGGGCACACAGATCACACCCTACGATGGATGTGGAAACTCCCGAATAACGTCGAGCGTGTGTGTGTTACCATGGGTCATGGGGTGTCAGATATCCTAAGGCAATAACTGATTTCTTAAATGTCCCGTGGAAATTCTAAAATTTATGTATTTAAATCTTGTGTACACCACTTACTGTCACAAATGACCTTGAAGCAGTTTACACATATCAATCAAAACAGTAAGAACAAAATCAGGGCAAAGCAGAAAGTCCAGAAGAGACATCTGAAACTATTGACATAACATCTTTGTGAAGTAGAAATAATGCAGGTGAATAAGCAGGTGGGAGAGCAGCACCTATTACATATATTATCACCCAGATCTGCTTAAACTTAAAGCTTTCCACTAGGAAATTAAAGCTTGCAACTATTTATAAGTGACTTCCGGCTGCAAGAAGCGAACCATCAAAACAAAGCAGGGGCATCTGTGTTGCCTGATGATGAAGGAGTTTCAAAAACTGGTTGTTCACCACCATGCATGCTTAGACAGTGCTCTTCCACTCTGGATTTTTCACTGTTCACTGTTTCACATTTTACAGAATTGCTTGCTGTAGTGTATGTTTACTGGGTGTACCCAAAGTGCACCCTGTAATGTGCAAGAGAGATACAACCCTTTCTTCTACCTCAAACTCAACAGCATGTACACATGACAAGCCAATGAAACCAATTATACAGGGCTGCCTAGAGCAGGTAATAATTGAGGGGGAAGTTATGTTTCTCTCACACTTTGCAATGACGAAAGGCACACAGCTCTCTCATGGCTTGTGCTACAAATATCATATGATAATACTTCGAACTAATAAGCTAATTCCAGATCATTTTTTTATTTAGCTACTGTTTCTATGTCCCAGTTATTCAGAATTGATCACAACAGAGGTTTCATACCAAGCAGAGGTGATTTTTTCCAGTAGCCATCTCTTACTTCAATATAGTCATACCAGCAGAGGCTGCTCTTATAGAGGTCCATTGTAGTGAAGTTTAAAACAATCTGAAAAGTGCAAAAGAGAGAAGTACAGTATGTCACACACGTGGTTTGGGTTCTGCTCTGAACCAGAATAAAGATATTCCTATGCTGAGCATAAATGTCAGAAATGTTAACATCTGAATAGTGTCACTATTTCCTCTGATTTTCTATGTAACTAAGATAACCCTCTATCTAATAAGCATTTAAGGGCTTAGCTCCTTAGGGCCTAGATTCTGAAACTGTGGGGAGGACACTCTATGCTGACTTGGAATAGCAAACACAAATATTTAGACAGGGAGTGCCTTCCTTGCCCCATCAAGCAAGAGCTCACTATCCCCTAACAGAGAATTTCTAGTGATCCACATTAATGTCCAGGGGTTCCCTGTGTAAATGATTTATTGGGGTGACAATAGCCAGAGCAGTCCTCTCATAATGTCAGTGTTGGGTTGGTGCCTGAATCAACAAATCCTTGCCTGCATCAGCATGCTAAATGAAACTGTGCTCAATGGTGCAGACAGAGTTGGGGTTCAGGGTTCAAATCCAGCCCCTACCCAGCCCAAAGCCTCCCCAAATGATCAGGAGGGAGAGGAAGGAAGTTGGTGATGGGGCACCTGGGCCAACTGAGGCTCTTCCTAGTTACCGTAGCAATCTTTCTTCATATTTTTAAAACATTTTATAGTCAGGGGGCAACCAGACAGCCATGTGCATGATTTCAGGTGCTTGTTTTATTGTTTAAGAACAACTTGTTTAAGAACAACTACCAGACTTTTAGACGACATCTGAAGGCAGCCCTCTTTAGAGAAGCTTTTAATGTTTAACAGACCACTGTATTTTAATACTTTGTTGGAAGCCACCCAGAGTGGCTGGGGAAACCCAGCCAGATGGGCGGGGTATAAATAATAAATTATTATTATTATTATTATTATTATTATTATTATTATTTTGACACTGAAATATAAATTATCCTTTTCAGCAATGAAACTGTGCTTATCCCCCTGTAAATGCGTTTAGCATCAGGGCTACAGAAATGCTTTTATTCCTGTAATCATGATGGCAATATGATTTAAATGAGCTTTAAATGTGAAACTGTCTATGCCTAGAGTGAACAGTTTTTGTGTGTGTTCATTTGCCATAGCATATCAATAATGTGGACACATTTGTAAAAGCATGGGAGTGGTGGTAGCAGGCAGGGGTGTGGGACTCAAAAGAAAAGCTAATTGTGTGTCCACAACTGAAATTATAGTACATGGCTATCTGAAATCCCCTTCTCCTGGTAAGTTCATTGAGTCCAGGGCCTACAACAGAGGTTGCTTGTGGGCACAAATGTGGCCACAGAGACCTTTGCTAGCAACCTGGGGGTCCCCCTGCCCCTCCTCCCACTGAAATTAGATTTTAAAGAAGCATAAACCAGGTCATGGTGTGGGGACAGTTTCTCCAGTTTGTAAACCTGCCCACGGGTTCAAAAAGGTTGGTGAGCCCTAGTCTAAAATTTCCTTATTGTTCCACTTACTGTGCTCAAGAATCTCTATAAGCTCACCTGTGCAACCTATAATTAATTTATTGAAGGAGCCGACACGATGACAGTAAATTTATAATGAGGATCCTGAATTTTAAAACTTTTGCTAAATATTGGAATACAAGCTTTAAGCATGACTGTGTACCAGATCTGTGAAGGTGGAGAGCAGGGAACTAGAGATATCATGTGGATCTATTCAACCTTCAATTTTAGCGGCTAGAGAGATGCAGAATATACCATCTCATTAGTTACAATCTGATCCATGGGCTTAAACTTAAACTTTATGAAATTAGAGGAGAAGCCTTTGTTATGGAAGAAATAGGGTCAGATGGAGTATGTGATCTAAAATGCAGGATATAGCAATCTGCGAGACAGCCTTATCCTGCACTGTCCCTACAGTGACATCTCTGCAGAGGAAGGAACTGTTAATTTCTTGACTCAGACCCCCCCCCCCCCCGCAGTAATGAGAAGCTGGATCTTTCATCTTGTTAGTCATGATGAACATAACAGATTGCATCCATTAATAACACATATTTTTAGACAGTGACACCAGAACTGCTAAAATAGCAGTTGGCACAAGAACATTTCACTTTTACCACAGAATTCACATACTATGTACTCATTTATAGAGGTACATCCCTACTATGTCCTGACAGCATATGCCGGGCCACTTCAATAGGCAGACGTAACAGCAGCTGCTACTTACTTACCACCTTTAACCAATGGAAAAAAATGAATTTACATTGAGCATCTGGTGTAAGAATTACACAGCAATCAGCACAGAAGACAACCTTTGAAATGCCTTGCGCGGTAAAAAGAAGAAGAAACTATTTTGCATATGTTCAAATTTTGATAAATAATATGTCAATGATTGGCAAATATGTTTTGTGATGCCAGATGAACTGAATGTAGTGAATCCAATCTGAATCATTTCAAGCAGGTGGGGGAGGCTTGAAACATTAGGAAGCAATAGAATCTGCCCATTACAAATTAGAGGAGAATTTTAAATAGCAAACACTTCTGAAGACACATGACATTAACCGAACAAATGATTCGGGAACTGCTGCTTCAACTGACCACAGCCTAAAGCAGCACAGTCAAATAAGCTTTGTCAGTAGTTTGGCTAGAGCAATTTTGCTTTAACACTGGACAGATCAGATTCTGAGCATTTGCTGTAAAAGAACCATTTGCTACTGTGCAGTAAATCCAATTTCATACTGCAACTGTATACTCTCCTTCGGCAGCTACTTTGCCAGCTGTGCGTGTTTTCTGTATCTGTGTGAGTCTATCCTTTCCTCAAGTTGTAACGGGGAAATATAACACTGCTATGTGGACAAGGAGCCTAATATATCATTAACTGGTTTTGACTGCACTTCAGATATACACACAGAACTCAATTAAGTAGCATTGTATCCAACTTTTGCAAACATTTTGATTTTGTACTGGAAACCCTTGCAACAATGGAAATAAGCTTATATACATTCGAAATGGTCACAAAATATGCATTATGGGTTTGTAACAATTACCTAAACAAAAGTGTAGGGAAGAAAAGTTACACTGAGAGCCAGTTACTACATTATTGCCCTCTTGCTGAGGGAGTTTGAGGGAATCAAGTTCCCTGCTTCATTCAGCTTCTCTGCAATATCCTTATCCTCCTTTTAACATTTCCTTAACTCCCTTGTCATCCAAGGGATGACAAGACAAGTTTCCTGCTACAGAGACGTTTCTGTTGGTCATGTTTTTAGCAATGTGTTCCTCAAGCTCAACAGTTTAGGTTCCTGTGGCTACAACTGTGTCAGTGGGCATCATTTCCTAACTCCACCCCCCTAGTTTTGCTCATGAGTAGACCATAGAGATTCATGTGCTTTACTCCCAAGACCTTTTCTCTAGGCCTAGAATCCAAATGTTGAAGGAAATAAATGGGCTGCAATCCAGTTCAGCCCATTTATTAAGCTGAAATAAGTAGGATTTAAGTAGTCAGCTGTGAGCAGGATTGTCAGCCTCAGCCACAATCCAACAGCGAGTTAAGCATGTTCAAGCCCATTGGAATCAATAGATTTTAGCATGCTGAGCATTTTGTTGGGCTGCTGACATGACACTTTCACTAAAAACTGATATACTTGGAAAATGTTTGTTTAATCCTCTCGTGAACATAAAGCCATAGAAATTCTGAGTCATAGTTATTTTTATTGTAAGCAGGAAATATGCAATGATGGCTTATGTGCCAGGCTTCAGTC
Organism: Podarcis pityusensis; assembly: GCF_964106645.2. Taxonomy (NCBI): domain Eukaryota; kingdom Metazoa; phylum Chordata; class Lepidosauria; order Squamata; family Lacertidae; genus Podarcis; species Podarcis pityusensis. The sequence continues at coordinate 33,338,040 of NC_138034.1, forward strand.
TTTGAATGTAGAACGAATTATTTCAGAACCTATATTCTGGTTTCCTAAATCAGCAATACTGACTTTGCTTCCTTTAAATGCAAGCACCAATACATAGTAGCCTAAATTACTTCAACTGAAGGAAACACATTATAGCTTCCATATTTGTTATATTTCAAGACTTATTTCAAACTACAGCAAGCCCGCAACTAACGTAAGGCTTACATTCCAGGGATCACACCTAAAGTCAAAATTGCGCACAGTATAGTCAAAACACACTGAGTGCAATGGTGGGTAGATTAGTCTTCTTTCCTGGACACCCATCCCCTTTCCATACCCCTTTTTTAAAAAAAAATGTGAAGCACGTAAAGCTGAATGCGTACAAGTTAAATGCGTGGAAGTTGCAGGCTTATTGTATTATGCCCCTCTGAGATTGTAAAAGTCAGACAAGTTCACTGAAACACTATTTGTGATATTTATGACATAAGGCAAGCTGGCAAAGTAATGTGGTCACTCCAAAGTGAGAAATAAATGAAGATGTAGTATAATGGGCACAATATACTGAAATTTTCAGTTACAAATGTTCTATTTTTCTTATGGCAACATTACATTAATTGTGGTCTACGAAAAAACATTTAACTTCAATTTTGCAACTCAGCAGACACAGAAGAAGAACTGGAGACAAGGCAGATCAACAGTTCAAGAGGACAGGATGGCTGCAAGTCTCCAGAGATAAACAATCAATGAACATTTGTCAGCACAACTGAGAAATTAATGGTAACGTAAGCAAATTCAGTAGTAGCACTGCTGTCTCATGCAGAATAATGAATCACACATTTTCACTGCTGGAACAGGAAAGCCCACAATACATTATGGAAAGGGAAAATGAAACATAATATATATTCATAACCATTTTAACAAAACCGTACTTAGAAAAACTGAGAAAATTTAAAGTAAAGCAAATTATTTATATAAAAATGACAGTGAAAACAGCTATGCCATTTTGCAATTACTATACTTTCAAAGAGAAGAACACAACCTTCGAAAAAATAACTCGCAGTATTTTGCATCTCCGTGAGAGCTTGGATCTCAATATTTGAAAGCTGTGGATGGTGCAGAACGTTAAATATTTGTTTTATGGTTTAGTAGTGTTAAACAAGTCATACAGTCATGCTTTTCAAAGGCTGCTGGGCATTTTGTTGGCTGTTTTGCATCTTTAGGACCAACAACATATTTTTAAAAAAATAAAAGAGTTTTGTGATTAATAAGAAATATCCTAAAAGCAAACATACCATATGCAGGCAGGCTATTTTATTCTGTTTAACAAATTACAGAATATACTGTATATTGATGACTTCAAGAGTGAGTTGCTGCAGTGCAACTCTATGTAGGGCTTCCGTTGCACTTGCGAAGCTGCACTTAGTGCAGGATGCTGCAGCATAGTTGATGACAGACACACTACCCTGCCAGCGTACACTTCAGCTCAGAGATCTGCACTGATTTCTTATCAGGTCTTGGGACTAGTTTACTTGCAGGATTGCCTTATGACCCTGCTCCATGCCCTCAAGTACTTTTTTTACTTGGAATGTGTCCTTGAACAGAAATAAATCCTTGCGCTTGCCTGGACAGAGTGCACATGTGAAGGAAACCTCTGGCTTTTCCTGGTAAAATATAGCCTACTATACAAAGGTAAGAACTGCACCCATTGCTCCATGCACTTTTGCCTCTAGCCCAGTGGCAGAACAAGCCGATTTGGTGCCTGGGGCGGCGTGGGTCCCTGTGCCCGGGGGTGGGGCGGGCAGGGGCAGGACGCTCTGTGGGACCTCTGAGGAGTCTGCCTGTCTCCTCCCACTCAGCCGCCTTACAGCTGAGGGGGAGGCAGCAGGCAGACCGTTTGGGGCAGTGCAGAACCTGCAGGCACCGAAGCCATCGCGTCACTCCCAGGAGAGATGCGTGACTCGGGCATGCTGCAGGCCCTAATGCAGTGAGTGCCGCCTGGCATTTTGTCACCATCTCAGTGGTGGCACCCAGGTCAGACCGCCCCCACAGCACCCCCTTCCTCCGCCCCTGTCTAGCCCCACCCACTGCCATCATGCAGGATAACTGTGAGGGAGTGCAGCTCTCAGTCCGAAAAAGATTCCCTGCCCCTGTTGGACTGAATAGAAGGCATAGCCAGAATATCCTCATGGTTATCTCTCATCCCATGAGATGTTAAAACAGCCACCCCAGGAACCAATTTGGATGGGCTTTCCCAGTATGAAAGCCCAGAAGATTAGGACCAGGCACTCAGATGGGTCTTCAGACAAAAATGGACCTGAACTGCTAACTAAAGCCAAAGTTGAATAAATTGACTAATGTACAGTTCAAAGGCTTTGTCTCATTAACCACTCTTAAAACCACACACTCGATGCAGCAGAGTTTTAAACCAAAGCATTTGTCACTTTGTAGTTGTATCTGTGTAGGATTGGGCTGAGTTGGGCTGCGAGAGAGTGGATTTGCAGCATTTTCGTTGCCTTTGGTTTCATGGTTTTATCTTTCATTTTTAAATTGTTTTCATCCTTCTTCATGGAAAGCTGCCCAGAGAGCAACATGTTACGGGGCATTAGACAAATGTCATGAATGAGTGAATAAATAAATATGAAGCTTAAAAATAAAATAAAAACCCCACAAGATCAGGAGAAACATGAACAAACAACAGCAAAATGTTTGGTTTGAACAAAGCGCCAACCCTTGGGAATAATTGCAAAGTACCTTCTCTCCAGGCGTCACTGAAATTCTCCATATGCAGTGTGTATACGAAGGGTAGCCATTTGGAAACCCGGGAGAGGAGAAGTTGCCTGTAGACTCTTGCAGTGTTTCTCCACAGGCTGAAAGAAATTAGATATTATAGCAGCTGAGGGTCGCCTGACAAAGTGCAAAGAAATTGTGTTTCTTCTTTACTGTGAATAATTAACAGCAGAGGCAGGAGATGCTTTATACAAAGCAACATTTTTGAAACAAGCTGACAAGGACACTTTGTCCTTTCCAAAATATTATTTCCATGTCCTTTCCCCTTACTTTAAATCAAAATAAAAAATTACAGCACGCCTTTAAATGTCACTGCTGACCATCAGGCAAGTAAATAGTAAAAACAACCTTATGTTTCCACACAACAGAAAAATAAGTGGAACAATTGTCATGATGCTGAACACTAACCAGAATTGTTCATGTCTTTTATATGTTAGATGAGGATATATTCATATTAAACTAGAAATTATTTTTAAAAGATGTGCATAAATTTCTTCTAACAATACTGATAATAAAGCATAGCAAATATAACAACCAATGACATTTATTTTATTGCTATACCTTATTCTTTTACTCTATTTCCTACTTAGCTGTCTATCATACTGTTTCAGGGCAGAACGGGGTTCTGACTAATTTTTCCCTTCCCAGTGAATTTCAGTAGAAACTGAAGTATTTATCTGCCATTAAAGTTCATTCACTTCTCACTCCAGCTCATCTGCCATTTATCCTTATAACTTTAAATCAGCAACTTGTTTCTCCTGTTGATTTGGTAGCATGGGCTCTTTGAAGCTCGTTACCTTGCCATTAGGAAGAGTAAGATCAGATTTTGCTAAAATACTCTGTCACATCCATTTTGAGGACATTAAAATGCCACCTGCTACTCATTGAGGACTACAAGCATCATCATTTATCCATATTTTGTTATATGATGCAGCAATCTGTGATAGCTGAATTGGTGGTGGTAACAACAACAACAACATTTGTGCACTACCTAGTGTCCCACATTGTACATCTGGTACACTGCTTAGAACTTACTGTATTTTTCCGTGTATAACACGCTCCCGTGTATAAGATGCCCACTATTTTGGGGGACTCAACATTAAGAAAATAGGGGGAGATTGCCCAGAGTTGTTGAGCTTTTTTGGAGGGGGGAAATCACTCACACGTCTGGCTAACACTGCCAATATCACATGTAGCAGAAGCCGAAAATCGTCTGCCCAATTGCCGCACAGCCAGTCAACCGCAGCCCTTGCTGCAGCCACCAATCACCCGAAAAAACACAGACAATCTCTTACTCGAAGCTGCAACCAATCACCCATCCCCACTCAGAACTACCCATGTATAAGACGACCCCAATTTTTTAGATCTCCCTTCCTTAAAAGCACACATTCATAAATTCAGGGTTCTGCACTGGAAAAATCTCTGACTAATGCAAGAACACTTAACAAAACTGTGAGTTTAGACCTGCAGACGAGAGAAAGCTGGGTACAAAGTTGCTACTGTTTGGTGTAAAGTTAATCAATTTTCCCTGTAATGTCACCTCAGGACAATTCTGACCATAAAAAACCCAAGATGTAATGTTTGCTGAAGATGCCAAAATGGACTTTGAAGTTATGAAAAATTCTAAGACCTCTGTCTGGTATATTAAAATTAAATCTGACCACAAAGGGCTGGGTATCTGTGTGAATAAACCTCCTCACCCCACCTCCTGGTAAGATATGTGTTTACTCAGCCTCGTTTTTTGAACTATGCTCACAGTATATCTGACTGGTTAACTAATGGTTGTCTTTGTTTATGAGGACTGTAGATACCTCTATTCATTTAAGAATGTTCTATAAGATCAGTCAGATGATTTCAAAATTAGATGGTTGCTGGCTAATGTAGACAACTCCATTCCTATAGATAGCTTTATACGCACTAAGAGCAAAAAAGTTACAGGCTACTTTTTTGACCCAAAACATAGTTGACTGTCAAGGGGATTTTTAAAAAAATCTAAATGATTTGGGGAACTTAACTATTTCAAATTTTGACAACTTGCATATCTGATGTTTAACTTACTCTTGGATTGCCTCATTTGTTTTTGTGAGTTATGCTGTAATCGCCATTGGCTACAAACAGAAATCTGTCTGTCTGAACATCAGATCAACAGTAAATGACAGTGTAAGAGCTGCCAGCTGGCAAGATTACAAGTGTAATCAAAAGTCAAATTAAATATAAATGATTTGCAGAATCTTTAAACATATGGGAGGGGGGAAACCCACAAGATTTTGTATAAAGACAGACAATAATGTTCAATAATGCTAAATCTTATTTAAGGTTGAATGAGGCAGTACATGAAAACACGGGACTTAAAGTATATGTTGAGGAATAAAGACAAGCCCTGGCTTAGCCTAAAACCTTTTCCTCTCTGTCTCTCCACAAAGCACACATCACGTGACATCTAATCAAAGTATAGCCACATATTAAGTAATGTATTCAGTACCATATCAAATGACCACACCAGTTTATTTTTAACACCACAATTGTTGGTAACTCCACTAAACTGCAGAGATTAATATATTGGGGGAGGAATACCGTGTAGCACTATTAAGATTGTTCCATCAGCAAAAGCATTTATGCTTCCCAAAGGGAACAATCTCACTCCTCTGCCCCCACAGGGGACAGATCTGGGGTTCTCCCAGCCCCTCAGAGCTGATGGAGCACAGGAAGGGAAAGAAAAGTTTCAGGGCCTGAGATTTTCTGTCAAAGCACTGGGAAGCTTCCCAACCCAGGCGTCCCTTAACATATGGAAATATTTTTCTTATAGGCTTTACTAGCTGTCCCTTTGCCTACATTTCCTTCATTTCTTTAGCTTAAAGCCATGTCAAAAAAAAAGGGCATTCACCCCAGTTATTCCAAGTGTTCAATGCAAATGTCCTATTGGCATTAATTGGATTAATTCAAGAAGACCTGCACCACCCCACAAGCCCTGTCATTTGTAGCTAACTGATCTAAAACATAGCCTGCTCAGAAAAGACCATGATGCCATTTGTCACAAATTAAATGCTACCCTTGACAAATTTCATATTCTGCTTTTGGTTAGGCAACACTTTGGTTGTCCTAGTTGAAAGGTGAAATTCATTACACTGGGTCTGTAGTTCCCAATGTTATTAGTTAAAATTCCAACACACGAGAATTCGAAGGATTTCAGTTCATTTGGTACTGCCAAAATTTGCAACGTACACATTATTTGTAAGCTTATAAAATGGCTTGCTGTTAACAAACTTTAATTATATGTTACAACCTGTTAATAATGGGTTTCATTATGCTGAAGGTAGTCCTTAGAAAACGTGAATAAGGCACTGTAGCCCCTTTGCTATTTTTTAATTTACATTTCTTTTTAAATATAGTGAAGGGGGTTACAGTGCCTTATTCACAATTCCAGCTAACCAGCATTTTTCATGCCACAAAAACCTTATTACTTAACTACTTACATAAAGACACAGACATACACAGAGAGGGAGAGAGAGATTAAGAACTTTATGAAGTTTAACACAGCTTTATATTGCCTGTATTGCCTGATTAGATGCCAGTTCTTCTACCATGAGTTGTTTCTTTGGCATGCTTACATCACACATATGCCTTGTGAATTGTTTATAATAATTATCAGAACTACTGAGTGGTGCAAAAAAAAAAAAAATGCTCCTGAAGGGAAAAAAATACATAGCTGAAGCTGGGGGATGCCTATCTTCTTTCTTCCCTCTCTAATTGGTTCCTCTGAAACAGACAAGAACTAGCAGGTGTGAGAGATTAGCATCACACATGCTCTGTGTTGCAGAGGCAAGGGCTGTGGGCAGGAAAGAGAAGTCACACATGGACAAGGGTGAATGGTGACCAATCACATTTTAGGAGGGGAGATCGTGAGAAGATGCTGTTCAGGCTTCATGGATCTAGGACAGACATAGGCAAACTCAGCCCTCCAGATGTTTTGGGACTACAACTCCCATCATCCCTAGCTAACAGGACCAGTGGTCAGGGATGATGGGAGTTGTAGTCCCAAAACATCTGGAGGGCTGAGTTTGCCTATGCCTGATCTAGGAGCTAGTTAACTGATCTGCAAGAGAGGGGGAGTGGCCAAAGAAATAACGTTTCAGACCAAGTGACCGAGGTACTATCAAGACTCTCTGCAGCAAGAGGTCCAGACCAAGCATGATGGTTATTGTATAAAGAATTCCTGCACAAAGAGCTGTTCGGTGCAATTGTTTTGCAGGGCATCTGGATTCCGCTGCTGAGATATGTTAAACAAACCCATCATTCATCTAAACATAGCTCCAGGCTTAAAGTACAATATCTTAAATAAGAACTGAGAGAATGAATCATGTTTTTTCCCACTTCCTTATCCAGCAAGTGAACAGCTACAGTAGGCAAGCACAGAAATGCCATATGAGTCAGTAAATTCAGATTCAGGCCATTCATACCTTAGTGCCTAATGTCCCAGAGCTACCACACTTTAAAATGCTTACTCTCTCAGCTTTCAAATATGCCTTAACTGCCTGAATGAAAACCGATTAGAAACAGATTATTCAAAACTATCCGTTAGCGCTCAGGAATTCTGCAGGAAAGCATGCTTTATTGGGCATATGTTTTATGGAGCGCTACCTGGACATCTGTACAGTTTTCTTGCTTGTGCAATATCTCCTTTACTTAATCTCGTGCGCTGACCAATGGCTGGTCGGATTCCATTATCATCACGGGAAGGAAGGATGGTGTCCAGAAACATGCCCCTAAAAAAAAACAAAAAAAAACAAGAAACCCGATCAGGTTTCATATCAAACTAAGCTATCAAAATCTAACTTTTGCTTCTGTATATTCCAAAGTTCTTGGCCAAATTAGATCTAAAAATATATAATAAATAAATAGCAGGCATAATGGAAAACTCGAGAGTGGCTTGTTTGATTAAATTGGTTTGTTGTTGACAACCATGCAACAACAGTTTGGGAAACTGTTCTGCTCAAGTCCCTGTTCCTTAGCAAACTGTCAACAATTCCGAACATCAATTGATATCGTGCAATGAAATTAAATTAATATCAAGAGCAACATATACCACACTAAACTGTTAGTTTTCATATAATTAGTACAATGAAATCTGCTTCAAATGCTGCTTTTGCTTTTGAGGAACCATAATCATTTAATTGTTCCCAATCATTTCCACAACTGCTTGAATATATGCAAGGTAGATTATGCTTATAGACTGCTTCGATCAGGTGCTGTTCACCATGCTAGCATACTTTATTCTAAGCATTTATTTGCCAATGCAATCTTTGAAAAGGGTCATAGGTCTATCAGGAAACTCTTACTTTTATAATCATAGTCAACGGTAGATGCAATCTTTTGAACTGTGGTGGAATTTATTATGGGGGGAAATCAATACATAAAAAGCCTGCCTGTCTATGGGGGGGGGGGAACCACATTCAAAAGACATGCATAAAAGAACAAAGTCAGATTGATTCATCCTGTTACCAAGCACCATGAGTGCTTTCTGAAGGTTTCATTTTCCATCACAGTAATCTAAAAATGATCAAATTAGTGTCACTCACAATTAAGAAAAGATCTAATCTCCACGAGTAACAGAATTTCTAATATATAATGGCTGGGAACATTCTACATTGTTCCTGTTACTGGCAAAATGTTTTAGATAGTAGCCTGGAATAACCTTTTTTCACCTTGGCACCTTTACCCCTTGTGTTCTGAGAAGCCTTATTCTATTTTGCTCCCTCCTAGTGACAAAATAGGACTTGTTCCCATTGAAGGTAATGGCTATGATCTAGCAACCTAGCACAGGAAGTTCCCCATTGTCTACTATGAACAAGAAAATTCTGAGAGCAAGGGAGCAGTTTTCTTTTTTTCTTTTTCTTTTAAAGTGGGGATTACTGTAAGACAAGTGTAAGAAAAGTCTATCAATGATCATTATGAGAACATACTTATAAAATAATCAGACATATCTAAGAGAACCATTTTCACAACTATTAGCTTCAGGAGCTACAACATGATAAACCTCTTTGGTCAATTGCCTGAATCAAAACTACATCTATAAAATATATACACAAAGAAGAATGGAATTAAAAGTCAAAAGGTATAACCTGAGACTCCAACCTTGAGAAGGTGTTCCTGGCATAGTGCATAATGCTATCAAAATCATATGGCTCCCCCAGAGAATTCACTTCTCCAGGCTCCATCTTCAAAAAGTTGTACTCCTGACCTATAATTCATAAGCAAGATCTCATGTAAGCCTTTCCTAAAAAGAAAGAGAAAAACAGAAGAAAACAGAAGTCCCAGCCCTTCTACTTACATACAGTACTGCTGCGCATTCACCTCTGACAATGCATGAGTGAATATATCCACTTTGGAGATATTTAGACCTCCTCAGAATTTGAGACAACCCAAAGTGGTCTGAGATGGAATGGGCTGATCTTGAGACTTTGGAACCACCACAGGACATTTGTAGGATCTTTTATTTTTCTGGCCCAATACAATGCATTTTAGTATCTTCTGCAAGCACATCTAGCCTCTCTATAAGTGGACACATTAGGCAGAGAGAAGGGGAGGCAGGAGAGGAGTTTTACCCTCTATTCTAACTTTTCCTCTATCCATTTGTTTGCAGCACTCAATGGTGTTTCTGGGCAACCTTGACCAATTCCTGCCACAACATTGGGATCCAACGGTGAGTTTTCACATCTTACAACTATTGCAGAGTACTGGTGGTATAGTGTTTTTTAAGGTTTTGATGCTATGCCCCTCAGGAACAAATATTACATTTATATGTCAGACTCTCAGGTATCACCTGTTCATAACCTGGCAAGTTCGCCTTAGCCATTCCTCATTCAGTCAGAGAAAATCAATACTGATGAAGCCAAACGTTTCTGCACAACTATCAACAGCTTTTTGATTCATTCTTAATGCAATCATTCTTAAATATCAATTTTTCCTCATGAATCAAATTATTCTTTTAACAGTCCTATGAAACCCCATCTTACTGTGCTACGTGCTATGCTGAATAGGAAGAAAGCCAAATGGAGACAAATATTCTGGGACTACTTTCTGTCCTTATCTGACTCATTCATTATATATTCTTAATGTCATGTTTGCTACTCTGACTGTTGCTGTGGGAACATAAAAATCAAGGTTTTTTGGTGCTGTTAACATAATGTGGAACTGATTTTGTAACCCATTCCTACACTCATTATTATTTATTATCTACAGCATATTTTTAATTTTCAAAGGGCTTTATCATCTTCATTGGAGCCTTGTACGACCATGTATGAACATAATTTCAACCATCACATAGTTTCTGCTCATAACCAACCCTTTTCCATATTCTACTGGCTGCTCCTATTTCCAAATATAGAGACATTTCCCTCTATGCACCCAGGACATTCAAATGGTTTCTTAGAGGGTTTAAAGATGTGGTTCACTCACTCAAGTGTTAGAGAGAAATAAATCATCTGCAAAGATGCCTAGGGGCACATACCTTCAATATAACCAATTAACAACAACAACAGCTTCTTCAAACAAGGGTAAACTGCCAAGGAGGCAGCTTGAGGCTATGGAGACTGCATAAGCTATCAATTGCTTTTACTAAGTATTCACCGTATTAACACAAAGTACCTTGCATAATAGGGACGCAGGTGGCGCTGTTGGGATGCGGGTGGTGCTGTGGTCTAAACCACAGAGCCTAGGGCTTGCCGATCAGAAGGTCGGCGGTTCGAATCCCCACACAGCTCCTGTTGCTCGGTCCCTGCTCCTGCCAACCTAGCAGTTTGAAAGCACATCAAAGTGCAAGTAGATAAATAGGCAGGGAGGTAAATGACGTTTCCGTGTGCTGCTCTGGTTTCGCCAGAAGCGGCTTAGTCATGCTGGCCACATGACCTGGAAAAACTGTCTGCGGACAAATGTCAGCTCCCTCGGCCAGTAAAGCGAGATGAGCGCTGCAACCCCAGAGTTGTTCACGACTGGACTTAACTGCCAGGGGTCCTTTACCTTCACCTTGCATAATGCAAATGTCTCATATAAACACCCACTCTGATCAGCACAGCTGAATTTTGCCGTTTTAGCACTATCCAGTTAAACCAATGTGCAAGAACCTCAAGAGCCGCAAGCAAATAAAATGGGGCAGCATTTTAAAATGTAAGACACCACACTAAAATATAAGAAAGCACACTAAAATGGTCTCACCTGGCTGGATGTTTTCTCTGATGATGGTTACATGATCATCTCTGTCTGGTCTTGTGTGTTCATGCCAAAATCCTATCACATGTCCCAGCTCATGAACAACAATTCCAAATTTATCACAGTTCTTGCCAATAGAAATTGCCTGAGGGCCATTACCCCTTCGGCCTACATAAGAACAGCACCTGTAATTTAGAAGAAGAACACGGATGAAAACTTATGTGAATATTGCTCGTTGCCAAAAAGGTGCTGCAATTTGCATTTTAATCTTCTGAAAATCATTAGTTTTTCTGTGGTTTGTCAAGAAGATTAAACTTTGGCTATCTCTCTCTCTTTTTATATAAAAAAGTAAACGTTTAATTGTACAATTTTCTTCTTGGAGACAGGGGTGGAGGTATAAGAAGCATTTGTTTTTACAGCAAGAACGCTTAAAATCATATGGTCCTTGAGGAGGTCAGCCAAAATTAATTCCATCACCAGCAAAAGTAAAAGACTGACAAAGAAAAGCATTTCTGAAGAAAAAACGGTGCAACGTCACTTCCGCCTCAAATTCTTTATCAGTTTAATGTGGGGCTGCAGATACATTTAAATATTTTTAACACCTAGTGATTTGAAAGTCATTAAATATGCTTTCAAGTTGTGGAGTATTCCAAACTGTGATATAAAACGTATTTATAAAAAGATGACAGGAGATTCTGGTGTCACTTAAAAGCTTTAATAGTAGCTACCATTGATGGTAGCCTGAATAATTTTTTTGTCTCTGTGGCACTCTGGGAGAGGGGCTAATCATTTCTTCCTGTCCCAATTCACCAACTTAAATTCCTCTTGAATTTCCAGGTATCATATATTATGTTTAGATGCACCTTTTGCCAAATATCTTTTTTAAAAGCATAAAGGCCCTGGGAATTCTGGATGGTAGTAGATTTAGCCAATTTCCCCCCCTTTACTTATATTTTGTATACCACTTGATAAAACGTCTAAGCAATTTAGGAGCACAGAGACATGACTAATGAGACTGAAACAATTATTTACCACAGAGGATATAAGCAGGGTTGTATCCAATTAAGTCCAACTCAGAGTAAACCCACTGAATCCAATGGACTTATGACTTATGGCTCACTCGTTCATTGATTTCAGTGGATCTGCTATGAATGTGACTCAGCAGAATACAACTTTTAAAGCAATGGACTTCATCTGGCAATTTGGGACACACTAATGGGTGATGGGCTACAACAGCAACACTACAAATAAATATTACAAAATTAAGAAATGTGTCCCCAAATACATGTTGAGGTTGAAGGGTAGGAAGTCCTAATCCCCTGATCTTTGCTGCTGGAGGGGTTTAGGATATGGCAGAGGTGGTCATCTGCAAACATCTGCTGGTTGTGGGTGCTCCGGAGGCCTCCGCAATAAAATCACAACGCTTAAGTATCTACACACGTATTGTTCCCTTAAATTCTTCCCTCAAGGGTTCTCCTGACTGGGAATCATATTGATGTGGCAATGCTCACAGAAATATTGAATGACAACCTTCTATATTGGCTTGGAACAAACTAATCCTAAACATCACAGAAATAAAACTTGGAACATGAGCAAAAATGTGGTGGCAAAAAGATTCCATTAGAATCACACTTTGGATAAAATGTTCTGAAAGAGGCTACTAGTTCACATGATTTTTGAAAGATGCCTAGGAAATGCCCTTGCCTGAGCTCACCTCCACCACACTACAAACTGCTATAGAATATAATTTTGTCTAAAATATAATGATTCAGTCAATTTAAAGTCCTCTTGGTGTCAATGGACCTTTTAAAAAAATACAGTTTGACTCACAGCTTAAATTGAATGAATTAAATACATATATTATGTGTTTAGATAATTTATTATGCAAGCAGGATACTTTATGTATAAACTGAATATTTTTAGCCCAGAGTAGGCATAGGTCTGCATAAAAACAAGCTTTATGAAAACCCACTTTGCAAAACAATACTCTTTTAAAGCTAATGGGTTAGTGAAATAGAGCTCTCTGTTTAAGACAGGGGATTTAAATCCTCTGAAGATAGTAACTTATGATCAGCTTCTGACCCATTTCAGCAATCCACTGCTTTTTAAGGTCATGTACGTCATGTCGGAGTAGGGGGGGTGTAAAGTATTTTAGTGATAAGCACCACATCTTAGGAAAATTATTTTTCCTTTTTTTCCTTTTTGAAAAACAAAAGTTAATCATTCTAAGTCTGTGCTACATATAATCTCTTCTTCCCATCTGTTCAGCCCCAATATCCCCACCTGCTGCCCCACAAGTGTCTTGCTGCTCTCTGTAGATCACCAACAAATACATTTGTTACCTTCTAATAGCCCTGCAGATCCTAATTCATAAAAAGCTAGTTAACCTGAAACCTTGGTGTTATTAGCACCACACTTTAACTGAGCTGTCCAGGCAGGAGAAAACAAGTAAGGGTAGGGCTGGGAAAGACTCGTTGCCTGAAACCACAGAGAGCTGCTTCTAGCTAGTGTAGCTAACGCTGAGCTGGCTAGATCAATGCTCTAACTCAGTATAAGGCTGCTTGCTATGTACATATGCAGTTACATTACTGAAAAAGAACTAGGTATTAGAATACAGTGGTACCTCAGGTTAAGAACTTAATTCGGTCCGTTCTTAACCTGAAACTGTTCTTAACCTGAGGTACCACTTTAGCTAATGGGGCCTCCCGCTGCCACCGTGTCGCTGCCACATGATTTCTGTTCTCATCCTGAGGTAAAGTTCTTAACCTAAGGTACTATTTCTGGGTTCGCAGAGTCTGTAACCTGAAGCGTCTGTAACCTGAAGCGTCTGTAACCCAAGGTACCACTGTATTTTCAAAATCAGCAGTTTCTTAATGCTCATCACACTTAGGGCATTTTAGCTGTTTCATGCCAATAATTAGTTGTACTTCAAAAGAAAGCAGCAATCATCAGCAACGGAGTCTTAAAATAACCGCCTTACTATAGACTACAACAGGGTCATTGGGACTCACTGCTTGAAGCGGCCTGCCAAGAACATATCTGATTCATCCAATTAAGTGCCTAGACTACCACTAAGGCAACAGTACTGAGTCAAAGGGTTAGGAATACAAAAGAGTGATGCTCGAAAAGAACACTGTGGTCTGTATCACTATTGTGGCCGCTTCTGCTAGGTGTGCTTGGCACACAGCCCAGCAATCCTCTGCAAACCATGCCAAAAGCCTGACTTTCCAGATCTTGATTTTTTTAATCTTTATTGCACCAGACAGTAGTTAAAGGCACTAACTATTTATGAATCTCTAATTCCATTTAATCATTCTAGCTGATCAATAACGGCAAGTAAAGTGCAATAACTGACAGTCTGAGAGAGCGCAAAACATTCTAAAGATGACATTAAACTTGCTGTTTGAGTAATATATTTTTTTCATGCTCCTGAGAGTTAAAAGCCTAAAGATGGGCTTTAAGCTGATTAGAGGAATTTGGAAACAGAACCAGGTCAAGTGCTTAGTGTTTATTTAGGCAGCTGGACTGTAAAAGGTGTGATAGTCTAAAGCATCTTATATAATGACAGCAGAAGGCTAACATTATATGAACTGAACACCCCCTTGCATGAGCATGATGACTCGAAATAATTCACAATGCAAAAGTCAGTTTATGAGATCATTTAGCTAGTCATGTCGTTAATGACAGTTTGCAGTTTGCCTTTAAGCCAGAAAGCAGAACTATTACTCTGCATATGAAAATTCAGAACTAACTTTGTTTTGAATAAGTAAGTCTTAAGATCGTTTGTGAAATACTGTCAAAATCACTGTTTAATCAGATCATGGATGAGGGAGATTTTATTCTGGGCTGACCTAGCATTCAACAGCAGCAGGTGCAGACTGGAGGGGCTGGCACATGGCACATTCACTGACAGCCTGTGCCAGCTGCCCCCTACCTGGCCTCCCCCTCTTCCCACAACATACCTCCTCCTACCCAGAACCACTGTAATTGGGCCTCCCACTGCTCTCCCCCACTCCTTTCCTCCCAGGCACATCCCACAAATTGCCCTTACACTAAAAAAAGGAATTTAAAAAGATATAAAAAACAATTTAAAAGCAATTTAAAAGAAGAAGCCCTCTCTGCTGAGCAGCAGCACCAGTCCTTATAAAACCTGCCAGGCCCTGTCCTGGGCCAGGTGGATTGAGGCAGGAGCAGGGCCCCCAGGCTCTCAGCTGGGGGAAGTGACCATTCAGGTATCGTGGTCCTGAGTTATTTAGGGCATTCTATTCCACCAACAAAACTTTGAAAATGACTCTGTACCTAACAGGCAGATAGTGCAGCACTTTTAAAATAGATACAGCATGT
Organism: Podarcis pityusensis; assembly: GCF_964106645.2. Classification (NCBI taxonomy): domain Eukaryota; kingdom Metazoa; phylum Chordata; class Lepidosauria; order Squamata; family Lacertidae; genus Podarcis; species Podarcis pityusensis. Next base: position 33,353,355 of record NC_138034.1, read on the forward strand.
GCATGAACAAGCATTGCTGCCAGATTCTTTACTAGCTACAGCTTCCGAACTAATTCCAAGCACATTGCAATAATCCAGACGTGAGGTTACCAACACATGAACCACAGTGGCTAGGGTATCCCTGTCCTGATAAAAACATCACCTGAAGTTGGTTATAGGAACTCCCTCCATCAAGGTTATTTGAGCCTCAAGTGACAAATACAGTATGTGGGATAAGTATCAGTCTTGTATAACCAGCATGCTTAGCTCTACTTAATGGATGAAGGGGTTAAGGCCATAGAGTACACAGTTCTGTCAGACTTAACTAAGTCACACCCCCTCACCTTGGGATGAAAGTTTACCAAAAACCTTGTTTCCTCTCTCTTCTACCATGTGAATCCAACCAGAAAGGACGTCTGAGATAATTGCTCTAAGCCCAGACCGTGTGGCTTTAGCAAGTCATCTTTGTGTTTCTATATAAATAATTTAGAAACATTTTACCACTTTTTAAAACTAAGTTTTGCTGCCTGTGTTTTCTTGTTACTGTATGGGAAAGCACATGAATCTGACCTTTGGAGGGTTTATAAGTATTAACTGATGACACTGCAATCCAAATCTCCTAATAACGGTTCTCAAAAGTTTCATATAGATGTTGAAAAGCACTGGAGACAAAATAGTGCCCTGAGGCATCACACAACATAATTGCCAGGTGGCAGGCACATAGGGTTATATCTAATATTAGTCACAGCCAGAGGAGACTTATTGAAATTAATGGCATGACTAATTTAGGTCAATGAATTTCATTGGGTCTACTCTGAGTAAAACTAAGCTGGCTACGATTCATAGTCACCCAGTGCAACTCACTGAACTTGGCCCCACAAGTAGCAGTAGAGCCACTATAAAACAGTGCCCCTCTGCCAACACAAAAAGATAGTCCAGATGATACTGTGGTCAATGGTATTGAAAGTCACTGAGAGATTGAGAAGAAACAACAGGATCACAGTTCCCCTGTTCCTCTGTCAAAGAGGTTAATCTAAGTAATTATCATTGGTAGGCGGAGACTGTTAATGAAACACCCCCCCCCCCATGGTTTCAACTTCTAAATCAAAATTATTCAAAGGTGGCACTAGAATTCCTATTTACCTTGGAGAGGACTCAGAGAGTGCACCATATCTCAGATTCCACTGAACAAGGGACCTGGATACTAAGAACTATGCAACTAGTTCTGCAAAGCAAAGAGCCCTGCATGTTACATGGCAAACCTCCTGAAAGCAAGGAGGGGTTCAAAGCCATTGTGATATGGCACAAGGTTTGCCATTCAAATGGGAGAGAAAAACTAAAATCCCACTGGGTAAGCCCACCAGATAGGGTTGCAAGGGACTAGCTCTTTATATCCTTGCAGCGAGCAGGATATCTAATACACATGTGGTATACATTGCAGGGTAGTTGCCCTAATAACAACTATGAGTACTGTATCACAGTCTTGAACTAGTTTTGACACAAATGCTCATTACAACACAGGGTGCCATCACACATCCATTCTTTTGTAACCAGCATTATATGCTGCAATATGTGCAATACAAGGGGACGTGGGTGGAGCTATGGTCTAAACCACAGAGCCTAGGGCTTGCCAATTGGAAGGTCGGCAGTTTGAATCCCCGCAATGGGTTCAAAAGCACGTCAAGTGCAAGTAGATAAATAGGTACCGCTCCGGTGGGAAGATAAACGGCGTTTCCATGCGCTGCTCTGGTTCGTCAGAAGCGGCTTAGTCATACTGGCCACATGACCCGGAAGCTGTCTGCGGACAAACTGCGGACAATTGTTGTATAATAACACTGACTTTGACAAGGTTTAAAGATTTCCTACAAAAACATGTAGGAGAGCTAAGTGTAGACCACATGGGGGATGACAAAGTTTCATTTTCAACAGAATTGACTTCAAAGTGTATGTATGCTTACAATACTGATAAATGTGCCTCAGATTCACTAACTGATTTCCCCGTCCACTATAAAGGCATATTTAATTACGGAAAGCTGATTACATACATCAAATGACTACTGTGAGCCTTATTCAGAGCTTTGTGTGTTTACCAGCTGGTGTCTATAAAACTTTCAAACGACATAGAAACTTCAATTTCTTCAAATTCTGGGGTAGCTCTGTACACACAACAGGATACATGTAGAAAACTGTTTCAAGTGTTGCGATGAATGGTAAAGTCATTCTACACATGGAAGCTCCACATACATGTGGAGCATTTGCATACTTGGAAAACCTCAGACATGGGTCTTGAGTTTACATTATACTTTTTATATTTGGCTTCAGATAAATAGTAATAAAACTCTTCTCATGTACCACATGCATGTACGATGCACATTTACAAAGAAGGCAATGCTGCAAATTGATATTCAATACACAAAGAGGGGATCATTGTAAATATATTTTAAATTTAAAATACACACATGCACGTACACGTACTTTTTGAAAGGACTTGGCTTTCCCCTAAGTCATCTCACTTGAAGCAATTTGCTCTACTCGTAACTTTCTGCAGTGCACCATCTCAACTAGCGCACTGTGATCAAGGCAGAGAGTGTAGATCTGTGTGCCTTGAAGCAAGAGGATGGACAATCTTCTCATCCGTTCCAGTTGTGTGCTTCTAAGCATACCACATGAGTACATTAAGCATACTTTCACACCAACTTACCCACAAGGCCTGTATGTAAACACAATGTAACTTTCTTCATCACTTCGCTCAATGAATGTAACGCAGGTATATTTTTCCCAATGCCGCATTGCCTGCTTGAACATTGCTCGTTGACTGCCTGGAATCAATGTTTGCAATGAAATACACAAATGATTTTTAGAGAGAAAAAATGTATCCTGTTTCACGCCAACAGCATTCAAGTAAATTTGATGGTTTTTGGGGGGGAAACCACTTGCACTTGAAACAAGCAAGAGTGTTTCAAGTGCAAACTAATACTGAATGCAGGTTTTGGGAAATAAGCAATGAAAACAGTGACTGGCAAATAGTATAAACTTCGCACAGCAAGGGCAACATTTTCCAAAATGTACCCCAATATGCACACAAATCCTACAAGGTGAATTCATAACATTACGCTTTTTCATTACTTCTAAGTTATATCCAACAGTGGCTTTGTGATAGCAGAAGTGATTTTCTTGCCATCCTATCCTATTCAAAAGCTACGCTTGACAGCTGGGGGATCCTCCAGAACAGCACAGGATATGGCATAGAGGGAGGATATGGCATAGAGGGCTGCAAATGGTAGGAGGGATTGATAAAAATGGGTGTGTTAAGTTACACGAGTGGAAGTGCTTCCTTTAGCACAAAGCCACCAGTAGATACAACCCTGTGTTCAGAAAGAAATGGGTGAACTGTCAAATCGACCCTTCATCCCAGGTTTGAACATCCTGTGACCCAGAAATGCAAATGCACAGTCCATCACCCACATCTTGTCAAACTTTTGATAACATATTGTCTATGCAAGCCCCCAAGTTGTGGAACTCACTCTCCACAAAGGTATTAGTAGTAGTAGTAGTAGTAGTAGTAGTATTAATTATAATTTATATACCTGGAAGTCTCAAGGCGGTTCACAGAACAAAATCAAAATATAAAACCACAAAACATCTAGCTCCTTCACTACAGAGTTCTTGGAGAATGCTGATGGTAGAGTTATTGATATATATTTTATGACCTATCCCATTTTTTGCGATTTTAAGTTACTTTAATCTGTTGTAATGTGTTTTAATTTGTGGTAAATAATAGCAACGCCCTGCCCACCCCACCCCATTTTACAGTGCAAGGCAAGCAGCAGAAGAGGTTTATTGAGCCACTGTTGGAACATCACACCTGGAATGGCTTAGGTTAGTGAGTTCCAACTGGTGCAGGTGTGCTGCATGTTGAGAAGCCATGCCGTTTGGTTTCTTTATTGTTGTACTGGGACTTCAGTATTAGTCCTTTGGGTCAGGGGAAGAGAACTTGGGGTCCTCCAGATGGTGGCTGAAGTACAACTCCCATTATCCAGGGCCATGTTAGCGAAGTCTCATGGGAGGTGAAGACCAGCAACATCTGGAGGTTTAAAAGCTCCTGCATTAGATGCTACTGATACAAAAAGAGTCTACCATTGTGTCGTCTTCTTTGTGCATGCAAGAGACAAAAATTTGCATTGATAGAAATGTCAGACTGACAGGCTAAAAGCAACGGGAAAAAAACAGCACTGAACTAAGCTATAGGCAGCAGAATGAAATATCTGCAGGATGCTTTGAAAGCAGAGACATTACTGACTGGTCACTCCTGCGTGTGTTTTCACATTTCTTCAGCTGCCTCTAAAATGTGCATGCATTGCAAAAACAGGAATGAGCAGAGTGTAACTTCAGTGAGTGTAGACTCACACAACTGTTTCATCTGTTGGTTTGTGCGATAGGCATGCCATGTGCAGACCTCTCTTCCTAATGGTGTGCACGCATAGCTTGTGTGAAAAAAACAGCTGACCCGACAAAAGCATAACACAAGCTGCAACAGAATTTCTTGCACACATGGACCTGATCATTGCTTTGGCAGTCTGGTATCAAAAACCACCTATACCAACAGAACGGAGAGTGGGCTACAGAACACACAGTGCTCAGAGCTCTCTAATCTATGCAGGTTTGCCAAGCACATCTGCATGATTCCAGGACAAATTTCAATACCGTATTCCAGGAGATAATGAGCAGTAGATGAGAGAGGAGTGAATGATGAGCTGACACAGTGACTGGACTTTTCATTTGCTTGGCAACTAATAGGAGTCTCTCTCCCTTTCCTGAGCCTTTTTTTTTGCCAAATCTGATGTACATTGCCTTTGGCATACAATAATTTTGTAGTAAGACTGGTCCCAATCACTTGTTCTAAACAATTAGCTCCCATTCCGTATCATTTAAATTAGAAATTTCTGACCAAGAAAGACTATTCATTTTAATTGGGAAGCAGAGATAGATAATCGGGTATATCTGTGTTCCAGTATACTTTTTTGGCAAGAAAATTGCTCTTATTCCTCTCTCTCCCTATCTCCCTCCACCATCACATGCTCCTATCCACCTGGAGGGCAAATGCATGTTGATGCAGGTTTCTGTGAGTATATCCCTTGCTGGATAAGAACCTGTGTGTTGTTTTATCATGTTACACATGCTTTTAAATATATTAGAAAGCTCTCCTGGTATTTAATTGTGATGTATCCCTATTTCTTTTAGCCAACCATGTGAAATGTACATTGAATTTATTTCAGTGGAAATGAGGCATCTTGGAGTCATTGAGCACAGGGACTGCAACATTTTCATATAAGCTAAACTGTATGTGTATTTAAGTTGACCTGAATCTCAAGATATTATGATAAAGGGAAAAGTTGAGTTAGTTTGCTACCATACACTGCACCTTAGTCACTTGAGTGCTACTTAATTCACAGCATTTTCAAGTTACATTTAATTTTTAGGAATTAAAGCATTTGTATAGAAAGCTTTAAAGGAGCTACAATTGTATAAAGACACTTGTACTATAAAATATGTGTTTATTTCAGAGTTTGTTATTGTAATATATAGCCGGACACCTAGAAAACAAGAAAGAGAGAATCCATTTCAAGACCTCTGTTTCATTTTTTAAAAATTCTACTAATTCTAAGGGTCAATTCCTTCAAGGATAAAAGTGTATCTTTTGTCTTTCTTACCAGTGAAATTTCCTCCAATAACATATGGAATGACACCCCCAGGCCATATCCGTTCTGTGCGTGATGTAGCTGCTCGTGGAAACCGTTTCTTCTCATAGCTCCCTGAGAATGTTAGAGCTGCTCTTCCCTTTGTTATATTATTTTGCTGAAAACCTGCAATGATATTTATAATAGAAAATGGAACAAAATGCTTAAAATTTCCTTAATGAAAATATCTTCTTCAAAGATAGAAGGATTTCCCCCCTATATATATACCCAGACTTGCAATGCAATGGGCAAACATGAATTAACAAATGCTTAAAATGAATTGAACTAACAGCTCAATACTATGGAGTTGTTTATCATGCACCGATGCCAAATCCATGCAACCATGCAGCTCATGTCTTCATTGCCATGTGTCCCTGTTTGCACCTGCTTGAAAAATCCCTGGACAACAGGCATGCTCGTGCCATAGTACCAGACTTGGAACTGGGTTCAAGTCCTGAGACAGCAGAACAGCTTCCTTGAACTGGCACACAGGATCCTGTTGCCAGTCCTATGAAACTCTGCCTTAATGCAGTGGTTTGTCAGATACAGTTGCATAACTGAATCTTTATTTATAAGGATTCACACATGTTGTTATATAGAAAGCACTTAAACATTAAAAAAGAGGCAGGCAAATTAAGACTACCAGGGCTGCATGATGTTACACAGCCAAGTCACTTTTCCAAACCCTGGGTGCCCCTGTTGCAGGGGACAATTTGCAAGAGAGATGGTGGTAGGCGGTAGGCAGAAAGAGGATCCTAATTCTTCTCCTGTAGACACCTCATTCCTTCTGCAACTACTTCCCTCTATGTCAGAAACTAGACTGAGGAGGAATGGTGGGAACCGCCGCCCCCCCCCCCTTCTGCTGACCCTTCCTGAGAACAGGAGGACAGTATAGATTTAGATCAGTGGTTTGCAGAAGGGCATAGTTCAGAGGCTGCAGAGAGCAGAAGCTGGGAAATATTGGAAGATGAACAGCAAGAAGGAGAGAGGGGAGAGACAGCTGACAGACTCAATGTCCTTGGAAAGCATTCCTGACCCCCCTTCTCCCAGGACCAGATGGGCGTTGAGAGAGCTCAGTGGCAGAAGGCTCAGATTATAACGTAGATTAGGGGAGATGGGGGGGGGTGGGACTTTACTTGGAGCAACACCATCATTGCATACAGACTATGCCCCTTTCTCTCTGTGTGTGAATACTGAATAAATTATGTGGTAACGACTTTTCTTTGGCTGCCACCTGGGGAGGGATAGTATTCTCTGAGCCTTGACACCCCACCACTTTTTCCCTCAACGGTGGATGCAAATTTATCTCAGTGATTGTAACTAATGTATCAGTGACCATATCACCAACCTATATTATTGCATTCCCCAATGAATGAACAGTAAGTCATATACTGAGAGGTAATTGCAATTTCGATTTACCTTCTATATTTAGATTCCAGAAATTAAATATAAAACAGGATCTGTCAAACTTGAACTTTGGGATAAATTTAGTCACTTTTCAGAGTTTCCCATTTCTCATAAACTAGGCTTAAGCAGTTCAGCCCAATAATATATATTTTTAGGGTCTCTTTTACTCACAGCATACATAGAATTCCCTAATCCACCGGAGCTTGTCCATTGATCTCAATATAGAAATCCCGTCTGTATTCACACCTCCCCTCTTGCAGTTTGTGTGCCTCCACTGATCTCAGGGAAGCTGGTACATGCAAGAGCTAGCAAATCAAAGTGTGCACACCTCTGTGGATTGTGATGGAGACAAATCTTACAGTACTCAGTGGCATTGTAAAATCTGGACATCTACCCACTGGAATAGTACAATACCTGAGCCAAATCTTCTTAAGCTGTCTATAAGCTGAAACAGGGCATCGCTTTTTTTTGAGACTGCACGCTCTCCAAAACCACCTTTTAAAAGAAGAATATTCAATGAGAAACCGCACACATACATCGAGCACACGAGTTTACAGAAAACTGAGGTGGGGGAAAAGAATTTTTCTGAATGTGAGGAGATTGCTAAAGAAATGTGCCTTTAACATTCTTTTGGCCATTAACATTCTATTGAGAATGAAACAAAAACAAATTTGTTGTCATAAGGCCTTTTTTTTAGTGTGCATTCCAAAATGCCAGCCAGCATAACTTTGGCATTTCAACAATTTACAACAGTTACATCATCTAATTACAATTTGCCAATTCCCCCCAGGGCCTTGACAAGTCTCAGTACTATGAATGGCAAACTTTATTCTTATTTCAGAGATACGCAATTCTACAGACTTGGATAAAGCACAGGTATCCAAGAGTATTGAGGAGACAGATAAAACATATGATTTAAAAAATACAAGATAGTTGAATTCACATTGGATGCAATTCACAATAGAGTGTGTACCTCCAGGTGTGATGTCAAACTATGATACACTTAAAGTTATTGACATACATGTGGTTTTTACTAAGACTGGAAGGCATATAAGGATGCTAAGTTATCAGTAACTTGAGTACTAATAGCTGAGGAACTGGTGGATAGAGTCCTAAAAATGAATTACAGGAACAGCCAGATCCTTTATCTCAATATCCACCATGCCACAAAAATCAGATCTCTTCTGATAGCATTTATGTTTGACTTCTTTTGCCTCTGAACGGTCTGTCTGCAGTTGTCTTCAAGCGTTAAATCTATCACCAGCAACTTCATTGTATAGAGGGCTTTTGGGTGACTTCATAAAATCCCCATTATTGATATTTGTAAAAAATATCTAATACTAAAGAACCATTATTCCTGCTTGTTACAGAAGAACTGGAATGATATTTTTTTAAGGCTTAAAGCGGTACAATGAAACATAGGTTAGCCATTTCAGCAATTCTCTGAATTCTTTTGACATACAGTTTCCACGCAAGCTTCCCAAATGGCAATCTTCAAAGACATATTACAAAGTACACAGTGCCATAAAAGGCAAGCTTGTTGCATGGTTGCTCAATAATCTGTGTAATTATTTGCTTTACACTGTCACATAGCTGCAGCGGCCCTCAAGAAAAATTTCTCAAATTTTTGCTTAGATTTTAAGGGAATGAGACAATACTTTAAGACATTCCTTCTGAATGAGATATTTTATAGCACCAGAGTGTACTAGACAGCACACCAACATTTGCTGCCCATTGATGTAATACTTTATTTATGAAAAAACAAACACAATGAAAGAAAGTGAATAACTACACAGAAGAGTATAGTTTTTACTAAGGATACCGGTAAATATCCTCAGCTAACAATGGAATTCCATACAGGTCGACTCAGATATAAGTGCCATAGAGTTCAATGGGGCTTGCTCCCAAGTAAGTAGTACTGCTGCCTTAAAAACAATAATTTTCATTTGTTGTTCATGGTTCAAATTTATTCAAATTCATTTATATACCTTCAGATTCCAAAATTGAATTTTTGATTCTATAAGAAATTTTAGATTAATGTACAGATAAACTGCACTATCGTTCATATTTAAAAATATATAATACTTCTACTTCAAGAATTAGAATGAAAAACTCCCTGATTCTAAATATTTCCACTTTTTTACAATGTGTCATAGTAATGCAGCTATAGAAAGTAACATTTCCTGAAATAACATAACTTTGCCTAAAGAATAATATTCTGCTTTTTCTGGCAGTGAGCATGCATGTTTCCCAAGAAAGACATGAAGAATATTAATCTGAGAGGTGTTGTATATTGTTATATATATATATATATATATATATATATATATATATAAAATGGTTTTTCGGATGTTTGTGAATCCAAAACAAGAATGCAGGCTAAACAAAATAATCACTTATGTTCAAGTCTGAGAAGTGATTCACCTTGCTGTGTTTATCTGTCAGCAAAATTAGGCTGTGAAACAGTTCAAAGCTAATTAAAACTACTTGTTGTGGTGAGGGTGGGTGGAATTAACTGAATCTATTAACATTTAAATCCAGATCTTTGAAAAGATCAAAAGATTCTACTACTTAGAACAAACAGGTGATTTTAAGAAAAGATAAGCAAAAAATGACGAGAAAGTGTAAAAATAGTACATTCATTATTAATTGACCAGAAGGCAGAACTCTAAAAATTACTTTTGTAAAAAAGAATGCCCATGGACTGGGGAAAGGGATTGAACTGGCAATTCTAGCTATGCTTTGAACAGCAGATTGCAGATATTCTGAGGTGATAATATTTCTCTCCCATACTGTAGAAAGCTAAACTTTCTGATCTCTGAATATCAAGGTGCTGTTAAAGAAGGAAGAGCAGGTCAGGCTATTTAATCCTGGTCATTTGGCAACTCATTTGGCCGGAGGTGAAGAAAATGAAGTGCTTTCTCCCAGTCAGCAGCATCTTCCAGGTGAATCACAACTGAGACAAGCAGAATAGTTACGTGATCTTATACTACAACTGGTCTTATTGGGGCATGGAGGTGGGCTCTCTTTAGATATGAAAGTGCACTACTTCACATACTTCATTCGGCCCGGACACTGAGGTCCAGTGCCGAGGGCCTTCTGGCGGTTCCCTCACTGTGAGAAGCAAAGTTACAGGGAACCAGGCAGAGGGCCTTCTCGGTAGTGGCACCCACCCTGTGGAACACCCTCCCACCAGATGTCAAGGAATAAACAACTATCTGACTTTTAGAAGACCTCTGAAGGCAGCCCTGTTTAGGGAAGTTTTTTAATGACTGATGTTTTAATGTATTTTTAATCTCCTGTTGGAAGCCGCCCACAGTGCCTGGGGAAACCCAGCCAGATGGGCAGGATATAAGTAATAAATTGTTGTTGTTGTTGTTGTTGTTACTTTGAATAGTCTCACATCCTCTTTATATGATTATATGTACTACTGCACTTACTTCAAAATACAGATCATAGATAATAGATCTGGAAGTGACCCTGAGGGAAATCTAGTCTGACCCCCTCCAATGCAGGAATATGCAGCTGACCTGCTGCAGTTTGGGTCTCACTTCTCAGTGGGACCCAAAGTTCTGCCCTGAGTCAACAGTTACATGGACATCACAGCAGCAGTTGGAAATGTTTCCCAGAGAAGTAAACAGATGTATTTTCTTTGAATTAGACTCCACTGCTAACAATGTAAACATGTTAGCACAGATTAGTGCTTTATAATTGTTTGCATGCTGTACGCAGATTTCATGTTAATAAATCAGGGATATAATTATGGACGTTCTAAAGAATTTGTCTCGGGGCATTTTTTTCTATTAAAAACTCATTCTGGCATTACTTAACTGATGGAACAAATCTCTATCTATTATGAATTGCACAAAAACACCTTCAGATCTTAAGGCGAAGACTGTGCTTTGTTGCACCGCTCCTACACAGTTCTCTTTGGATGAAAGGTAACTTGTTTCAAGGCTGTATGGCAGGGAAGAACATTGCGTACACGGCAGTTGTGATGCAGAACTGTCCAGCCAGCCACGGTGTAAAGGAAAAAGCTTGCAAAGGAGGGAAGAAACTTGAGGCTGAATTGGTTTTAATAGGAAATTACGGCACTGCTTTTCAGGCATGGGACAAATTTCGGGGGTGAACAGCAAACTTATCCCCAATGCCAAATCCCAGGCGTTTGATGGCTGAAAGGCCTGTCCCTGGCAACTCAGATGTTATTATTTGAGAACAGATGATTGCTTTTAGAAGGTTGTTTTTAAATGTTTCAATTGCATTGTTTTAGTTTTAATGTGTTTGCTGCCTTGGGCTCCTTTGAAGGAAGGGAGGGATAGTATGTAAACTGGCAAGTGAATAAGTAAGTAAAATCTGCTCTTATTGGCTGTCATTTTCCCCCCAGAATGTCCCTATCATTCAAAGGCATGGGATATGGTGGCATCCATGCTTTGGTCAACACAACATTCAGGGGATGGGAGACAGCAACTTGCAGCTGGTGGTATCTGAAAGAAGTGCTACTGCTGACACAGATGTGAAAGGAAAATAGAGAAAGAGACAGAGAGAAAAGCACCTAACCAAAAAACAACAACCCACAGTCTCTTACCAGTTTTTACCAATTTGTCAATCCATTTATCTCGCCCATTATTCAAGGAGGGGCACAGGACATCAAGGACTGGGAAGTTTGGGGGTAGAATCATCCCCGGAAAGTGTACAAACGATTTCATCTTACCAACAGTTCCCGCAGGAAAGAGCCCCCAGAGCAAGCAGTCTTTGCTTGTAAAAGGTGGTCTGTCTTACTCCTCCCAATCTGAGAATGCTTGACAGTGCAAGAAGACCCCTTTTGGCCTCCATGCCATCTCTAAGAGCAGCAGGAGGCTCACCTCCTCCACTGCAGCCAGCACCTGAATAATAGGGTGTGTAGCCTCTTTAACAGCCATTCTTTAGAGGGGCAGAGGAAAAACTACCAACAGGTGCAGCATGACTACTTAAGACTGCAATTTCCTTCCAAATCCTGTCTGGAGTGCTGCCCTGGCTCTGGGTGTGCTATATCTGGCCAGAAAGCACACAGCTCCACAGGGAGCTATCCGTGGTCCTGCTCATCTGTTGAGCTTCTTTGGTCCTCCCCTGCTCTAGGTTATGATCTGCAGGACACCATCAAAAAAATAAGCTCCCAGTTTTGCCCATCCATTTTCATTTCTTTCATTTAATTCAAGTCAATAGTTTGAACATTTAAAATTTGGGCTCTGCCTTAGTTATAAACTGGTAAGTAGAATGGAATCGTAGTTGAGATTATTTTCCTTCGCTGTTTCTATCCAAGGAAATTGATCCAATTGCAGAGGTTATTAAAGGTAAAGGTAAAGGGACCCCTGACCATTAGGTCCAGTCGTGACCGACTCTGGGGTTCCGGCACTCATCTCGCTTTATTGGCCGAGGGAGCCGGCGTACAGCTTCTGGGTCATGTGGCCAGCCTGACTAAGCCGCTTCTGGTGAACCAGAGCAGGGCACGCAAATGCCGTTTACCTTCCCGCCGGAGCAGTACCTATTTATCTACTTGCACTTCGTGCTTTCAAACTGCTAGTTTGGCAGGAGCAGGGACCAAGCAACGGGAGCTCACCCCGTCGTGGGGATTCGAACCACCGACCTTCTGATCGGCAAGTCCTAGGCTCTGTGGTTTACTGGTGCTTAAAAGGCTGTCAGGCTGCTTCAAGTAGGTATGCTGCATCCAACAGCTTCTCCAAAGCAGAAACACAGAAATATATTCTCCTGCCCATGTCTAAAGTATGTACAAAAAGCTAGGGATTGCATAGTGCATATATCCTCATCAACCATCAGGTATGGGGTTGGCTTGAAATAGAATTGGTTTCTGTTTCACACACACCAAACAGATTTCATTGGCAGGTCATGGGAAAGTGAAATGAGGATATGAATTTCATCCAAGCTGCTCTCCGCTTCCTTCTGCATAGATCTGGGGTGCAGCATAGATTGGATCCTCTCCATTACCGTCGACACTCACTAACAAGGATGGCCTGCAGTTTCCTCATCATCACACTGTACATCTCAGGCTTGTTAATGTAAGCTGGATATTTACACAGCTGTACCGTGCATTAACAAACTGTTCTCAGCATTTCTTCCCATGGAAAGCCCTGTAGGTATCTATAATGTTTTCCCTGGTCCTTATGCACATGGTAGGCATGGTATATAAGGTCATTTTTGTCTCCACTCAATCCCCAGACAACACACTCAGAAGGAGAATGTTTTGTATGAACTTTGGCGAGTCCAGAAAACTTGGTTACTTTATTGCTCACCCCTAACCTCCAGTCATTTATGAAGAAATTAAAAGGATCAGGTCCTGATATTGAACCTTGGAGAACTCTACTTTTTACACCACTGCATTAGGAGAAATGCTGATTTATTCCTAGTCTTTGTAGCTCTAGGACATCTAGGGAGCACAGAATTAACAAAACAACGAGGCCCATGGTCAGGTAAAGGTTGAACCATTTACATCAAATGTTTGGTGATGGAAAGTCACTTGGAGCCAGCTAATCTGAATGAATTGTTACAGCAACATCACTGTCAAAGTGCTGGTTATTTTCTTTAAAGACTGAATTTTTGGGGAAGTGGGTGGGATCAGAATACCTAAAAGATCATTCCTACCTTCATTAGCTTCCGCATACCTTCAAGTCACAGGAGGGAGTTCACTACCAGAAATTCAGTTAGCAGGTATGGAACAGGATAGCCTTCTCCATAGCACTTAGATTCTGCAAGTTCCTGCTGCAAGAGATCAACCTGCCCCACCCCTGATGATATTTCCATGACAGGTAAACAGTATTTTATACCAACAAGCTTATGTGCTTGTCTGACTTTATCACTGTGATCTCTCAAACTGATTCTTTCTCAAGCTCTCATTTTGAATTGTGCTTTACGATACTGTACTGTGATTATAGTTGTGTTTATTGTAGGCAATTGCTATATGCAACATGAAGGTGGGGCATAAATGTTTTGAATAAATATCTTTATGCATATGGGATTTTTTGCTCCATAAGAAAACAAATCTATTGCAAGTGCTCATGACGGAACACTGGTTACATTTTAATAAACCAAAATATTTAGCAACTTACCTGTATTATGTCCAAGTCTTTCATTTGAATGTTGCGTAAGATCAATTGTTCTGTCAATATGAAACATTTTTAAGTCTTCATCATCTAAGGCAATATCTCCCCAAAAGACAGCTTTAAATACAAAAAGAGAGCTTACTTTAAATATATTAAGAGCAGAATTGCACAAACATTGACTAAACACTATGGCCATATTCCAGCACAGAATTAAATATACTGTAGCCCATTTAAATCAATTGTCTTGTGTGAATTTAGTTCTGTTTTGGATTGTATGACCTATAAATAAATATCTGGGAAACATATACATATGGTATATAAACAGTATTACATGCACACACAAGTGTGTTTGTGTGTGTTACTGAAAAGTCTTTTTAATATTAAACATAAGTAACAAGTTGAAGAGGTTGTGACAGAGGGGGAAAGGAAGTATTTTAATTAATCACTTTAATCACAAAGCTGACATTTTCAAAAAAGATTTTGGATGCTTTGTTTTTGCTTGTTTTCTCCACTTAGGGAGAAACTGTTTCTTTTTAAAGAAACCCATTAAGAGTATCTGATTCACCTCTCATGCCTAATAACCACTTACCAAAGAGGTAAGAAGAAGAGAATTCTTTAACAGAAGACTTTTTGAGAAGCTGTGGTGAAATTCAGAGTCCACCAGCAGGCAAAATAGGCTGGAGCTGAACGAAGTATTGCTGTACATTTCCTCACACACTCAGTAAATTTCATAGCTGACACAATTATACTGTTTTCTTGTCACTCCATCCTTTTTGAAAAATTTCTTGCAAAATCCAACCTTTCTTAATTTCATTCCCAATGTTGCTTTCTAACTGTAACTACTAGTATAATGCATTTTACCTCTTGAGCAAAGTAATTCAAGAACACCTCCCAAAGAGTGTGCCCTTCAGACTCAACTTTCTCACATCTTAAAAACTCAATAGACCGGTGCCACAAACAACATTTTGGCCCTGGGAGGACTTTTGAAGTCTAAGAAACTATAGTGGATATCTCAAAATACACTTTTCATAGAAACTAGTGGTGCTTAGAACAACCAACCACAGGCAAAACATCTGCACCCAAAAAAACAAATAAAGCACAGAAAAAGCTGACAGTACCCCCACAAAGAAGAAACCTTCTCAAGCAGACAACGAAAACACCAGTAAAAAAAAAAAAGTAATGGGAGGGACTGGGAGCCTTGACTAGCATCAGAGAAATGTCTGGGGATGCAATGATGCCCACAGGTACCATATTGGGAACTTAGCAACAGACCAAGGACTCAGTTATACAGCTGCAAATATAACATTTTAAATGTGTTTTAAGTACGTTATACAAAAGTGACGCTAGATGGCAATGGTGAGCTAATGAGAAATTCTATATATATTTGTAAACGTGTTTTTTTAAAAAAAAAGAATTATCACAGGGTTATTTATACATGTCTAGATTCAGCCAAACACTACCCCAACTTTTAAGAAACATTTCGTAATTTAATGTCCTCATCTAGCATACTGAAAAAGCTTTTAACTTTCTAAAACTCAAACTTTATTTACCCCATTGCAAAATCAATTCTGATTGTGCAATAAAAATGCAGAAAACAATAGAATATATAACTTTTTATTATTTGATGAGTAAGATCGATAAAGAGCAGGACCGTAGGCAAATTAAAACTTTTAGACATTCATATTACATAAAGCAGAATGCCTATAGTTTTAATTTACCTACAATCCTGCTGTTTATCAATCTCTCTCATCAAGTAATTATAATAAGAGCTGGCTGTACTGGGTTAGACTTTCTTTCATTTGCTGATAATTATGTTTGCTCTTGTTTAGGAATGTCTGCAACATTTGCCCATCATCCCTTATTTCACAGAGGAAGGCAACTAAGAAGAACAAATCATGCTCAATATGTCTCCAGCCTCACTTACATTCTTGAAATGAGATACAGTTCGGCATCCCAGTTTGACTGACATATTCCACGAAGTATAAAAACTTGATATTCTAAAATAGCTAAAAGCACAGAAAGGGCAAGAAGCCAGATAATACTGACTTGGAGGTGAAAGCAAATCTACAGTAATTTAACTATTTTCATTTGTAGTGAGTACGTTTGAAATTAAGAGATCAAGCACGTGCCCAGTCTTGTCCGCTCCCCAGGGAGAGCGAATTGCTTTTCTTTATTTTCTTTATTCTTTTGGGAAAGTGCCAGAATACCTACACTGCAGGGGTACTGAGATATAAAGAAATAAATTCATATTTCTCCTAATGTTTTCACAGTTAGGAAGGGAGTCCTTTTAAGCTTTCTCAGTTTTATCTTTCTTGCATGCACACATACATTCCAGCTATGTGGTCAATGCCATACACACATTGTGACCCCTTGTAGATATTTCAATAAGAACATTTATCCGTACTGCACAGGAGGTTAAGAGTTCAGTTTGGTAGTTAAGGAGAAAACATAACCTAAAGACAAGGAGCTTCATTAGCGTGTAACCCCAAAATTTTGGAGGGGATCCAAAATTTCAGGGTTACATGTTAATGAGCCAAGGGTTCCTCACAGAGGCCTAAGTCCAAGTGATCACTAAGATACTCTGCTGACCACAGACTTTCCTCAAAACACCTAGTGCCATCATCTGTTTGACTTATGGAGAGCAGCAGGAATCCCTTTCTACAACATTAATCAAGTGCATCTACACTTTAGACATGGAGTGAGCCATATTTACTGAAGAATCCACCCAGAACACCAACAGTTCAACCACAAACTCATCTTTAATTAAGGGACAACACATCTTCAACTGGTAGTCTTTATATACAGTGGATGCTCGGGTTGCAAACGTGATCCGTGCGGGAGGCACGTTCGCAACCCGCAGTGTTTGCAACCCATGACCCGCGCGTCTGCACACACGCGGGTCGCGATTCAGCGCTTCTGCACATGTGCAAAGCGTGATTTAGCACTTCTGAGCATGCGCAAGTGCCGAAACCTGGAAGTAACCGTTCCGGTACTTCCAGGTTCAACACGGTGCGCAACCCGAAATCGTGCAACCCGAAGCATGACTGTATAGGGTTTTTATCTTTCCCCTTTTCTGATCTAACATAACTGTCTATTTAAAGTTCCGTAGCAGCCAGTGCTTTCTTTCTTTAAAAAATGTTTAGAGGTTCTCTCATTTTGACTCAACAATATCACCATTTTATAGTTCGAATTGGGGAAAATAAATACAGTAAATGGACAAAAATACAAAGATTCAAAAGTACAAATGCTTAGGGGTATGTGTACCCCTGCGTACCTCCAGGAAAAAAGCACTGGTAACAGCTATTCTGTTTTAAATATAAAGTTCAATATCACCCTCGCCTCATTTCCCCCTCAGACTTTCTGTCCCTCTTTGTGGTGCACTGAGCCTCCTCTAACTGTGATTCCACAACCAACCCTCTCTACCAGACACACACTCTTGAAGGCTTTACCCAAATTCTATCTTAAAACAAAGCTCTCATTATTATTTTTTCCAATTCAGATTCAGTTCCTCAGCTTAAAGGGCTGTTAGGGAAGGCAGCCGGGGTGAGGGTGGGGATGAGGGCAGCGGTGGGGAGAGTGGAAAAATTCACAAGATGCTGGTGATTGAGTTAAGAAGAAAGTGGGGCTGGGTTGCCAGGTTTGCTTGTCTCCCTTTGCCCTTCCCTCTTATAGAGCAGGCTGTAGCTTGTGGTTTTGTAAATGGAAACGCCATTTGCCAGAATGAGAGGCTAAAGGGCAATTTGGCCTCATTTATGAAAACTATTTAAGAAGAAGTATGGAGGAAGGAGCATAGCGTAACTGGAAGCCTCTTTATAGCAGGTCTAATTAATAACTGAATGGTCTTTCAGGCCTTTCTTGAACATAAGAAGTCATATAACAGGTTTAACATGCTAAAGGGTGAACAGTAAAGCAAGGAGTTCATAAACCCTCCAAGTGTCCCTATTTTCCAGGGACATCCCTGATTTAGAGAAGCGGTCCCGGTTTCTGATTTGATCCTGGAATGTTCTACTTTTCCTTAGGATGTCCCTATTTACATTGGAGAAATATTGGAGGGTATGGAGTTATTTGGCTCCTGAGCTGTCTGAAGGCAATCCTGTATAGGGAAGATTTTTTTAATGTTTAATGTTTTATTATGTTTTTATATATAATAAAAAGCTGTCCAGGGTGGCTGGGGCAACCCAGTAAGATGTGTGAGGTATAAATATAGTAAAGTTATCTGTATGGAATGAGACACCTCTATTTTCAACGGAGAAATGTTAAAGGGTATGAGTTCATTAAATGAAGCTGGAAGACTAATCTTGTGCCAGTATTAAGGTAGAACAGTCTTTTCTGATAGGAAAATGGCATAGTGTAAACAGACGATAATTAAGATGAGAAGTCACCGAGATGAGAAGTGCCCTAGAAGTCAAAATAATTATAGAACTTTTGCACCAAAATTGTAAATGCTTACATATCTACTAACTACAGATAAGTGCTTTGAAGTTTAACTTAGGCCAGGAAATTTATAATTTCATAATAAAGGTCTTCTAGGACAGTGTTCAGCAAGCTGAGCTCTGTATATTGGCAAAGGCTATTAATACAGCTTATAATAAACTGAAGTTGAATCCATGCTATCTTTAGTTCAGAAAATTATAAGATTCACCACCTCATAAGTAATCTTTCTTTCAAAAGAGCAATTCATGGTAAAATCCATTAACACAGATCTTCAGTATTTTTGTGATACAAAGTACCGTATTTTTCGCCCTATAGGACGCACTTTTCCCCCTCCAAAAATGAAGGGGAAATGTGTGTGCGTCCTATGGGGCGAATGCAGGCTTTCGCTGAAGCCTGGACAGTGAGAGGGGTCAGTGCCCACCGACCCCTCTCGCTCTCCAGGCTTCAGGAAGCTCTCCGCAAGCCTTGCAAGCCCGGGGGGAGGTCCCACGGGCTCGCAAGGGTTGCGGGCAGCAGCCTGCAGCCCACGAGCTCGGGGCATAGCGGGGAGGCGCAGCGCCGCCACCCCGCTATTCCCCGACCTGATCTGAAGGCTGGCGGGGGGGAGAAGCAAGCTTGCTTCTCTCCCCCCCCGCCAGCCCCACAAGCTCGGGGGATAGCGGGGAGGCGGAGCGCCGCCACCCCGCTATGCCCTGACCTGATCTGAAGGCTGGCGGGGGGGGAGAAGCAAGCTCGGGGGATAGCGGGGAGGCGGAGTGCCGCCACCCCGCTATTCCCCGACCTGATCTGAAGGCTGGCAGGGGGGGAGAAGCAAGCTTGCTTCTCTCCCCCCCCCGCCAGCCCCACAAGCTTGGGGGATAGCAGGGAGGCGGAGCGCTGCCACCCCGCTATGACCTGATCTGAAGGCTGGCGGGGGGGGAGAAGCAAGCTTGCTTCTCTCCCCCCCCCCCGCCAGCCCCACAAGCTCAGAGCAGAAGATTTCATTGAACAAGATGATTGGCAAACAGTAAGTATTTTTCCTCATCATTTTGGAGGGAGCCCAGAATTGCAAAGTTAGTTCTTGAGGACCTGGCACATGTGATCTCAAATTGCATCTGTCAAAGACAACAACACTGTGCCTGGTATAACCTGTCAAAAGTCTCATCAAGCATCAACATGGTAATATAAGCTGGCAACACTGTCCCATTCAGCGCCACATTCATATCAATACACAATCTATGCTCCCTGCTTTAACGCTGTGGCATTTTCCAAAACTATGAGCAATAGTAGCCATTCCAGTGTGGCTTCCTTGAGTACTGTATTGCTCTAGGAAAGGCAATAATCTTTATAAATCAGTGGTGAGGGAAGAGATGCATTAACCATGGGATCCTGCCCCCCCCCCCAATAACTCTTCTTGTCAATAAGAGGGAGAGATCCTTCCTTCCTGGGATCCTTTGGAAGGGACAGCAGGTATCAAATCAAACCAATCCCCAATGTAAAAGGGGCAGGAAAAGATCTAACAGTGTTTGGCTACCTTGGGGTTAAATCCAACACCCATTTACCCAAATGGAAGTTCCTAATTCTGTTAATCACCAGAATTCAATGTACGATTGCTATCGGTGAGCTGGTAACCTTACTAGGTGACCTCTGGGCAAAGATATAGGCAGAAAAGTTTCACCGGTTTATGATTGCTCCTTGCACACAGAACCAAACAAAGCAAAACAAAAACCCATTTCATGGCTTTAACAAGCTGTGAGCAAAAGAATGAACAAAAGCCACAGCAGAAATAAACCATTGTGTTTAAATTGCCACCTACGTGAAACAGCTGCTAGAACTAGGAAACAGACATAGCAGATGCTTCATACTTAAGCGCTCATTCAAGTTGCAGGCATTTTATACAATTTCAGTAAAAAGCAACAACAAACCCCTAACTTGAATAAATCAACCAAGTTGGCTGTGAAGCCAATAGCTACTATGTGTAAAAGTATTTCTGTTTTCATTTATTAATAGCGTGTGTTTCTATAACACAGTTAATGTATCACCTGTAAATCTACAAATGTACATAAAGCGCCTGTCTGACATCAAGGCATTATATAACATTAGAAAAGAAAGGGTTCCCCGCTACATCAATGGGAGATTGTCACCACATGCTAATTTCAGTACATTAGAGGGCAGATTTTCATCAGGCTTGTTGCTAGAGACAGAAGGGTAAGGTTAAACCTCCCCTCCTCATGCGCCGGAATAAAATTAAAATAATAATGTGGTACCAAGAAGTACAATTATTAATTAACTACCAGCCTGGCCCACAGATGAGCAAATCAGATTTGATATGGGAGGATAATTTACACATTCATTAAGGGAAGAAGATTTGTTAAAATCTGATTTTAATATATTTTTCCTTTTAAGCAAATCTTTCTGCATTCCCCATTAAAGTGAGCTCATTGTCACATAGGTGGCTGCCCTTTGTTCACTGAGCACTGGGTTTTCTAATCTGCTTTGTAACATAGAATACTATGCAAGGACATGACATTCAGTCTGAAGTGAGATGCTTTAACTCCATTAATCTGAGATTTAAGGGATATATGAGACAAAAAGAGTACTTTATACTAAATTCTTGACAGACATCCTTTTTTGAGAACATCAGAATGGGGATTTAATGGACTGCAGCTGTGAGCCTTGGGGATTCTTCATTTCCTATTCTTACCCCCCCCCCATGATAATTGAGGCAGATTTTCTTTCTATATGTTATAGGTGAATTTCACCAATAAAAGCAGTAACCTAAAATTTAATAAGCTGTACTCTGGTTTCTGTTTGCATTAATCTTTCACCTTTTACTAGAGATTTCCACACAGAGGGAAATTTATGATCATAAAATAATCAAGTGTTGATAAACATGTATAAAATAAAGCAGCAAAGATGAGCAACAGAAGCAGATAAAAACTAGCAGAAGCATATAAAAACGTGCAGAAACACTCAAAATGTATTCACTTAAGCCCTGAAACGAGAACACAGTTGCCTCTTAGCAAGCCTTACAGTGAGAGTGTTCCAGGATGAAATATGACAGAAAAAACCCATCCTTGAACACCACTTGCTTCCTGATCTAGCAGAGGGATCTGCAGAAGGGCAGTGGAATTTGTTGAAATACTTATACAGTGGTGCCTCGCAAAACGAAATTAATTCGTTCCGCGAGTTTTTTCATCTAGCGAATTTTTCGTCTTGCGAAGCACGAAATCCCATAGGAATGCATTGAAATTCAATTAATGCGTTCCTATGGTCAAAAAAAGTCCAAACAAAGCCAAATTTGGTACAACAAGAGTGCTCTTTAAAGTCACACATACTGTAAAGAGCATTTCAAAAATTGAAGGAACAATAAATTAAGTTTCTAAACATGACAGAAAAACATTTAAAAATCAACAAAGTGTACAGTACATTTTCTAAGACTCTGGGGGACAACTCGAAGAAGGTTCCTCTTCCACTCTTTGCTTCTTGATGAAGAACCCCCTCCTCAACTGTTCCCCTAGCCACCCACCACACAGAAATTCAAATCCAGAAATTTTTTAAAAAAACAGCAGAGTGGCCCAATGGTCACAGAAAATCATAAAAATGCAGGAAAAAAAACACACAAGCTTCCAGATTCTTGCAAACCCCTCCTCAACTGTTCCCCCAGCCACCCACCACACAGAAATTCAAATCCAGAATTTTTTTTAAAAAAACAGCAGAGGGCCCAATGGTCACAGAAAATCATAAAAATGCAGAAAAAAACACACAAGCTTCCAGATTCTTGCAAACCCCTCCCCAACACCAAGTCCTTGAATTCCAAACACCCCAACCCAAAATCCAAAACCCCCCCAAAAAAGTTTTAAAAGTTTAAAAGAAGTTTTGGAAAAGCTTCAAAAATCACCAAAGTCTTCAAAAACCTCAAAAAAGGCTACCACACCGCGTTCTATGAGTTGCTCCTCGAAGTCAAGTCGCAACTGTATTAACGGTGTTAAGAAAAAGGAAACAAACTTGCAAGACATTTTCGTTTTTCGTCTTGCGAAGCAAGCCCATAGGGAAATTCGTCTTGCGAAGCAGCTCAAAAAACGGAAAACCCTTTCGTCTAGCGAGTTTTCTGTCTTGCGAGGCATTCGTCTTGTGGGGCACCACTGTAGCACTTACAAAGCTATTCACAGTTTTGTTTATGAGAATGTAAGTACACCAACCATTTGACTGCAGGATATCACTTCATAAGCTATAAAAATTATCCTTAAAATGTAAGGTTACAAAAGCAATGTTAGATACAAGAAACAATGAAAGAAAGAAAAACTTTATTAACGATGAAGTCTATTTTGGCAACTATAAGTAGGATGGCTGGGCCTGCATTTTTTAGGCCAGTATGGGGTTTGATGGTTGTCAAACTGTCTCAGATCATTAGTGGTACACACCCTGCTTCTGTATTTCATATTTATAGCAGCCACTGCTGAAAAACCTGCCTCGCAAAGATATATACTGTATTTTTCTGTGTATTGGACGAGGTTTTTTGACTCAAAATTTATGTCAAAAAACTGGGGTCATCCAATACACAGATAGTGGTATGGGGGGGCGAAGCGGTGCACCACCAGCCAGCTCATTGGTGGGAGTGCAACTTCCCCCGATGCCGCTGTGTAGTCCCTGCATTGTTTGCTGCGCGCAGTGGCATCAGAGCATAATGGCTGGTGGGAGCACGGGAAACAATCTAGGAAGTGTTTCCTGCCCCCAGCTGTGTGGGGGGAGAGGCTCAACAACTTTGGGCCATCTCCCCTCATTTTCCTAAAATTGAGTCCCCCAAAATAGGGGGAGGGGGTCTTATACACGGGGGCATCCTATAGACTGAAAAATACAGTACTACCAAATGACAGCAGCACAGATACTGCTTCATCACCAGGCTCAAGATACTCAATGGTAACATGAATCAAGCATTCAGATAACCTCACTTCCAAAATATTATCTGTGAAGACCCTATCACAAGACAGTTCCAATCCGTAATTCTTTTTTCACAAAGACAATTTTGCAGCATCAGTTGCAAGTGTGCTTTGCACGTACTCCCGTTTCTTCAGCTGATAAATTTTTCATGTGGCAAATTCAAATGGCTCGTGATTGTTTGCTTAATGTTAGTTTTAATCTCACTTTCTTTATCGTCAAGTGAAACAAGAAATTCTATCAAGCATGTAAAAGAATCCATTGTCCTCTGCCAAACCCAAACTGCCCAGAACTCAATTTTTCTCATGAAAGTTGTGGCATGTACAAAGATCTTTTTGTCTCAACCTTGTAGGCTTAAGTTCAAGTCATTCACATTACAAAACATGTCAGTGTGGTATGCTAACTTTGCTAGCCAATTGTCTTGGCTAAATTATTTGCAAGTCAGGACTTCTTGATCAAAAGAAACACATGTACTTGTGTAACTCAAAGAGTCTCTGCAGCACAAGGCCCCTTGACAGCCAACAAACATCTGTGTGAAGTTGTAAGTGTACATGTTCAGAATCCATCTCCAAACATAAGATTTCAGACACACATGCACTGAGCAAACTGGTGTTGAGAAAGTTTACAATTTTCATGGCATTGGTGAATACTTCATGAAGTACTTCATCTAGCCCAACCAAAGGCAGATCCTGTGCATTGGAGGTGAGCTGAGTCACTAAAACAACTGTCTGTATGAGCAGCTTGGGGCGAACGATCACTGGATCTGCCCCTGAGAGGAGTTCCCAAGATTCAGCCTTCCTGGTGTTTGGTTACAAATGTCAACATGGCATTATAATAAGACAACAAAACAAAAAGGTGTAAGAGATATTCCTCATTAAGGATTGTTGTTGTTGTTGTTTAGTTGTTTAGTCGTGTCCGACTCTTTGTGACCCCATAGACCAGAGCACGCCAGGTCTTCCACTGCCTCCTGCAGTTTGGTCAAACTCATGTTTGTAGCTTCGAGAACACTATCCAACCATCTCGTCCTCTGTCGTCCCCTTCTCCTTGTGCCCTCCATCTTTCCCAACATCAGGGTCTTTTCCAGGGAGTCTTCTCTTCTCATGAGGTGGCCAAAGTATTGGAGCCTCAGCTTCAGGATCTGTCCTTCCAGTGAGCACTCAGGGCTGATTTCCTTCAGAATGGATAGGTTTGATTTTCCTGCAGTCCATGGGACTCTCATTAAGGATTATAATCAATAATTACTTTGGGATTGCATATAAAGGCCACAACCAATTTGCACAGGCTTCACAACCCACTTGTGGCTCATGACCCACAGGTTGGAAGATGTTGTTTGAGCTCCACCCATTGGGCCATCTACATAAGCTAGATGTTATATGGAGAGATGCATATGTAGATATACATTTTCCCTAGTGGTTTTCTTTTTTAAACCCACAGAAGATCTTAAATTAGCCCTTAGCACTTCTCTATTTCTGTATGGCTGTCTTGACCTCATTTTAACTTTATCATTTTTTTAAAAATTGCTCTCTATTGCTACCTGTTATGAAAAGAGAAGGGAGCTTAAAAATATTTTGTAATACTCCATGTATGTTAGCTGATTAAAAAAAGTTAGGGGGGAAGTTCACCAGGTTCATACAAGCCTAGAGGTACTGATTTTCTGCTTGCCCTGGGAAAAATGAGATGTACATCAGAAACATGAGAAATACCCCCTAGAATTATGTAATTGTTTATTGTGAAATATAACAGAATAGTCTATTGATTTTTCTTTGCCTCATTGTTATTAATTCCATCACAGAAGCACAAAAATATAATTTTCTCCTGATAACTGAATCACTTTCCATTTGTAAATTGACATTTGCCTCTTATGTGTTTTTAGAACAACATATCATATTAACAGGGCAGGGACTTTGTTAAAATTATCTTATTGATTTTTCCTTTCATACAACTCCCAACTATAAATGCCAAGCAGGTACAAACATGAAACATGAATTGTTGTTCATAATAACTGAAACTCCCAAACTAAGTTGCCTATTTTTATCAAACCTGTTTCTAGTTTCTCAGGTAGCCCAAACTATAATACAGTTAACATAGATACAGTGGTGCCTCGCAAGACGAAATTAATTCGTTCCGCAAGTTTTTTCGTCTTGCGGTTTTTTTCGTCTTGCGAAGCACGGTGTCGGAAAAGTTTTGGAAAAGCTTCAAAAATCACCAAAGTCTTCAAAAACCTCAAAAAAGGCTACCACACCGCGTGCTATGAGTTGCTCCTCGAAGTCAAGTCGCAACTGTATTAACGGTTTTAAGAAAAAGGAAACAAACTTGCAAGACGTTTCCGTCTTGCGAAGCAAGCCCATAGGGAAAATCGTCTTGCGAAGCAACTCAAAAAAGCAAAAACCCTTTCGTTTTGCAAGTTTTCTGTCTTGCAAGGCATTCGTCTTGCGAGGTACCACTGTAACCACAGAGATGGCCAGCCATACAAATTGCCATCAAGTTGCAAAAAGCATTCAATTGGTACAATGGACTGGTGACCTTTGCTCAGTAGCTGCATAGATTTCTGAACCAAAATCGTGATAAATACCAAGTGTCCTAAGCAACATCCTGTTTAGTGAGCAGGTTGCAACCATAGGCGCCTTTTGCACTTTCACCCTTGCTGCAAAACATATAATTTTAATATACACTATAGGCCAACTATCTATCTATTACAAGGTTAGCTAAAGCAGCACGTGTACAGTCAACCATCCTAATTCTAAGGGCGTGTTCACATTACCACCTTAGAACACAGTACAGCTGGGGTTTTTAGTCCTCAGCCCCAGCTGCTCACATCAGCACAGCTACATTAGTGGAAGATTAGTTTCTGTTTGTGTACACACAAAGGACATTGATGGGGTTGGGGATGTATTTACCCCATGAAAAGATGTTCACACTTTGCCTAGAGACAAATTAGGAACAGCTTAAGGACTCCAAGGGGGTGTGAAGCTGGTTTGAGAAATGACACATCAAACAGTAGTATCAAAGTACAGGATGCATATGCATTTTAGATAACATGCTGCTGTGTGAACATGGATGAAACACCCAGCTTTGGAAACATAGTGCACAGTAAACGGGAGGTTGAGTGCAGCCAAAACTTACATGTATTAGTAACAGCACACATGAATATAGCAAAGAAACTGCCAAATTCCACCACAGGGTTAGAATCATGCTGGAATAGAGACAATTTACTACCAGTAATCGAGCAGTATGGTCCTATGCAGGCTGACTAGGAGGAAGTACCGGTAGTCTCATTTGATTGTGCTTAAATTTACTCCAGTATAGTTTCTATATCTTTATTTTACATGGTAAAGTATTTTATATCACCTTTTGGCCCTAACAAGTGCCCCCAAAGCAATTTACAAGAAAATAAAAAAATCAGTTTGAACAGTAACAAAATTGAAATATTAAAACCTCTGTGACGGTATTGGCATCTTCCATACTGCTGAGATCACCTGTCGCAAAGTCTGCCTTGCCTGCATAGCTCTAGTGAGAGTTCGTTAAACAGAGGCCGACTGCTGTCCTATACAAGGAAGAAAATCAGCCGTTTCTTCCTTACTTTTCAACAAAAATCCAAACACCCTGCTGCAGGTTCGGATACAGCAAACCAGGGAGACCCTCCAGTAAAACACAAAAACAAGGATGGGGTATCTTAGCTGGGATTATTCCACAATGGATGTACTCTGTGAGAATTGCCTGTTCCAAACTCAAATGGAACTTGTCTTTAAGTGGAGCTCATTTAGTAGAGTTTCATCCCTAGATCTAAGAAGTTGTGGGGAAATGTAGCCTTGAAATTATTAATTAAGAATTCTAATAAATTAAGAGGCTATTAAGAGTTCTCCAATGGTTTGTATCTGGCTAATTCTACACTCGGGATACATCCATTGAAATCAATGCCCATTCAGTTCAATGGGTCTGCTATACAACCCAATATTAGCATATGATGCCTTGTGCTACTTTTTACCAGATGCTTTTCATGTTCTCCTCCTCCTTATTATGGTCTGAACATGATGCCACCTTATTCCGTCTTCCTTCCTGCAGCCCATTCCACACAGAATGCTGCAGTGCCTAAAGAATTTATAAGTGTATAAATAATATAACAGAAAACACTTTTGCTAATGTAACATAAGATCTTTGTATTGGAGGCACTGCTTTTCTGCACCTCTAAAAAAAGAACAATCAGAAACAGTATATATAGATGTGAAATCTTTCAAAGACTTCCAAAAAGGGAAAGGGGAAATCCTGCTCTGCTGAAGGAGGACAGTGGGAATTCAAAAAAATGCATGTATTAAATCTGGCTGAAACTATATATATATATATATATATATATAACCCCAAAACAAAACAAAACCTAAAATTCGTGCATTTTATTTCTCTATGAATTGCTCACTGGCAAATAATTCTCATATAGAGCTTTATTTGTTTGGATTTGTACGGAAAGTTACTGGAGCTTTTATGAAAAGTTACTGGGGCTTTTATGAAGCCAGTAATTTGCTGTGTATTTGCCTCCCACAAGGTTTCCAGACCACCTAGTTCATATAGAACGATTTTTTTACTGGCAGTGACAGCCTCCAGGTTGAAAACTCTCTCGAGTTCTGGCCCTGGGCAAGAGAGAAAAGATGGGATAGGGAAGTTTGGGAGAGACATTATGTTTCCAATGTGTTAAAAAAATCATAAGATGCGCTTCATGGCCACTCAGGAAAAACAAAGAACAACGGATTGCAATTAACATTTCCAAGGACATCAATGTGGTCCACAGAAGCTGCTAAACAATGGTGTCTTTTACCCCACCAGAAACTATCCACACAACCCTGTAGGTCGGGGGTCAGCAAACTTTTTCAGCAGGGGGCCGGTCCACTGTCCCTCAGACATTGTAGGAGGCCGGACTATATTTTGAAGGGGGAAAATGACCGAATTCCTATGCCCCACAAATAACGCAGAGATGCATTTTAAATAAAAGCACACATTCTACTCATGTAAAAATACCAGGCGGGCCCCACAAATAACCCAGAGATGCATTTTAAATAAAAGGACACATGCTACTCATGTAAAAACACGCTGATTCCAGGACCGTCCACGGGCCAGATTTAGAAGGTGATTGGGCCAGATCTGGGCCCCGGGCCTTAGTTTGCCTACCCATGCTATAGCTTAACGTGAAGTAATCCATAAATTCATTCCATCTTGTTTCCTTATTCATCTAGGGAAGGGTGGAGCTTTACATTTAAATATTTATTTCTGAAATGTTTTCTCTAAAAATAAAATTTCTATAAACAGCACTGGCATGAAGTATTCAACTATATACCTCCATGTGTCTGAACTCTCATTACTCCCATCTACCTTCCAAGAATGCTCACTTTTCAAGGCTCCTTTCGACCTCTTAAGTTGCACTATACATGCTATATAGCAGCTGTCCTTGCCTGCACAGCTCACTGTGCCGCACAATTTTCACACACTCACTGAAGTTCCTCTCAGCTTTTCGACTTCACGACTGTGAAATATATGATGCATTATTGTGAGGAAAAAGTGTTTCTTTTTGGTAAATTATTGAAGAAGTGAAAAAGAAGACATCTTAAAAAACATACTAGCAGTAGACTTAAACCACCTTACAAGAATAACAGATGTGGGCCACAACCTCTGTCAACAGGAGTTTGCGATGAGGAAGAGATTCTGGCTTTGCCTCTGCTTTTTCTTTTCCCACATAAAACAAAATATAACTTGCTTTTCAGTACACAGATATGTTCCTTGGAAAAGGGGAATCTTCCTATCATGGCATAGCAGTTCAAAGTATTAACAAAAAATGTGAATACATAATCCACCAACAAATTCTTTCGATCGAGCCAGAACAGGAGTAGCTCAAGAGTAGTGTTGATTGTAAAAATGTACAATAATTGATAAACAATAATTCTTTAGAATAGTGTTTCTCAAGTGGATACAGATCTTTTTATATGACCGTTAACTCTATGAAGGTCTATCTTAACTGATGACAGTGTTCAGTTATAGTTCTAGATGAATGTATTGCAATTTTTTGTCTACTTCAGGTTTAGGGTTTTTAAAAAATCTTCACTTATATTATTTCAAGGGAAGGGTTCAGTAACAATGTAATTAAGAAAAACAGATTAGTCTGGATTGTACCTGTGTGAATGGACAGCATCACCTTAATTCATTAAGTTAAAAGTGCTACCTTGTGAAAAGGGCATATGTATTGTTCCAAAGTGTTTGCTGAAGGTATTTAACTGATAGCAGTTTGATGTCATGTTACCATCAGTAAACAGCATGTGTGTTAATTCAGGAAGAGGAAAGCCAAATTTACAGAAAGACAGGTTTAGTTAATGCTAAAACTCCTTGGGTAAATGTTGAAAGGAAGTGAATTCTATCTTGGCAACTTGGTAACAAGAATTTAACTTATCAGTGCTAATCAGGCAACATTATACTTAAGAGATAAACTGAGCAGCATTTCTAAGAGAACTGAAGGACTGAAAGGCTTTCCAAATTGCTAGCTACTGCTCACATTCCTGGCAGATCTAAGAATTATGCTGCCTAGAAAACTAATAATATATTAAGAAGTGTGTGTCAAATGATGTTTAAATGCATGTATAAACGTAAGAAATTAATAAAAGGGTTCTACTGATTTGGGATGCCAGATTCTCGGTGTTTTTTCAGTAATGTAGAATAAATTAAGCAGTGCCTAAATGATAAAGTGGCTTGTCAGATGTACAGAGCTGACCTGGAGAATATGTACATTCATAGAACTTTGGGCTGTCTTTAACGATGGTGCTATATTGTAAAAAATATAGCAGTAAACTCTGATCAAATGTGTGGGAACAAAAACTGCTATTATTTGAAGGCTGTGGAAACTGAAGAAATTAATAAGGAACATCACATAGGAAGATGGAACTGGGAGGAATAACTTTGGGAACAGCACAGTCTTGGGAGTGCTCACGGAGTAGAGGATGCAAGAAGGCAAATAAGAGGAAGGGAGCAAGAGATATTGGCTGCGACCCAGGGAAGCATGCATTAACAGTGTGCTTCCCTCATCTTGCTCCTCCATTCAGCAGCTCCTTTATACTATTTCACAGGCTGCTCCGGGAACGGAAAAAGCAGCTTGCAATGTGGCACAGAGCAGGAGGGAATGTTCCTCAGGAAAAAGAGAAAGGCTTCCTGTAAATGTGCAAGTTCCTGTGAGCATTTGTGACCCTTCTCCAGTCTGGAAGAGAACCGTAGAAGAAAGCCTAAGGCAAGGAAGAGGAGCTGGAAGCTGATATAGACAAGCTAAATGAGCAGGGCAATAATTCTTCCACTCACCCCTGGCCACCCCATCATGTACAGGAAAAGGAAAGTGGAAATTCAAACACTAAGGAATATTATTCCATGAATACACCTGAATGTTAATTTCCACAAGTTTGTTTTCCATCAGCACGATAATGTCATGGCAGGTTTATTTAAAAAAAAAAAATTAAAAATTCCCATGACCTCAGGGGAGCTATTTGCAAACTCCTGCTATACGTGAACACTCTTTTACAAAGACAGGGTATCTGGAAAGAAAACTGGCAAGAAAACATTAAAGCTTTTTTTTCCTCCTAAGCAGGATGCTTATTAAGGTGAAAAGATTGCATCCAATAAATAAAGATGCAGGACCAAACAAAATTCATTGCTAAACTGGGGGTGAGTCTACAATTTAGCTTCCTGTAGCCTTTTGCTTCACACCCAACACAGGGAAAAGTTCATCCTTCTTGCTAAGATTGCCTTCCTGAAGATACAGGAAACATAATGTGTCTGCTGCAGCAAGATTCCCATACCCATAATTTTTCAGATTAAAATTTATTTTGCTATAGATTAGCAGGTTCAAATAGCCATCTCCCTGCCAGTGCTTATCAAAACTTTTGAAATACATAACTTTATTATTTTTACAGGACATTTAGTTATCAGAACCTGTATCTTTTAAGTGCCTTATGGGAATATATATAATCCACTTTTAAAGCCATATTAACCAATGGTCATCTCTGTACTTTATGCCAATGAATTATATGCTATATATGCTATGTGGGAATCTATCCTGTTCTGATTATAAAGCATGAGGGGCTAAGAAGTTTCAATTACATTGATCATAAGATGCGGCGGGGGGGGGGAATTGCTTTGAAAGGCAGCATGTATGTTTTTAAATATAATAAAAATACAGAATAAGTTTCCTTATTACATCAATTCCATGATTTTAATGAGTTGTGAACAGAAAACTTTGCATTCCCTGCAACACCTGTAAGTCTAATGCTGAATAAATAACTATCTCAAAAGGAAAACCATACTAAACAAGGTCTGAGCTGTGAAGAGTTTCTTTACAGAGCAAAATCAGGTGAAAAATATTACCTGGTTTTCATCCTTCGGAAAACACATCGTGTCTAATCTAATCTGTTCACCTGCTTTAGCAGTCTTCCTACTGGCTCTGTCAAAAGTAGTTTTCCCATAAAGTTAATGGAGCTTTTCAAGAATGGCATCTTTGGTATGTCTGCATTAGCAGAGACTGTTTTTAGGGTCATCTGGTATTATCATAATCAATTAAGATGACCAGGAGCACACAGCAATGCTCACTGATATATTTAATGCATCACTGCACAAAAATGCAGCTCCCCAAAGTCTTGATTTGCCTCAATTGGGGGGGGGGTGCAACCAGAGTGAAATCCTTATGGCATTGTCAAAGGAAGAGAATAAGGGAAGCACACAGCTTCGATTGCCTCTGCCCTGTTAGAAGTGGGGGACGGGCGGGTTGAGCATAGTTTTTGGTGCAGTTATGAAACCTTCAAAAAGAAAGGAAGTTGTGATAAGACATCTGCGATCTGTGCCAAAGCATGTTTACTCAGAAGCCAGTCCTGTTGAAATGAATGCTCCTGCCGCGTAAGTTTGCATATCAAGCTAAATTTAAGAATAATGTATTCAGTTCTGGGAACCAGAGCTTAAGAAGATGCAAAGGATTCAGACCAGAGCTACAAATAACAGTGAAGAATGAGATAAATCTTCTGGAAAGGATAGGGTAACTGAAAATGCTTTTTTCTAAAGAAAAACGATAGAGAAACAGGGTGTTAAAAAATAAACAACAATAATAATACTCTCACCCTCTACTCACTGAAACCTGTGTGACAGAATGCTTTTAAGCTTCCTAGTTATAAGTGTATACTGGCAATAATGCTTTGAGGATTCGAGGAGGCATCACCTTTGCTGAAGGTTTCCAA
This sequence comes from Podarcis pityusensis, assembly GCF_964106645.2. NCBI lineage: Eukaryota > Metazoa > Chordata > Lepidosauria > Squamata > Lacertidae > Podarcis > Podarcis pityusensis. Next base: position 33,386,166 of record NC_138034.1, read on the forward strand.
GACTTTGTCAGCCAAGCTTTTCTGTAGGATATCCCGTCTTAAGGCAGCGCATTGCTTTATTTGGCTCCTTTCCATCACTACGATTTATTGAAGCTCAGAAACTGCTGATCCCAATGATTAACTGGTACAATCTAATCTTTTGGCTTTTGTTTTGAAAGTTTATCCACCACAACCTTTTTTTTTTTACTAAAAGATGTCTAAACAAGTCTATCTAAATGAAAGCTAAGGTTGTTCAAACTGCCCTTGGTACATCTCTTTCTTAAAAATAAATAAAATGGCCATCAGTCTAGTGTTTTCTTGCTACAGCAGCAATAAATCATGATGTTCCGATACGTCTTCTGGTGTAGTTTGTTCACCATTGGTCCCCACTGCGCATTCAGCTCTCACCTGTGGCTCCTAGAAGCTGTTGGTATGCAACAGTGGCCATGCCCTGGAAAACAGCTTCAACTGGATGGCAAAACCAGCTATGGATAGGCAATGGAGTCAGCCCAGGACCCTCATAAACACTGCTCAGGCTTGCACACTTTGGTAACAAAAAACAGCATTTTGACTTTAATCCCAGAAGCGCACTCCATTGTCTCTTGAGACAGATGGATGCCAACAATACCCTTTAAATATTGTAAAATGATACAAGATTAAAGTGCACATTAGGCAACTTTATTTTATCCTCGTAATCTTCCTCCAAACATACTTTTTAAAAACATCTCCTCTTTCTGCTCTTTTAGCAGTCGGATTCACATCACTCCTACATTACAGAAATGCCTTCAAAGCTAGACATTCTTTAGACGAGCATTATGCCAATTTTTCTCTGATACTTAGCCCCCTTTGTTAATACTGTGTGCAATCCGCTATCATAACACCAGAGAGGAATGATGGGGAAACAGTTTAAACAATTATGAATCACTACCTGTCTTATGGCAGCAACATTTGTTGATATATGGATGATGTATAGTAATATTTTTATATGAAAAATGGCACATTTCAATACTCTATAAAGGGATGTCCAACCAGTAGATCATTATCTACTGGTAGATCGCCGGCTGATCCTGGTAGATCGCGGGGCCTGGGCGAAGGCCTCTTATACACCTGCTGGGATTGACAAGGCATCTCACCCTCACCTGAATCTCATAACTCTGCTGACAGGTGATTTGGTCTGCAGCCACAGTGTGGAAATAAAGGATGAGATTGCCCACCAGATATCAGGCACTCTACTATTCAAATTAGTCCCCAGTGTTTATGTTACGATCCCCTTCTCAATTAAGTAATCCATTTTAATCTAGAATTTAAATTCTCAAAGCTTTCTTATTTGTTAAGTCGAGCAAGTAAACTACTGCTCTCACTTCATTACAAACAGTATTTCTACCTGCAACACACTTGAGCAAACCTGCTCCTCTTCCTTTCACAGATATTTTGTTGCCACTTGCAACTGTAGCTGCCTCTGATTAGTTATCATTTAACTCTTGGGGACAATAATTAGCATCGCACGTCATATGCATGGAAGTTGCCAAACCAATTAACCAACTAGAACAGGGGTAGGCAACCTAAGGCCCGGGGACCGAATGTGGCCCAATCGCCTTCTCAATCGGGCCCGCAGACGGTCCGGGAATCAGTGTGTTTTTACATGAGTAGAATATGTGCTTTTATTTAAACTGCATCTCTGGGTTATTTGTGGGGCATAGGAATTGGTTCATATTTTTTCAAAAAATGTAGCAATCTGGCCCTGAAAGGGATATTATCCCAACATTATTTACCCCAAACTAATTTAACTACACAGGCAGTGATCTGGATCAATCAAAGATCAAATCAATTTTATTTAACCTCCATAAAACCAAGATTTTGTTTTAACTGTGCTTAAGCGTATAGAATTCTAATCTGCATCTTCATTTAGACATTTCATGATAATAGACAATTTTTTCACTTCTATAATTTGCTATACTGTATTGATTTCAGATTTTTAAAATATACAGCAATAATTCTCAGGAAACAACAAATAAAGACAAAAACAGTATGAACTAAAACATCTGGAGGCAAGCTATGAGTAAAGCAACAATTTCTTATTTTTTTGTACAAACTCAGCTGCAAAAAAAAAAAAAACAGACATAGCTATCAAGTTATTAAATTTAAAAACCTCATCAAAACAAATAATCTGGCTGTGGCCCAAAAGACCACAGAACTCTGCTGTGTACATGAAACTTTGGCCAAGCAACAGCCAACCCATTCACTACAAAGGCCAATAACATTCCAGCTGCACAATTTCATGGTGCATGCAAAGAATTTCCTAGTGCTGAGGTGGAAGGAACAAGCCCATAAAGTTACTCAGGACACATTAGTGTTTTCCCAACTACAGAGATGCTGAATTATGGACATCTAAGAATTGATGCTTTTGAATTATGGTGCTGGAGGAGACTCTTGAGAGTCCCATGTACTGCAAGAAGATCAAACCTATCCATTCTTAAGGAAATCAACCCTGAGTGCTCACTGGAAGGACAGATCCTGAAGCTGAGACTCCAATACTTTGGCCACCTCATGAGAAGAGAAGACTCCCTGGAAAAGACCCTGATCCCAGGTTCTTTTGTAAATCACTACTACCACCTTGAATTTGGCTCAGTAACAGATTGGCAGCCAATGCAATTCTTTAGGAATTGGTGTAATATGATATGTGTAATATGGTGTAATATGTTGGGAAAGATGGAGGGCACAAGGAGGAGGGGACAACAGAGGACGAGATGGCTGGACAGTGTTCTCAAAGCTACCAGCATGAGTTTGACCAAACTGCAGAAGGCAGTGGAAGACAGGAGTGCCTGGCGTGCTCTGGTCCATGGGGTCACGAAGACTCGGACATGACTAAACAACTAAACAACAACAACAACAAGACTTCTAAAAGCACCCATTAATTAGTACCGGAAACTCATCAAATTTCAAGAAGGAGAGCATTTATAATTGGGACATCACTACAGAAAATGCCCTTTTCCTAACTGCCACATAACATATTTCCTTTGGATACAGAACAGTTAGGAGAGCTTCAGCCGCTGCTCTTAGCTCACAGGTGGAATGGTATGGGAAGAGGCACTCCTTCAAATATATAGATCCCAAGTTCTTTTGTAAATCACTACTACCACCTTGAATTTGGCTCAGTAACAGATTGGCAGCCAATGCAATTCTTTAGGAATTGGTGTAATATGATATGTGTAATATGGTGTAATATGTTGGGAAAGATGGAGGGCACAAGGAGAAGGGGAGGACAGAGGACGAGATGGTTGGACAGTGTTCTTGAAGCTACAAACATGAGTCTGACCAAACTGCGGGAGGCAGTGGAAGACAGGAGTGCCTGGCGTGCTCCGGTCCATGGGGTCATGAAGAGTCGGACACGACTAAACGACAACAACAACAATTCTCTTCTAGGATTCTCCACCCCCCAAAAAAGCACAACTTACCTGTTTCAACTCTTAGTCACTACTCAGAGCATGGGTAGGCAAACTAAGGCCCGGGAGCCAGAGCCAGCCCAGTCACCTTTTAAATCCAGCCCATGGACAGTCCAGAAATCAGCATGCTTTTACAAGAGTAGTATGTGTGCTTTTATTTAAAATGCATCTCTGGGTTATTTGTGGGGCCTGTCTGGTGCTTTTATATGAGTAGAATGTGTGCTTTTAATTAAAATGCATCTCTGGGTTATCTGTGGGACATAGGAATTTGTTCTTTTTTTCTTTTCTTTTTTTCAAAATATAGTCCGGCCCCCCACAAGGTCTGAGGGACAGTGGACCAGCCCCCTGCTGAAAAAGTTTGCTGACCCCTTACTCAGAGTATAACCATTCCACAACATCAGGACTAGCTAAACCCCAGGCACTTACTTCTATAGGTACTAAAACAAACTGTTGCTGATACTAATAAATTCAAAAGGTTTCTTCAGCTCTTCTTATGGCCAATATCTAAAGACCTAACTCTAGAAAAAGAACACCGGAAACTAAGAATCTAACACTTTCCCCACATTTTCACAGATTCTTCTATTTTATTAGATATTTTTAACACTAAGAAAGATGATTTTGGAGGGGGGGAGCCCAACACTGAGGATATGTCTGATTTTCCCCTGCATGTGCTAGTTTATTGTTTCTGCACGTGACTCCAGTTTTTTAAAAAATTGTAAGTAGGAAGCATGAATGAGTGTGTGTGTGTGTGTGTGTGTGTGTATGTGGGGTGTTTGTTTGTGAGGGAGACTTCCAGCTAAGTGGCAGGATGCAGGCTACCAGGAAGAGATAACTAAGGCAATAGTGAGCACTTCTAATATGTAAGCAAGTTTGGCAGGACTCAATACTGTACTGCAGTCGGGAAATTAGATAACAAAAGGTTGGCAATGTGTATTTTGCTCTTGAAGAGAACAGATTATATCAGATAAGTGAACAGCCAAATACTCACATCATGCCTTTCCTAACAATAACATAAACAGGAACACCTAGAAGTGATAAAAAATGGTAATATTTTGGTTGGAAGAAAATGTTTCTTTGAACATTTGTCCACTAAAATTGCTTTTTTGTTTGTTTGTTTGTTTGTTTGTTTGTTTATGCAAACTTATAAAACTAGCATTCCCCTTTACAAAAAAAAACTTCCTGCATAATGTACAGATGAACTTAACACAGTTGCTTACACAATGCCTGAGTGTTTAAGGACATGATCTATTCTTCTTCTCCTATTCACCTGAAAACTGACAAAGCATTCCAAATGCTTTGTTAAAATCTATGAGGCTTTTTGTGGTTGTGCCTAGTTTTAGCTTGTGTGTTTGTTAGCTAAAAAGTGCAAATTTGTTAACCATAGCGCTGATTAATTATACAATCCCACATATACCTGTCAGCATGTCAACCAAAGAGGATAAACACAATAAATTTCATGACTCATCCACTGTTTCCAATACTATTCAATGTGGCATTTGACTTCAAATGTGATTTTCTCAGGGGTCTAGACTCAAGGCTACAGTTATCCTGAATTTGGTTTGACAGTCCTTGTGACACCGGCAAAATAAGACCTAATTCAGCATACATTACTGTGAAAGCTTCCTCATTATTCAGTCTTCAATCTAGGTAAGTTAAGAAAGAACCACATGGCCAGGATGATTAGTCAGGCATAGGCAAACTCCAGCCCTCCAGATGTTTGGGACTACAATGCCCATCATTCCTAGCTAACAGGACCAGTTGTCAGGGATGATGGGAATTGTAGTCCCAAACATCTGGAGGGCCGGAGTTTACTTATGACTGGATTAGGTTCATTCAACCTGAAGGGTCATGCTAGCCTGAGAAGGAATTAAATCGTTTGCCTTTTCCACATGCATCTTCCATACCCAGAAAGCAGTAAGAACAGACCATTAGTTACACTGATCCAAAGTTCTGATTCCATTCATGATCCCTGAGTTGTGTTGCAAGACATCACCAGGCTGAAACTGCCTTTTTCTTATCAACGCATAATAAATAATTGCACAAAATGCATTTTCAGGGACACGGTATTATAACTCATAAGGGAGAAAGCCTTCCGTTTGATAAAGTCCAATCACTCCCACCCCAAGTAACTGATTTGTTGAAGATGCATGCTTATGTCAATCTGTCATTTAGTGTCTGTAGCTTGTTTTTTATTCAACAATGCGGGAGGATTAAATGTTAGTTGTTATTATTATTACATTTAGCACCTCCAAGTGTGTGGGAACATGTGAAACTCCCTGATTTGATACATGGAAACGTTGCAGAGTTGCAAAGGTTTGCTATTCTGCATAATTCATGCCTGGATGACGTACAACATTTGCAAAAATGTATCAGATTTCATGTTGCTAATACTATACATAAATACAAGGGAATGTTTAACAAATTAAATTGAAATAAGATTTTAAATTGAAATTAAGGGGGTGGGATTAAATGCCGGTGCAATGACACTCTGATGGTATATGGTCCTGAATACCATTAAGTACACATGTCAGACTACAGCTCCAGTCCTCCTCACATGCTTTCTTTACTGAATTCCACACAGTATTCAACGGTTGGCACTGCAACATTCTTCTGTTTGTACAAGATCTGAAAATCTCTCATCTAAAGTGGCTCTTCAAAATTTATAAAAGGCTTTATATTAGCGTAAGTGGACAAAGAACATGAAAGTAATAAAATCTGAATTGACAATAAGGATTAGCAATTGCTCTGCATTTGCAAAATTCCTTCTATCTGCTACCTATCAATGCATGTGCCGGCCTTAACCATCATTTCTGGCTGAATAGGTTTTGTAGTTCCAGTCTTTTCAGACTGTATATTTAGTTTCTTTAGCAGCTAATTGATTTAAATACTTGACTAACCGCCCAATCCTTAACTGTGCCAGCACATAACCACTCTAGTATGGGAATTTATTAAATAGATGGAATAAGTTCAGAGGGGACATCTGTTCTATGGCATTTTGTTAGGGTTGCCAGCTCCTGGAGGGAAAATGCTAATACAGTGGAACAGTCAGAGTCTAGCTTGAAACAAGAGGGCCATTTATTAATTAATTAATTAACAATTAATTAACAAAACCACCCTTCGTCACTAAGTAACCACAGGGTGGTTTCCCACATAGTAACTAAAACCAAAATAAAATAAAATAAAATAAAATAAAATAAAATAAACCACACGATTCCCATGAAATAAAGTTCAGCATAAGACCATTTCAAGTAAACAGCAGCAGATCAAACTGAGGCCCTAAGAGCCACAACAGAATAGCTTAGATTCCTACAAAGACCTGAGGAAAAAGGTATGTTTTCACCAGGTGTTAGAGGCTTGATCATGTTGCAGGCATCCACATCTCAAGGGGCCTACAGGAGGAGTGGATTCCACAGCAGCGGGATGAATGTGCAACTAAGCATGCCACCTACCCAACAAGCCACTTCTTCAAGGCCCCCAGTCGCGCTGACTGGAATTCTAGGCTAAAGAGGCAACTATTTCAGCTTTCGAAAGATCAGCATGGTGTACAACTCCATAGACACCTTCCACAAATCCAGGCACAGAGTCAGTGTTGTGTACTTGGGCTCAAACCGGGGAGACCAGGATTCGAACGCCTGCTTAGCCAGGAAGCTCACTGGGTGACATTGGGGAAGTCACCGTTTTTCAGTCTATTTCACAGGGTTGTTGTAAGGCTAAAATTGGTAGGGCTATAATCATGTGCATTACCTTGAGGAAAGATGTCATGGCCTTCCCTGAGGACTTGATGAGAACGACAAGATGGGGGAAGAATCATAGAGTTGTAAAATTATAGAGTTAGAAGGTCCAACCCTCTGTACTGCAGGAATCTTAATTAAAGCATCCATGACAGATGGCCATCCAACCTCTGCTTAAAAACCTCCAATGATGAAGAGCCCACAACCTCCCAAGGGAGTCCATTTCACTATTGAGCAGCTCTTATTGTCAGAAAGTTCTTCCTGATGTTTAGTCAGAATCATATATCTTGGAACTTGAATCCACTGGTTTGGATTCCAAAAGAGGAGAAAACAAGCTTGCTCCATACTTCTAAGTGACAGCCCTTTAGATATTTGAAGATGGCTTTCATATCTCCTCCCAGTCTTCCCTTTTCCAGGCCAAACATACCCAACTCCCTCAACCATTCTTCATAAGGATTGGTTTGCAGACCACTGATCATCTTGGTCACCTTCCTCTGCACACATTCCAGCTTGTCAATATTTTACTGATAATTTTTCCAGGAATAAAAAAATTAGAGTACTTCAGTGTGTGGTAAGTAATTTTTCATTTAATATATGTTACTTCTAAAACAACATGCCTCAATTGGGTGTAAAAACAGGAACTGAAACACCTAATCCTATTATATGTTTTATTTAGAACAATGAGGTTGCACTTAGCTAATCCTTTCAGTCAAAACTTCTAGTGTTATATAAATATTTATTTGTTAATCTGTTTCATAAAATTTATATACTGCTTGATTTTAGAAAAAAAAAACTTCAAATCAGTTTACAAAAAGGATAAAACAATACCGTTATCATTTAAAAAAATCTAATATGCACAATTTAAAGCATACAGAAAGTTAAAACAAATTAAAACTTCTGCAAACTTTCCAAACATCTGGTCAGGCTTGTCTAAATAAGGTGCCAAAACATGAAGTAACCATACTACAGACTCATTTTTGGTCTGGAGAAAAGTGAAATCTACTTTAAGCACCATCTTGAAAGATGAGGAAGTTTAACATTATTAATTAAGTAAATGTTACTACAGCCATGTTCCACCACAACACCTGCCTTTAAAACACACACTAACAGTATTGTTGGAAAACTAATTTAGCAGAATTTTAAACCACACAGAAAAAGAATGAGTAACAAGAAACTGCAAATAAAACTAATCCATAGCATGCCTTAATTTGAACCAGGGCTCATGCCAGAAACTGTTCATAGTGCAAAGTCCGAATCCTAAGGCATGGAAAGTAACGCTAAAGAATATTGTCTTACTCTCAACACTAACTGATACTGCATCTAGTAGCCAACTTCAAATGCTGGACAAAGAGCCCTAATGCATGAATGATCCATGAAACTAGAAACACAGATTTTCACATTATTAAAAATAATAATTAATAATAATTAATAATTACATTTTTATCGGACCTTTTCCTCTAAGGGGTGCCATTATCTTTCTCTTCCGCCCCCCACATTTTTGAGGTAGGTCATCTAGGCATAGCTGTCAACCTTCCCTTTTTTTTGCAGGAAATTCCCTTATTCCAGTGCTTTTCCCCACTGCTTCCCGCTGCTATCCCGGATTGTTAGATATCCCGTAGACCACGGGTGTCAAACACAAGGCCCACGGGCCGAATCCGGCCCGCCAGACCTCATCATGTGGCCCGTGTAGCCACCGCCCGCCAGCCTTCACCTTTTATTCTTGCTTTTTTTTTTTTTTTTGACACAAGAAAGCCGCCTCTTCAGCGCATGCGCGGCAGCCTACAAGCCAGAGAACGTCTGCCCTCTAGCGGCGCCGGCCGTTCTACACAGGAAACCTCCACTTTACATGTCCTTTACATAGTCCTACAGATACAACTGGCCCTTTGAGGGTGACCAAACTGCTGATGCGGCCCCCGATGAATTTGAGTTTGACACCGCTGCCGTAGACTGTCCCCGGGACAGGTGAGGCTGCTGATCCCTTATTTTCAAGGCTGCTGATCCCTTATTTTCAAATCTGAAAGTTGACAGCTATGCATCTAGGGAGCTTCATGGCTGAATGAGAATTTAAATCCAAGTTTCCTGGGTCCCGGTCTAACACTCGGACCACTGCACCACACTAAATCTCAATTTTAGGGGTACACAGATATCACCCAACCAAATGACATAGTCTTAAATCCCACTGATTTCAGTGGAAGAGGTTTAAGCAAATTCTTAGTTTTCCAGTTAGAAGCAATCGGGATTAAAAGTTGTTTAATTGTAACTGGAGCCTGCCCATCATGTTTAGATAGTACTTGTAAAAAAAAGTAATGTACAAAGCAGCCTGAGCAACAGCAACACAGAGAGCTGGGATGAGGATAGACGACTGTGACATTCAGACAGCTTCCGGAACCTTTCATTTTAGAAACTATATACAAGGGTTGAAAGTATGTCTGCTCAAAAGTAATTATTGTTTTCGATAGCCCTTACTCCCCAGTATGTGTGTACGCATAGGATTTCAGCCTCAGGCATCATTCGTTAAACACACTTGCTAGGAAGAAAGCTCAGTTGAACACAGCAGGATTTACTTCTGGGTAAACATGCGTAGGATTGCAGTGTAAGACTCGGAAGAACCATTCTGTGATCCTTCGCACTATAGAGCCAACGAGACAGGGATTTAAAACAGGAAGAGATGCACTTTAATTGCAGGAACTCAAACCAAATCAAAGAAACAGAACCCCTTTCTCAGGCACACCAAAGTGGAACCAAAGTGTTTCGAATTAGCAAAGTGGGCAGTGTGTTTCATCGCAGGGCAATAAGAAACATATTTTGAAGCAATCCTGTTGCCGAACTAATGGTAATTAGGTGCATTTCCCAAGTGGTGGCTGTAGACTCTTATAAGTGGTTTATTATCCCTTTGATATGTGTGATTAAGTCCAATTAACGTCAACAGGGACTTAGGCACATACATTAAGGATAAAACAGCCCCCTAAAGATAACTGTCAATGGGGCCCCTATTGCCAAGACAATTAGCAGACAAGTGCTTCAAACTGAGGCCACAGCTGTGGGAGAGAACAGAGTTGAGAAACATGTCATAGACATTTGTCAGGGAAAACTGACAAGAGCAAAGCTCGCCATGTCAGTGGGATTTAATCTCACATATCAAAGAGAGACCACGAGAGAGGATGTTCCATACAGCTCAAAGTATATAGTTAACAGAAAATGTCACAGCTAGCTGTGGACATTTTAAAAACAGTGTGGCGGCATGGCAGGCCCATCCATATACAGGATATCAGAACCGTTATTTATGAGGATGAAGAGCTTGAAATCTGTAATAAAACGACCACTTCAACGAGTTAATTGCTATAAGTACACTGCCCCTTTTTTACAATGAGAACCTGTTTATATTACTGGTTGCTTCCAGATGACCTGTTTAGAGAGTATTCATCCTCATTTGTTTGCACAAATTTCGTGAAGTTCGCAGGCATCAGCTACTTAGAAGCCATTCATTTTGATTTGTTTGTGGGGAGGTTCTACAACCTGAGTCAAGGTATTGCAAACTTCCCAGTGCATTTTCCTGTCATTGGGGAAATGTAGGTTTGTTACCTTCCAGCAAAAAATGGGCAGAACAGTCTTGTGAGTGAACAAGTGTGACATGGGGTGGAACTGGACTGATTCATCCATAACTAAAATGTATAAAATATTGTACACTGAAGATTTGAAATACAGAAATATAAGGAGACTACATATTGTTGTATTTTAACTTGTTAATAGTTTTTTAGGCACAGTCTGACCCCCTCCTTTGGTAATCCTCACAGAACTCTAGCCCAATGGTTGCCATTAATTTGATTTTGAATTGATTTTAGAATGATTTGATTTTAGAATGCTGTGTTACTTTTATTGTTGTTAGCCGCTCTGAGCCCGGCTTCGGCTGAGGAGAGCAGGATATAAATAAAAAATTATTATTATTATTATTATTATTATTATTATTATTATTATAGCATGCACACAACATACACATTTCTAGATGTATGGTTGAAATAAAAATATAAAATAAACAAAATATAAAATATAAACATTTTCATGAGAAAGCATGGCTTTAATATCCCTCTCTTAAGGAGACCTATGGTAAGAAAAACTGGAAATTGTTTTAGTCAAATCATAACATGCCAGGTAGGATCATAGTTACAATACATTTCCGGTGACAGATGACGGAAACAAGGACAAACAAGTATGTAGTTCAATGGAAATATATTGAACAGCTCTAAGAACAATAAAAGATATTTCAGGTGTAAAATGTTTGCTGGGGGGGCACTCTGCCTTTTCATGTGGGTTAATCTTTGGTGCAAACATACAGTCCAAATTAGAAAGGAAAAAGAGGCGGCTCAGTAAAAGTAAACATTTAAGAATTATCAATCTCTAGCCAAATGGAACACATTTTAGTATATGTGAATAAACGGAACAAGCTGCCCAAAAAAATCATCTCAGTGTAGTATAACACATCCATAAACATACTGAACTGCTTTGTTTTACCTTGTCACAGCTCCCTTTTATGCTAGACAAAACTGTCCAACTGTCTAAATTTACACTTGCTTTGTAATAATATTGGAATTTTAATTTTTAAGACATTCTTCAATCTATAATCTGAACTGGCACTTAACTATCCTAATCCTGGTGAAAACACAGTAGGTTTGCCTTGCTTACTGTGTGTTTGGCCACATTATCCGGCACTCCTACTGGGAGCAAATCTGGCATTGTATTGCCACTAGAGATGTATAGGTGTGGTTCTCTTTCAGCAGTTATCCTAGGTCTTCCACCCTTTAAAAAAGAATATTTTGGGGGAATTCTGCAATAGGACATTAGCCATCACGCCAAAATCTGCTTCTCAATAAACATCCTTTTCATTTTCTGTCTTAATCCCCATCTTGGTGACTGAACGTCATATGATTACGCAGCCCATTTGTGGGGTTGTGTAATCAGTCGTGTAATGTATATACAAGAAAAAATAATTAAAACCACAACCCTCATGAGTTGAGGACAAAACTGCAGATGACAAGGGAGATAGCAAGGTCATGACATATTCTGGCCAGTCATCAGTTGCAACATTCCTTGTGTGTGAATTGCACCCACCCATGTTTTGAAGGACAGTCAACCAACGCAGGGAATGTGCTACTCCTCAAAGATTTTCTGACGTTAATAGTGCAGGAAATACACATCAGACATGCATTACGTGTGATTCAAATCAACAGGGACTCATTAAAAACCCAACTATGCTATTAGGCACTTCCAGTAGGAGTAATAAGGGTACAATCACACTCCCCTTTAAGGTATTTAACATACACCTTTTCTACTTATTCAATACACCATATTACTTCCAGCAATTGTGTGTAAAGGAAATTCAACAATGCTGAATATGATGTACTGCAGCTACGAGGTGATCAGCATTTATGCACCAAGACTAATTTCAGAAGTACTTGCAAGTCTAAGCACACTTACCAGAAAGTAGGTCCAACTGAATTCAGTGAACCTGCCTAGGATTGCTCAAGATAGCTATGAATCTGTTGTTGAATACGCCAATTGCCTTTCATTCAATAACATAACTGATTGTGATTTTGTGTGTTTGTTAACTACTGCAGATGGGCCTTACCTGATTTTTTTAAAAGGAAAGCAATATGCAGACTGTTATTTGCTCTCCCCCCCCCCCCACTCTTAAAACTATCCTAAAATTCCACTCTGTGATTTATTGTACCTGAAAAAGTCACAGATTTCTCTGTGCTTGGACTACTTTCAGTCTCTGAAAGCCCAGCCCTGGTTTTTGGCAGGCCTCCCTACAATGTTGTCCTCTCCTGTTATGTCATTGGGTTGCTACCTCCACTGTATCTGGTGCATTCAGTCTATCATGGCGAAGAGTAGGCTTGTCAAGAGCTTTACCAGTTCAAGCACTTAATATATTACATTTACGTGCTTATTGATGCTCTTAAGGGACAATGAACGTGCTCAGCAGCGTTCTAAGTGAAAGGAATACCACCAACTCTGGGATGAAGGGAAAGGAGCAGGGATTGCATAAGGGCTCGAAGGTGGGCCATTTGGAGGGTTTTCAAAGCAAAATGGAAATTAGATTCTATTGTGCTCCCAATGATGTCAGCAGCCACATAACAGGGTTTTCAAATTTCAGAACTGGGCTCCAACAACCTATTTACCAATTTTTTTGAAAATAACTTGTTTCCAAATCAAACCGGGGAGAATTCATGCATCACTGCTACTCTAATCACTTGCTTGGCTTCCTCATGAGCATCCTCCCAATCCACATGGAGAGTTTTCACAACAGTACCCATCACCAGAAACATCCAACCATGCTGCAGAACTCTCCACAATCAGGATCATGAATGTTATCTGCATATGAAGTATGTGGAGAAAGGGACACGTAGATCAGCTTTTCAGCTGTGGTCTCAACCGCTGAGCCTCTTGGGCTTGCCGATCGGAAGGTTGGCAGTTCGAATCCCTGCGACGGGGTGAGCTCCCGTTGCTCTGTCCCAGCTCCTGCCAACCTAGCAGTTCAAAAGCACGCCAGTGCAAGTAAATGAACAGGTACCGCTGTGGCAGGAAGGTAAACGGCATTTCCGTGCGCTCTGGTTTCCGTCACGGACGGTGTTCCGTTGTGCCATTAGCAGTTTAGTCATGGCGGCCACATGACCCGGAAAGCTGTCTGTGGACAAACGCCAGCTCCCTTGGCCTGAAAGCGAGATGAGCACTGCAACCCTATAGTTGCCTTTGACTGGACTTAACCGTCCAGGGTCCTTTACCTTTACCTTTTAAATGTGCATCTCTCATTTGTTAAGAATGAACAGAATTTTCAGCATTTGGGTACAGATTTTGAAACTAAGCATACATGGAAAGACAGGTATCCCTCAGCTAGCAAGCTGAGATTTTCTGTTTAGATTTTTAAATAGGAAGATAAAAACAAATCTTCACAACAACACCCCCCCCCCAAGTAATTTTACATCCAGGACATCTTCCCGGAGTGGTGCTTTAGACAGCCATGTTCATTAATTTAGTTGTGAAGGCTACATACTTAACATTTCTGTCCATCCCTGACCATCACCACTGCTCTACATTCCTAATATGCTCGAGAAAAATAAATACTATGAGCATGTGCAGCTTCACATCATAGCACCATCACAAATATAGGAATAAAACAGTTTGCTTCTGCTGCCCAGATTCTAAAAACATTTACTTGAGAATAATCATCATTTTGTTGCAGAAAAGGTTATGTTTTTGAAGTAGAAATAATAAAATTATCACCCACAATTATGTACACGCATGGCCTAGAAATAAAAGATGCCACAGTAACCAGCAGCAGCCTACAACTTTCTGAGTAGTCATTTGGGGCCCCTTAAACTGTCGAGTGCTGGATGTCAGCACCCAGGCTATACCACTGAATCCAAAATCTGAAAATGAGAGCTCAAGTGCAAGGCTTTTCTTTGTATGTTTCTTTAAACAAAATAAATAAAGGTTATCTTTGGATATGTAGTCTAAGTTCAATGCTGTCTCCACTTCCATTGCTGTTTTCCCACAAATTAGAAAAGCTTCTTGGCTTTTCCTTTTACAATATTTTGAAGGGAAAACACAATTCATTAAAGTCTAGGTCTCAGTCATTGGCTCGTTAACAGGTGCCTTCCGGCTTCTGGGTGGAAATGATGGTGCTGTATTTTCCTTGTCTCCTTAGAAGAAAGAGTTCACTCAGTCCTTGCAACCACTATAAACACTTCACATATGATTCTCACACTGAATGGGTTGCTCTTTTATTTGTATGTTAAGTTTCACTAACATTTTAAAAATGTTTCTTTTTCATTGCATAATTTATTAATAAAATATGTTTATGTTTTGCAAGTGAGTTCTTTCCAAATTGCTTCCACCACCTTAAAGTCTTCCTTATTTCTTAGAAATGGCCTCTAGGTGTAGAAACCCTATTGGCATGTTGTTAGAAGCAGAAAGTGAATGTCTTTGGGTACAATAAATGTCTTTCTCTGGCCTATTGTGCTCCACAAGTGCTATTCAGAAAGGGCAAGCCATTTATAGCGCTACCAACTTGTTAACAGTGACTCAGCTTTTTACAGTAGAAACTTTTTCTTGCCTTCCACTGCCTCTTTAAGATTTTGGTACATGCAATAGAAGTTAAAGATGGCCCTTTAAAATTATATGTTCAGTGCAGGAATGAGAAATTTCAATTATGGCAAAAAAAGGCTTTACATTCTTCTGCTTTCCATATCCAGAGTCCTGATGACTGATTAATTAGTCTGACAGCAAAGAAAGCCCACCAACTGCCATCAAATGACCAAGAATTTATTTGAAGGGTGACATCACCCTGTTGTGTCATTAAGTATGAATGTTGGTTGCTAAATGGCGTGAGAAATATATTCTGCTAACCTCCTGTTTACTGTGCTACAGAACAAGGTCAAGCACAAAATCCAAAAATGATATCCACCTCAGAACAGAGTTACAACATAACCAAACAGAACACATCATATGCTAATACGTCAAACAGCAGCTCTTTTCTTTTCAAATGTCACCTGTTATTCTGGAAATCTTTTGCCTACAGTATCACATTTTCAACCCTAGGGTTTGGTTTTTTTATCTTCAGAAGCTAGCAGGTGGGATAGTATCATCCAGTCACACTGCTCTTTTGCATCTATTTCATCGCTTAAAGCTGCAATTCTGTATCCACTGAACTCACTTCGGAATTCACATGCATAGGGTTGTGCTCTAATTTTTACTGCCATGGATTTCCATCTTGTAAGGTTTTCTGTATCACCAAAGCATATTTCCTTGAAAATACTACCATTTCCATTCTTCTTTCATAAAAATGAGATTATGAAAACTCTTCTGATGGCTTCTGCTTCTAAAATGTCATTTTTGCAAACCTCAACAGACTTTCACAGAACTAAAGGTTTCCCCAGATTGAAACAAGCCTATCAACTTTTTTATTCTTGATTTGGTGTGCATATTTCCAGACATAAATCAGTTTTTTTGACTGGCCTATTCTGCCGAAGATGGAGGAAACTGAAACTAGCAAGATGAAAGCTGTACATATTTACAGTGTACAGGAAGTGTAGTCACCTAATACAGGACGTTGTCATGCACATATATTACACACAAACACAGAAGAAAGCATTTTGTGGAAGTAAACAGTAGACAAAACAACATTTTCAGATTCTTAAAATGCATTTTGTCATTCTCAAAAGGAAAATGGTTCATAATAACTTCACCCAAAAAAGTTCACTTCATTCAATGAAAAAGGAAGGGGACAGCACAGAGGAAATCACCATTCCCCCCCCCCCCATATTCACATTGCTGGCTGAATTATTGTACAGGTTTTAGGCATTCTAATATCTCAAACACCTTGGTTAGGGCTTGTGATTTTTTTTTTTTTCTGAAGTGAGCTAAACCATGAGGTCAGGTTCAGCTTACACACTAAGCCAAATCAGTTTCGTTCAGCTCAGTGCAGCAGCAAAACAACCAGGGAGAAACTAAGCATCTGCAATCTTCCTGTACATTTGCTTATTCATACTAAGAAGCCACAGTTTGGTGTAGAATTATGTGTGAGCCAGGACTCTCTGCTCCAATAAGTTTTCTTTGCAGGCTTGCAGTTGCTATTGAACAGAGTTGCCAAACATCCGGATCTTGCCGGACATATCCAGAATACTGCAGCTGGCAGCAGTGTCCGGGCGATTTCCCCCCTAAAAATCGGTCAAGAAAAGCTCAACAACATTGCCAAAAACTTCACCATTTGAAATATGGCAACCCTACTACTGAAGTACCCTGATGCTGTAGTGTTTATGCTAGCCCTCTCGCACCAAGTCTTCTATGTTCCCTTCACACCCTTCTGTTCCTGAGTACCAAACATATATGCACACCAGAGGGCTTGAAATCAGTAGTTCATTCCAACTGGTGCTGCAACAACTACTTGTAAAACAAAGGGTGCAATCCAAACACCCTTGTTTTAGGAGTAAGTCCCATTAAACAGGACTTACTTCTGAGTAGGCATTCACAGAAACAAGCAGAATGTTTATTTTCATTTTATGGATTCACATACAACATTTCACATTCCCAGCTTAACTGCATCAGTAATATTTCCTCACGTTAAATAGCTTCCTTTTCTTTGCTAAACTTTGTCAACGGGCATGCCCATAACTCCATATCTTCTGTACAGCTACTACCTGAAATCCCAGGCTAACATAGTTGCCAATTGCAAGTGCTTTACATAAAATCACTGGTTATGACGTAAAATGTTAAACTACTAAAGAGATGTTCCCTTCTAAATATTTGAGGAAATTCTTATTACCGTGTATAAGCCGATTTTTTCAGGACATTTTTTATGCTGAAAAAGCCCCCCTCAGCTTATACTCGAGTGAGGGTCCCACCTGAGCACATTTCCAGCAGCCCCTCATCAGAGCAAGCTGTTTGCTGCCGCTGCTCGTGCCGCCACCGCTCTGCCAAGCGCGCAGTGGCGTAGCGTGGGGGGTGCAGGGGGGCCGGCCGCACCGGGCGCAACATCTGGGGGGGGGCGCTCGCACTCGCAGCTCTCTGCTCGAGTGCTAAAATCCACGGGTTAGGGGGCGCAAATTACTTGCCTTGCCCCGGGTGCTGACAACCCACGCTACGCCACTGCAAGCGCGGCTCCTGTGCTTGCCCTTGCGAGTGGCAGAGGCTGTTGTTGGCGGAGGAGGAGGAACAAGCAACCTGAAAGCAGCCCTTTCGGGCTGCTCCTTCCTCCTCCGCTGGCTTTGCTGCTGTCGGCAGTGGCAGAGGAGGAACAAGCTTTCGGGCTGCTTGTTCTTCCTCCACTGCTGCCGCCACCAGTCTCTGCCTCTCGGCAGCACCCTAGGTAGGCAGGGGGGCGGGAGGGACTGGGGGGAGAGAGAAGCCCCCTCTGCCCTGTGTGCATGTTCGTGTGCACACACACACTCCGGCCCACCAGGAGGTTTGTGGTGTGGTGAACCACCTTATACTCGAGTCAATAAGTTTTCCCAGTTTTTTGTGGTAAAATTAGGTGCCTCGGCTTATATTCGGGTAGGCTTATACTCAAGTATATACAGTACTTTTAAATATCCAGAGAAATTCTGCTCAGCTGACATCTCTCTTCTCAGTGCCAATCAGGTGGAAAGCACCACCCATGGAGTTGGCTCACAGAAATGATTGCATGCACATTCTTCATTGCTATAGGATTGCACCACAGGGAAATAACCATCACATCTAGGAATGCCTGAAGAATACAATATTTTCAAACTCCTACTTTTTATGTTTTTAATTAAATCACACATTAACGTAGAGATGAAATGGAATGGGATTATGACTTAAAACATACGGAAGTGTCAAAGAGGGGAAATATAGAGATTCGCCCATCCCCAGTGGATCTCTCGACAAAATGGCAGACGTATCCAACATCTCAAAATGTACATTGGACAGAATAATCCAAACTATAAGGAAACCCGAGTGATTTACTCCAGGATAAGTCATGCTGGTTTAATTTCCCACTATTCCAAAACTCCATTCAGGACCAGGGCTACAAGCCTGGCAGAGGGAAAATAAACCTTTAAAATAGAGTTGTGCCAAATAAGCCAATTGCAGAGGAACAGAAAATGAAATATGAAATGAACATGACCACAAATGAATGTCAGGATGGACTGAGGCCCATTCATATATCCATATTGCTGCCACAGATGCATGATGTCTGCGGCTGGTATGGGGAAGACCAAGGAAATGAACACAGGAGATTGATATTGGGTTGAATGAGGCCACAACTTTATTAATTACAGGTAAGAGTAGGTTTGGCTAAGGCACTGGGCATGAATCCAGGATCAGACAGCCCACCTGCTACCGGATAGGAACCCAGTGGGAGTCACTCCCAACATGGATTGGCTGACACACACATCCCTCAAAGCTGCCACTGGGAGAGATGCATTGGCTCATTGGTCCCTGTGTGGACTCCTGGACAGAGTCACCCTCCTGGACCCCTTTAGTGGGGAACCTGCATGACTAAGGGTACAGCCCAATGCGTTATCCGCCAAAGTTGCTTTGATGCAGACAGAAGCCTGAAGCCAGCCAATATGCTTTATGGAGATAATTCCTCCATGGTCCTGAACACATAAACCATAGCAAGGTCCTTACACCAACTTGCCCGCTCTCCTGCTGAGCAGGCCCCTAAGCAGTCTGGCTGGGTGGGTGGCAAGGTCGCCCTCCTAAATATGCCAGGTGTGGGCAGGGCACAGTCCCAGTGCCCCTGCCCCAGTTGGCTTGCGGGTGAAGCTTGCCCTGGATGGTGGGTCTGGCACAGTCAGGGGAGGGCGGCACCCAGTGGCCATCCCCTCCCTGGCCATTCGGGAAGTTGATTTCTCCCAGAACCGGCCAGGCCGTGCAGCAAATGCCACTCCCCCAAAGCCCCAGGTGAGCAGATATTCCCAGCCTCTTCCAAGCAAGCACCACTGGCAGAACTAGAAAAAGTACAGAACAAGGTGATATGTCAGCATCCCTTCTCATAGTACTGTGATTAGAGTGGAATCAATCCCTGGTTAGAAGCTAGACCTGTCAGTCACAAAAGAACTCCCCCCGCCCTCTTCCTACCTTGGTGTTTTCCATATAGGGCAAGGCTGGGGAGAAAGGTTTCATTTGGGGCAGAAATGCTGTGTCTGTGGGGTTTTTTCCACGTCCAAAGCACCTTGGATCGTTTGCTGCTTCAGTTCAGTGTGCCTTAGAGAGCTCCCACCTTAGTCAAACAAGCCCTGAATCTTTCTTAAGCAGTCCTCATACCCAAAGTACAGAAAACACCCTATCTAGTGTGAAACCTCAGAAGCATTGCCCTAGCCTTTCCTAGGCACTACTCATAGGTGTAGCCAAGGGGGGCAGCTGCCTGCATCAAGAAAAATAAATAAAAAATACATAGCAAACTGAGGTTCTGCTCCCCCTAACAAAAGGCCTGCCCCCCATAACAAAAATCCTGGCTACGCCCATGCCACTACTACTGAACCTTCTAAATATATGCACACTTAATTTGGCACATGTTCATTATTCATATTTGATTGCGAAGGTTCAAAAATGCAAACTCACATCTACTTTAATCAGCAAATCCTACCCTTTCTTTGTGTCATGTTCATATCATGGCAAGTACTTGAGGATGAAAGCAGGCACAGCTATCTATGTCTGATGTAGCGTGGTAGTATATTCAGAATATGGGTCTTGAAGTATTTCCATGTTTTCCTGTGCATGGCATAACATTTGCCAAGGCCAATTTGGAAACCTATTAAAAAGTACTTAACTTAAAAAAAAAAAAAATTCATACAGCAATGAAATTTTTGGTGAACACGTCAGCATGATTTTACTGAGAGCATATAGTGGCACCAAGTACTCATTTTTCATTTATACTACCAGATTCGGAAAAACCAACACAATGAACACAGTCACGTTAATGCACTTCATGTGTTTGATTTATTTATTAACTGTCCTGATATCTCTGTGTGCTGTACTACAAGCCCTGACAGTCTCTCTATAAAACTGCCCCTGTCCAAAATTATAGCTCTAATGGGATTTATACAACAGAACAAAGACACTGTCTGTAATAAAATGTGTTACTCTATTCAACAATATGAGTGAAGGACACGTTTTTAAATAATAATAAAAATGCTAACAGACTCTCCAAGTGTCTCTATTTTCCAGGGACATCCCTAATTTAGAGAAGTCGTCCCGGTTTCTGATTTGATCCCAGAATGTCCCACTTTTCCTTAGGATGTCCCTATTTTCATTGGATAAATGTTGGAGGGTATGGAGTTATCCGACTCCCTAGCCATCTGAAGGCACTCCTGTATAGGGAAGGGTTTTATTATGTTTTCATATATGTCGGAAGCTGCCCAGAGTAGCTAGGGCAACCCAGTAAGATGTTTTGGGTATAACTAGTAAAATTATCATTATGGAATGGGACGTCCCTATTTTCATTGGAGACATTTTGGAGGGTATGTGTTAATACTTCCTAAGAAGTCATATAGGCATGGTTCTCTCCACTCCCTGCACATGAGACATCAACGAATACAGTGGTACCTCTGGTTAAGTACTTAATTCGTTCCAGAGGTCCGTTCTTAACCTGAAACTGTTCTTAACCTGAAGCACCACTTTAGCTAGTGGGGCTTCCTGCTGCTGCCGCGCCGCTGGAGGCCGATTTCTGTTCTTATGCTGAAGCAAAGTTCTTAACCTGAAGCACTATTTCTGGGTTAACAGAAGCGTATGTAACCTGAAGCATATGTAACCCGAGGTACCACTGTACAGTCTATCTCACACACGCTGATGAATCTGCATCCTTTCTTTGGGTATGCCCACAGAGGAAGGGCAGTAACCCTCCAGGGTGAGCTCAGACATTTTGGAGCCCCATGTCTGCTGATTTCACCCACAAATCGGGGCTGTGCTAAGGTCAAAACAAGTTGGAGATGAATTCATGTCCACCAGGGGAAAGTTGCTAGCAATTGCCCTGCTGGTTCACATATCAAGCTGGGACATGTTATCCCCGTGTGCATCGTTTTGCACTAACTTTGTTCTGTGGGCCAAATAGAAGACCTGGTCTACCCTGAGGCCCCATGGATTTACCACTGCTTTAATCTTCCTTGATCCTCAAGCTCAACAAGTCAAATGCAAGTCCACTTTTTTGTATATAAGCAAAACCCACTAAATAACTCTGGACTTTTCCAATGTTTTGACTATTTTGGATTATAAGCCTTCCCCTTATCTTATCAGTCCTACAAAGTTACATTCCTGTGTGCAGCTGAATCGGTGTTAACATTTGCACTAATGCAAATAAAACCCTTATCTGTTCCCAAATTATATAGCTTATAAAATCTGGGCTGAATAAACAGGTTACCTGCCACAAAATTCTAATGTATTTTTACAGCGAATTTAGGAAGTTTTTATTACATATTTTATAGTTATTATGAATGCATTCAGTGCTCCAGCAGAATAAAGAACTCCAAACATAGCATTTGAACAATTTAATGCAGCTTGCACTGAGAGACTTTTGCAGAGAGAGACCTTTGCTTCAAATAGATTTAACTACTTTTTTCAACTACCCAAGTTTTAACGTTTTTCATAGTACAATACTTCAAAGGTTTAAAAACACACATACGCACGTAGCCCTTTTTAGAATAAAACAACTTTCTTGTAAAGAAATATTTGAGAGAACTATGTATACAGTTAATCTTCCTTAACTAGGGGGCAAACAATCAGCACATCACCAAAATAAAAAGAGATGGAGGGAAAACCTAGAGAACATGCAAACTTACAAAACTAAAAACAAACTTTAAAAGAAATGGGAAAAGGCATAACAAAGAACATAGCTGCGTGACTTTCATTTCCCAGTGGAGATGAATTTGCTCACCAAGCAATTGCATGATGAATAAGCAGTAACATCTATCCCAAAGTACAATTTGAGACAGAGCATGGTCACTTGTTTAGAATAATAATTTGAAAACATATGGTCCTTGTCATTCTTTTCCAATTTGCTAATAGATACAATAAAATGAAATAAAAAACCAGCACGCCCAACTTAGCCATGACTTAGCCTTAGGGGCAGGGCAAACGATACACCTGGAGTGAGAATATGTTTGCATCTGTAAATCTTACATGACAACAACCCACCACCATTATACAATAAGGCAAGCGCAAACAGGCACACTCTGCTAAGAGTATGCAACAGATGAAACTATTCACTGTGGCCTAAAAACAATAACAAGAAATAAAAAAGAAAGCCGTGTTCCTTGGGATACTCAGATTTTCTCTGAACTCCTGCTGTTCTTCCAAAATCTCTAACACCCACAAACCTTCTGGAGACCAAGAGCTCTTTATTTCAGGCAGAATGATTCACTGATGAAGTCCAGTTTAAAGTGCTGATGAGGCAAATTGCACCCAAATCCTTCGACAGTTTGTCTTCTCTAGATGTCTGAGTCACAGAAAGACATTTTGATCACTCATTGTCTTTATCATCCCTCTGGGAGGCTTCTAGTACTGGGTGAACAACACACTATCTGATGTTTCAATGTCTCCAGATCACTCACATTCCATAAATCATAAGCTGAATACAATAATCACAACTGATTCTACAACTGGGTTGATATCAAGAGGAACTACTGAATACCTTACTCCAAGATGAAGTCTGGCTGAGGGTTCTAGATTATTACTATCAGCTTTGTTTTTCCTTCTAAAAAAATCATGGATTTTACATTTTCAGCTCTCTCATTTAAACTATAAGAAGAGGACAAAGCTATGACAATGCATATACCTTTTCAGGGGGGAATCAGGACAAATAAGTTGATTCCTATTCCTATTTATCACTGATCAGAAAATTCTTGACTAAAGAATACAAGAGAATGACATGTCTGTTGTCTATGCTCTGGTAACATACTGCAGGTTAGACTGCTGCAACGCATTATACCTGGGCCTGCCTCTGAGGACTGTTCGGAAGCTTCAGCTGGTACAGAATTCAGCGGCTAGGTTGCTCACCAAGGCAAGACAGCTTGAGCATATAACACTAATCCTGGCTTGACTGCACTGGCTGCCAATTTGTTTCCCAGCCAAATTCAAAGGGCTGGTGTTGACTATAAAGCCTTAAACAGCACAGACCCGCAATACCTCAAGGACTGTCTCTCCCCATATGAACCAACCTGGACCCTGCAATCATCATCTGAGGCCCTTCTTTGTGTGCCTCCTCCACAAGACGTCCAGTGGGCAATAACATGAGAATGGGCCTTTTCTGTGGTGGCTCCCCACTTATGGAATGCTCTCCTCAGGGAGGCTTGCCTGGTGCCTTCATTACATACCTTTAGGTGCCAGGTAATAACATTTCTCTTCTCCCAGGTCTTTGGTCCATTAAACAATCTATGGCCTTTTAAACTGTGAGGGGCAGGATTATTGTTTTTGTTTGTTTCTATGGTATGTATCTGTGATGCTCGGATGAAGGGCAGTACAGAAATTTAATTAATAATAATAATAGATTATGAGGGTCTGATTCTAGCTAAGCTATTCTTATTAATACTTCTTTGTACTACTTTCAAGTAACATGTGTCTCAATACTAGCAGGACTATCGTAATGGTTTCTACCTGTGATTTTAACAATTAAAAATATATGGAAAGACAGATCTCTAATCATGCAAGCACAGCTACAGTAATTTAAATTCTGACTTCTTTGGAACAAAAGTTGACACTCCTACAAGAAACTGAATTGCATTTCCACCAGCAGGAGTGACTCCTGATTCACAAGACCATATATGTAAGTTCCCATTATTATTTTTTTACAATTAACTATGAATGCTGGTATTTCCATCAATATTTAGTCACACATGCATATTCTTTTTGGAACAGGAATACAAAGGAGCCATATACAAAAGTTTCAATTGGAGCCTAGTCTCTACCAAATTTTCCCATGCAGTCATGTAAGACAGCAGTCATCTCTTTGATCACAGGCATGCTTCTCTGGCAAGCTGTGATCACAGAGATGACTACTAGCTGAAAGGATGTCCCTTAACACACTCACTTTTTCCTTCTGTACTTGAAAGCATGGCAAAACTCATTGGTGTAAACGCATTCTACGTCATCACGGCAACTATTTGGCTGAAAACACAGAGTTAAGTTTCAGGTAGCGAATGTTGACCATACGTCTGTCAAAACTCTTTTGGTAAGAACCACTTGACAAGAGAGTGATTTGTTGGAGAGTGGAGGATGCAGGACCTGACAGGTTATGAAATAGTGGCGATGTCAGTTGATTCTTGTACAGCCAAATGAGAAGAGTGCAATTTATCTGCCAAGGTCATTTGAGGACCATATGTAACAGTCTTCCCCAACCAGGTATCCTCCAGATTTGCTAGACTACAGCGCTCATCATCCTTTACCATTGGTCATGCTGGATGGGGTGATCAGAGTTGTAATACAAAACACCTGGAGGGCACCGGGTTGGGGAAGGCTGGTAAACAATAGCTAGCAGCCAGTGGAAGTATCACAGGTGCATCCTCAAGCATACCTAAGTGAATTTAAACATGCCTAACTTTCTACCAGGTCTTGGTCTCTAATATAAAGCCTTTTAAAAAAAAAAGTTATATAGCTTATTGCTGACTCAGGAAATATTCATCTATAGTGCAATATTTGGTTACTCATTAATTCCAATACTTATAGGCTACATTTTTCAAACATTAGAAAAGGGGGAAATTACACTTTCAATATGTGGGATAAAATTACAGAACGTGCCATTTATTTATATAAATGCAGAAAAGCAAATTTTGCCAGATGGTGAAATTGGGCAATTCACCTCAGATATTCATCACCATCATGTTCTCACACCCACTGAGTTGTTCTAAAACTATCTTTCATGAAACCAAATAAAATTGGCTTGTGTGTGCAAAATGCTGAAATAAACACTGATATTATGTAAGAGGTATATCTAAAATGCCGCTCATCATTTATTTGAGGGTATGATGCTGGTCATAACAAAAGGTTGGTTGCATGGCTTTGTTGTGCAAAATGTGAGGACTCGGATTTCTGTATGAACTACTTGTAATGTATTATTAGCAGAATGTTTGAGTTCTTATAATAGGTTCCCAAATTAATTATGATTACTGTACATAATAAATTAGCAATCTCCATGAACTGGAAAGTGTGGAGTATTTCAATAATTCCCATCTATCACACTTTGAAAGCCTTTTGGGTGTTTTTCCCCCAAACTTCCTGCAATAAAAGTGAAGGATAGAGATAGACAAGCTTCCCTCCTTTAATTCAAAATTAGAAAATATACTTCTTTTTCTCAGCTGAATCCCAAATTTGAAAACTGTTACGGTCCTGATGACCACAGGGAAATGGTGGAACACAAGCTCTGAATGTAAAAGCTTCCAGATTCATTCTATGGCACCTCCAGAAAAAAGCTGGAAAAGACTCTTACTGTATCTGATTACCCTGGAAAGCCACCGCAAGTCATTATAGTCAATACTGAGTCAGGTGGACCAATGGCCGATTTCTATGTTATGTTTCAGACTGGGTTCAGATACCTCCCCTTCAACTTCCTTGCAATTCTCCCAAACCCTGCCAATCCATCACTCCCCAGTTGCAATGACAGCACAATAGTGGTAGCGGGCAAGGGTGGCAGAGGTAAAGGTCTCCCTCCCTCAGTCCTAGATTGCTTCAGTGGCAGAAACTTCCAGAAGGTTGGCTGCAGTAATGTGCACTGAATTCGGTTTCTGGACTGCTGTCCAGGGCATCCCTCCATAGGGTACATTACAGTAGTTAGCACTTCCGAGGCTGCAAAAGCATGGGTATCTGTTACAAGGTCCTGATGATGTGGGAAGTGAAGCAGTCAGCATATCAGATGTACCTAATTAATGACCTTGATCCTCCTATAGTAGCATCAGGTTCAGAAGCAGACCTCAATACTATGCCTGCTCTCCCAGCGTTAACATGCACAGCACCAATAGCAGGTAACTCCCAGGCTCCTAAAGCTTCTGGCCTCTATCTCTAGGCAAAGATTGTTCACCAGGGCAACTAATATCCTTTCTGTTCTTTATCCAGGCCAGAAGCCAGGCTGAAATAGGTCAAGGAATTATGCCTGTCACATCACTGTTTTCAGAATTATATGTGGAGTTCACAGAATGAGGTCCATTGGTCCATTGGATGTCAGAATCCCACCATGTTTATTCAAATATATGGAAATCCTCTTTCTGACTAGCCAGTAAATATGCCAGCTCATGATAAGTGTGGAAAAAGTTTCCATTCTGGAGTTTTGCAACTGCTTTCTAACATTTATGCAACTGTTGTAACACAAAGTATAAATAAGAGTTTATTTACCTAGCTAACTGCTTCAGAGCTCAAAGCTGCCCTGCAAAATAAACCAAGGGTACTAAAGTAGCTTGCAGATATAATTTCAGAGACTCTGTCTATAATATTTGAGAATTTTTGGAGAACAAGTGAGGTCCCTGTGGACTGGAGGTGGGCAAATGATGTCCCCGTTTTAAAAAATGGGGGCGGGGGAGGGGAGAAGACCCAGGTAACTGCCAACTGCTAAACTTGACTTCAATACCAGGAAAGGTGCTAGAACAGATAATTAAACAATCGGTCTGTGAGCACTTAGAAAAGGATTTTACAACACTAAGACACAACATCAGTTTCTCAAATATAACTCATGCCAGATGAATCTCATTTTCTTTTTTGGATAGAGTTACAAGCTTGGTGGATCAGGGGAATGCTGTGGATGTAGGGTATCTTGATTTCAGTAAAGCTTTTGACATAGTCCCCCATGATATTATTGTGGAGAAGCTATTAAAATGTGGGCTGGATGCAGTAACTGTTAGGTGGATTTGTAGCTGGTTGACTGACCAAACCCAAAGAGTGCTCACCAGTGGTTCCTCAACATCCTGGAAAAAAGTAACAAGCGATTCTTGTCTTGGGCCTGTTGTTGCTTGAAGTCTTTTAAAAATGACTTGCATGAAGGAAATGAGGGGATGCTCATCAAATTTACATAGGATACCAAACTGGGAGGGGTAGCCAATGCTGCAGAAGACAGGAACCGAGATTCAAGAACTTAATGGATTGGAGAACTGGACCCAAACTAACAAAATAAATTTCAATATGGACAAATGTAAGGTTCTGCCCTTAGGCAGGAAGAACCAGCTGCACAGATATAAAATGGGGACACCTGGATTGCCAGTGGTACATGTGAAAAGGATGTCATGTACTTCAAGTTACATGAAATGAGATTCTGACTAAACTTCTGAAGCATTTTCTGATGGTAACAGCTGTTTGACAGTGGAACGAATTCCCCCAGAAGGTGGTGGATTCTCCTTCCTTGGAGGTTTTTAAGCAGAGTTGAGATTCCTGCATTGCAGGGGGTTGGGCCCTCTACAATTTTATGATTCTATGAAATCCCACAACAAATACAATGTGTGTTCTTGCCAATAAAAACAGCCTAAGATCTGTCACCTATTCCTTTATTGGTCCTCTTCTCAGGCAAACATCACCTTAGCAATGCTAAGTATTCAGAGCAGGTGGCTAATTACCAAGACTGCCTCCCCTCAGGCATCATCTTTCACATACTTCGATAAAACAAGAGCCCAGGAGCTATTTTAGACCAAAATTGATCTCTTCCTCTTTGAATCATTACAATCTCTACTTTTAAATATTGAAGGGAAAAACCACAGACTCACATTCTAATGTCCGTAGAAGATAGTGCTGCCCAGCAGACAGAGTGCTGAATCTGAGCCTTTGGGGTTGAATATCCCAACTCACTGCTTGGCCTTTGTCAAGCGGACCTTCTCAGACTGCCATCTGTCTAGCAGCAGAAACAGAGGCTTTCTCCTTCAGAATTAAGTTTGTGAGGCTAAATGAGACAATGAAGGCATGCAATAATCTGTCAGACACTGACCACTTGCTTTTTTAAACCACAGAGTCTTTGGGAAAAGAAAAGGCTAAGGAGTAAACCCAATACAAATCCAGAGTGGAGACCCTAAGGTGGTCGGATGGTGGCTTGCATGCCTCCTTCTGGAAACTCCTGCAACCAAACTGGTGCCAAAAATATTGTTCTGCAGGCCAAGAGCGGGGGTTTTGTCGTCTGGGCAGCCCAGGACCTCCATATACGCTGCCAAGGCTTGCACCCCAGAGAGGTCACTTTGGTGCTACTAATGCAGCAAAAACAATGTGTGAGGAAGCAGTTAGGAGTTACTGGTCTCTGCAGCCACAGCAGCTGCTGTGACTCTCCAGTGGTTTGGCTGCATCCCCAGAGGCACACCCCATTGTTTCTCAAGACAGACGGATGCCAACAATATATTCAGTTTACTCTCTCATACTACAATGACTCAAAAGTTACATTTTTATGTGTATATACAGAGTTTTCAGGATTAAAACAAAAACAAAATTGTTGCATATACCCTGCAGATTGGGGGTGGGAATCTGAAGCCCAGTGGCCAAATGTGGCCTCCCATGCCTCTCCCTCTGGCCCTTGGGATTCTTCCAAGCCACACCCCTCACCAGCTCTGCTTCACACGATCCTCCTCAAGTGTTTTTGCCTGTATGGAATATATCCTTGAACTCTTATAGTGCCTCTGACTTGACTGGCTGGAGAAGGATAGAGAGTGGGGATGCGAGAGAAACTGGCTTACTGTACAAAAGTAAAAATTACATAGATTGCTCTGCCCTCTTTTGCCTCTGGCATTGCTCAAGCTGCACATTGCCCACTTGTAATAAATGGATGAAGTTATTACCTAGGTAAAGGACCCCTGACCATTAGGTCCAGTCGCGGATGACTCTGGGGTTGTGGCGCTCATCTCGCTTTATTGGCTGAGGGAGCAGGTGTACAGCTTCCGGGTCATGTGGCCAGCATGACTAAGCCACTTCTGGCGAACCAGAGCAGCGCACGGAAACGCAGTTTACCTTCCTGCCAGAGCAGTACCTATTTATCTACTTGCACTTTGACATGCTTTCGAAGACCAGGCATAAGCAAACTCCGGCTCTCCAGATGTTTGGGGCTACAATTCCCATCATCCCTGACCACTGGTCCTGTTAGATAGGGATGATGGGAACTGTAGTCCCAAACATCTGGAGGGGCGGAGTTTGCCTATGCCTGCTGAAGACTGACTTCATCAAGGTCCAGGGTTCACAGCATATTCTTCAGCTGTGATGCAAAAGGCATCTTTCCAACTAACAGACCACGATGCTGGTGAATCAAAACACTGGCTAAACCAAATCAGTTTTGCTTGCTCTCTCACTTGGTACCACTGCCCTAAAGTCCTGCCCGCTATTCCCTCTGTCTCTCTAGCAAAGCCATCTTCATTTCACCTTACCCAGTTCTTCCCCCCTCCCCCTGTCTTATTTCTGAAAAGCTTTGCAGAGTTGGGAGAACCCTTATGCCTTGAGACGGGATGAGCAAACTAGCTCTCCACACTCCTCATATTCTGCAACATAGGAGGAAGCACATGTACAGGAGACAAGCACAGGGTGCCACAAATGCTGCTGGTGAAGCAGTGGAAGAGGTCAGCCCAACAGAAAGGCTGTGGCAGATGTGAGGAGGTGAGCCTTAAGTAACCAGATGCCACAAGCAAAGAATAAGATGACAAGGACAAGCGAATGGGGTTGCTTGCCACAGCCAGCAAGGAAATTTGCTCAGAGCAACAGTTGAAGAACTACTGAACAGATGGGAGGTTGAGACAAAATGAAGTGTAAATGTAGACAGTGTGACTTTCCTCACAAAGGATGGGGGGTATAACCATAAAAGAAAGCTAAAAATAAGAGCATGGTAGTTGCTATAGTTGCAACACAGATAGGACAGGAAGAGCCATCTATGTCTAGTTGGGCCTTGGTCACTTCCTTGCCCAGAAAGCTAAAGCTGTGTAACTCTTGCATTTCACCAGTACACTTGTTTGAAGACATCCGCTTGGCTCTCTGGGGCCTCTATAATGCTGTAGAAACGCCAGTTTCTTTAGTCAAACACACCCGCCTCAAGTCATCTGAGTCCCAGTCAGCACCACTACCCAAAAGCCAGAAAACGTGAAATTCTGCTTCATCTCAAAATAGCTCCACAGCTCAAAGAAAGCTAAAATTTGCCACTCGCATTCTTCAACATTCTGATTTCTAGAAAAATCTGAAAATGTGACATGTTGCTCCTCTCCCTCAAAACTCTGGCAGGGTTTTTTTCCAGCCAGAACTCACCAGCACTCAGTTCCTGCACCTCTCAGGTGGGCTCCATTGCCATTATAAGAGAACAAGGGAGGCATTCATAGTGAGTTCTGGCACCTCTTTTTCTAGAAAAAATAGCACTGAACTCTGAGCACAGTGATCAGCCTTCCTGAACCTAGCGAGCCAGGACATAAGGTAAGGCCAAAAGTTGTATGGATTTGAAACCACTCTCCGTATGGCAGGGAGGCCATTTGTTGTGGAAGCCAGAAATGTACCAGTAAACCTGGTAATGGGTTAATCCATCTTCGCACATACGGTATCCTCAAAGTGAAGGAGATAGGCAACTCCAGTGGAAGACAAGATCATATCAATGGTTGCAGGGTGCACAATTCACATCTCTCCCAGGCTGAGTGTTTTTCTTTCTGTGTCTCCACCAAAGGCATCTGTAAACAACTCAGCTCGAAGCAAGGGCATTGCTTAAAGTTCTCAATATCATAAATAATATATATTTGTTTATATAAACTGTTTATTCTGCATGAAATATTAAATCAAATGCATTCATTCTCAGCATCTGATATATATATAAAATAACATCTGACATCACCAATATATTTTCATTCTTTTCCTTTCCTGTTTACTCCAGAATATCCATGCCACTAACATTTTAGAACATGTGCCTTGGGATTGAGTAGAACTTTAAGCATTTCATTGTGCTAACTATTTCAAAATCTTACGAAAATATGACACAAATTATTTTTTCCCATTTAACACCGGCAATGCAATCCCGCACAAATTGATTCAGAAGTGCTGCAATGCTCCATGGGACTTATTACCAGGTATGTGAGCATAGCCAGGTAACTGCCAGAGCCTTAGCCTGCAAACCTGGCTGCAAAACTTGGAAGTAAGCCCTATCAACATCAGTAGGACTTACGTCTGAGTAAACCCAGTCAGGGGCAGGCTCCAAAAGGTCAATAGCTGGAATACCTAGCTGGGAACGAGCCACACTGAATTCAGCAGGGTTTACTTCTAAGTAAACATAGATAAAACCGGAGAGCTCAGAAGCTTGAAATAGCTGTGCTCAAAATGTCTCTAATTTTTGTGTGTGAGCTGAGCAGATGCAAATTCATTTGACTTCTGCTGTTGTACATTCCTCATCTACAAGCAAAGAATGTTTAACAATTTATACCAAGGTGATACATATTTCTACGATTAGAAAAGGAATAATGCGATAGAGAGCATATCTGGCACTGTCAACACATACTCCTCAATAATTATGACTAAAAGCAACCAAGTAACACAGCCATTACTCAAATCGCTTACTCTGGAGTGCACCCATCACTCCTCCAACCTCAAACCACTTGATCCCATTCTTTGTGAAAAGAATAAATAATTGAGGATTGTGGCCAAAAGGAATACTAACTTTGGCTGAACTAAGTCTCATGGAACAAAGTAAGTAATGCAAAAGAAGTGACCACAAAGCTCAAGCACTTGTTTTACTCTCCAGCTGCAGCACATGGACCAATGTTGTTTATAATACTCTTTCAAAATGAATTTGGCATATACACACACTGCAAAAATATGTCATTTTGAGCTCAAAAGCCATGACTCAAAAACCATAACCTCAATGCCAGGAAAGTCACTGAGTGGGATCCAATGGATCCAATATGAACTCACTCAAGCCACTTAAATAGTCTTTAAATCTAACATGCATCTCACACGATCAAGCTGATGTTTCATGGAAATCTGGAAAAGCAGATCTTCCATTTATTGAGAACTTTGACATATTAACTAATCTGTAATAAAAACTGAATTTGAGGTTATCCTAAGGCACATTCAATTTCATCCTAACTGTTGACCACAACAAACCAAGCACCAGAATTAATAATATAAAGCACTATTCACAAGGTGGAAGCAAACTTTGCTAAGATTTCCTACCTACCCCTAGAGCATACAGCATACAATTACTACTACTAAAAGCTTTCTGAAAGAACCACAGACTGATATTGCCCTTTGCAGAAGTCTCTCTCGCACACTAGATCTGCACTTGAGCAGGGCTGCACTGACCAGTCCCATCAGCACCAATTAGCTCTGCCTCCTGGCATCCCCATGTACAGACGGAGAGTCTGAAGGGACGATCCTTCATGTCTGCAATCTACGCATGCAAAATTGGCCTCCCTGCCGTTGTTCATTGAGCAGAAGCCAGGGGCAGGGCTAGTGGGCGTGGCCTTACATGTTCATCCAACATGTGAGGCAAGCCTCTCTTAGATGCAATTCAGTTTAGAGTTCCTTGCCTCAAGGCGAGACAATTGGATAGATCCAGGGTTTTCACCTTAAGCATGGAAGCAATTCACGTGGGAGGCAAAAGGCTCTTCCATGCACTCCAGCCAAGCATTTGAATATTTGGTTTCTGGCCCAAATGAGAAATATTCAAAAGCTTGGTTGGAGGAATGAGCATCACCGCCGCCCATACGTTGGAATCTGATCCACTTTGCTTGTCCAAAGGTGGTAAAATCATCTGCCCTGAATTGATCTTTCCTCTTTCGTATTCCAATCAGTGACACTTAAGTTGCTATGTCATTGATTATTTATTGAACAGCCTTGGTAGAAACTTTTACAGCATACATTTTTATTTTTTATTTTGCTTTTTGCAGGGGTTTTTTTTAAAAAAATCCTTTTAAAAAACAGTTTTGATTATTTTTTTAAAAAACTGCTTTCCTAAAGTCCAGTGGCATAGTTCTGATTCTACCCACTGCTGCTGATTTGCCTGGATCAAAAATTAACTGTCAGTCAAGGTGACTTTAGGAGACTCAAAAAAACTTGTTCCATGATTTGAAAGGCAAAATTTGCCATGTTTCCTAATCCAGAGTGCCCTTAATCTCTTTAGATCTGCCATTCAGTGACTGTTCAGTGAAATGTCTGATTCAGGCTGCAAACCTATGCACACTTTCTCTGGGGAAAGTGCAACTGAATTCAGCAGGACTTACTTAAGAGTAAACCTCCACAGGCTTCTGCTGTGAAAAAATATTTTTGTGGTATCAACTCTGATGTAACACTTTTCATACAGTGATACAGTGGTACCTTGGTTTACAAACAGTCTGGTTTGCATACGTTCTGGATTACAAACACGTCAAACCCAGAAGTGCGTGTCCTGGTTTGCAAACTTTTTTTGGATTACAACCCAATTTTTTTGGATTACGAACAATTTTTTTTTTTTTTAGGCCCCATTGGCGAAAGCGCGCCTTGGCTTACAACCTGTTTTGGTTTACAAACGGACCTCTGGAACGGATTATGGTTGTAAACCAAGGTACCACTGTATGTGGAATGTGTGTGTGTTGTGGGGGCGGGGATCCCGTGAATACATAGCAATAATACATGAACAGGAGACTTGAGGCTTTCTGGTTACTGCTCCTGAGTATTTCCCCCAAGATCCACCTGCATTTTGTCTTCCACTATAATGCCTTCCACATGTATGCCTCTTAAGTGTTTTCCTCTGTGGAGGAATTATGCTATAACTGAATTGGCACCTTGGACTTGATCCCAAACTCCACTGCACTGGAAAGCTCCTATCTGTTTTGCAGCTGGAGATGATAAAGTCTGGAGGAGTAAGATATTGCCATGGGAAAGCCACTTCCCATACAGAATGGACATAGTTTGCAGGGATTCTTCCTTAACGCAAAAGAAGGGCTTACCTAGAGCAGGGATGGGGAACCCTGAATATATCCCATCAGCCAGAGCCAGCATGCCCAGTGGCCAGTGTTGATGGGAGCAGCATCTGGAAAGTCACACGTTCCCCATCCCTGACATCAAGGGCACTTTCCCCCCATCTCTGACTGCAAGGGCAGGACCCTCCCATGTCCAGTGCACTAAAAGGGAAGCTGAAGACCGAATCTGCTGCTGCTGCTACTGTTGCTACCGCTTCCTAAGTGAAAAGCACACAAAGACTCCAGCTACTGAACTGCATTTCTCTCTCTCTCCATGCATTTTCGCTGGAGCCATAAACCTGCCGGTTCCAGAGGGTGATTACGGGCCAGCAATCCCACCCACCCCTCTCTCATTCCCATTAAGAAAATCACTGACTCAGCAAAGCCTGCCAGAGAATGGGTTTTCTACCCTCAGAAGAAGTGTCTACCATAGGTGATCCAAAGATCGCCTTGTGCTGTAAATAAAGGAAGGAGAGCTCGGGACAGAGCCATGTTTACAATCTATCTTTGTTCACACCAGGATTACATTTTGTCTATATAGTATGAATGCAAAAACCACATGGGAAAGATTATGAACAATCAACTCTATTTCCTGCATTCTATAACCAAGAAGTTAACAAATGTTCACACAGAGAGAACATGGGACACTTGTTAGGTTTAGCGGTGCAAGTGGAAAACTATCTAAAGCTCTGCCTGGAAGTTACGGACTTCAGTAGGAGTTTGTTTTGAGTAAAGATGCATAGGCAAGACAGCTGCATATTGTGGAGCTCTTGGATTATGTACTATAGTGGAAACGATTTAATTCTCAGATCAGCTGAGTTGATTCTATCCCTCGCCAAGCAAGTATTGATTCAACATGAGTAGCAGCCTCTACATAAGGGATGGAGAACCTGTGTGGCTCTCCAGCTTCTGTCATTCCTCACCATTGGCCATTCTGCAGTTGGTGGCAGGAGGAGCCCACCAATGCCTATCATGTATAGTTGGAAGGGACCCCATGTGTCATCTAGTCCAGCTCCCCCCCCCCCCCTTCCTGGCTGTATGTCAGTCTGAGTCAGGGTTCACTGAGTCTGACTCCCCAGGACCCATTTCAATGCAAGTTCTCAATCTTGGCGCATGAGATGTACTAACAAAGGGTTGGATCCAGACTTAGCTAAGCTTAGACCCACTGAAATCAAGAGGATTTGAGTTGGCAAACCCATTGAAATCAATGAGATTTGTGTTAATAATAATGACTAGCTTAAATCCCTTTAATTTCAGAGGGTCTGCTCTGAGCATGGTTCAGGCAGGATCCAATCCAAATAGAAATGTGTTCATAGATTACCTTACCCTGCCCATTAAACTGCTGCTGTGCTGCAAAGCTAGGAGATGATGTGGGGGCAGAGGGTGGAAGAGTGATTTCCAGACAACCTTGACCTTCTCATTCCAGAATTAAAAATCTTGAAAGGGCCATAGGACTGCTCTGCTCCCTGCCAGCCCCCTCTCCCCCATCCTCTCTCTCCTCTGTAGCCCCAAGCAGAAGAAACCTGTTTTGACTAGCGCCTCAATGTGGAGAGACGGGGATTTGGGGAAAGACACAGAGAGAGAGAGGATGAAATCGTCCCGGAGAAAGTTGGGATTCCTGCCGTCATCAAGGGGCACGGGAAACAAACTCCAGATTTCTCTCCGTTGTGGTTGCTGTGCCTGGAAAGCACGTTTGTCTTCCAAGCACAGCTGCAAAGGAAAAGTGTGTGCACTCTTGGGGACACAGGCTCGCAAGCCCGAGGAAAGCAGGTTCTTCGAAATCTGCCCCCAGCGGCATTATTGCAAAAAAGGAAGACTAGCGCGAGCCCCACTGCGCCTGCCCCGGCTTCTCACGCTTCCTCTTGGCCATGCCTGTTTGGAGTGTCCCACGCCGATCCGGAGGAGGAGGAGGAAGCAGGTGAGCTGATCCCGTTCCCCTCCTCTCTCCCCCTCCATACAGACACGCACACAGACACAGCCCCCCAGGCAAGGGAAACCAAACAGCCCCTACTTTGGGAAAGAGCGCACGGGAAAGCACCGGGGTCTGGGCGGCGAGCCCAACTAGGTCCCCTGAACTCACCGGCTTTGCAGGGATCCTTATAATCGATCGCTTCCGCCTCGTCCCCTCCGTCGAGCTCGTACGCGTAGTCGTCGTAGTCGATCCCGGAGCCGCGGGCGAGCTTGCCGCACAGGGTCACGCCGGCCAGCCACAGAGCCACCCTCCAAGCCAGCATGGTCACGCTCCTCCCCAGCCCAGACGGGGAGAGAGAGAGCCAAGGCGCCGCCGAGTGTCAGGAGGAGAGGGGGGCGCGCGTGCGCGTGTATTTGTGTGTGAGAGAGTGGTGTGTGTGTGTTGGGCTCGCTTGGCCGTCCGCGCTCCTCTCTGGGGGTGTCCGATCCGGACCTGGCGCTTCCCCACTCGCGAAGGAAAACGCGCGCGGGGGGGGGGGAAGGCTTCTCTGTTCCGCCGAGCCTGGCGGAGAGACGCCCGCTCGCCCGCTCCTCTCACCACGTCTGACTGCCCTCCTCGCCTCTGTCAAAGGCCAAGCAAACTTTCCCGGGTTCCCCTTCTCCTCCTCGCTGCTTCTGCCGCCGCCTCCGCCGCTGTTCTTGCAAATTCTCCCGCCACAGCAGCGACAGCAGCAGCGGCGGCGTCGCGGGGCTGCGCGCGGGGGCTCTCGTCGCCTGGGCTGTCCAGCGGCGGAGGCAAGCGCGGGGGATCCTCCGGTCCGCCGATCGCCTCGCGCCGCTCCGGATCCCGTCGCTGCTCCCTGCTCGCCTGCTACTGGGCGGCGGAGTCGGGCTGCACATCGGCGAGCTGCCGAGAGGAGAAAGAGGGAAGAAGAAGAGAGACGGGGGGGGGGGTCACAAGTCTGTTCCCACCACCGTAGCCCTGCAGTGATGGCAAAGCGCTTGCACTGGAGGGAGCCAGGAAAAGTGCCAAGGCTTCTCTCCCCCCCCCCCTCTTCTTTTTTTTGTTGTTCTCTGGGCTTCCCTCCACCCCCACCCCTACCCCACTCCTCCTCTTCCCTCCACTCCTCTTAATTCTCGTCCTGGCCGCCAGCCTCCTGCTTACTTATTCATACAATCCGGGTCAGGATCCGGGCTGCTGCTGCTGCTGCTCGGCTCCCTCGACGGCCTTAGGGAAACACCACGCGCGCCTGCCCGGGGCGCCTCCCTCGCCATAGGGCTGCTGTCTGCCCGGAGAAGCGAGGCATAGCAGGGTTTGGCGGGGCGGGCGGAGGGCAGCGGCGGCGGCGATCAGAGCGAAGCCATGCTCCGTCCAGGGGTCGCCGGCATCCGGGCGCGGGCAGAAGGGAAGCGCGCGCGGCGGCGGCGGCGACAAGAACGGCGGAGAAGGAGAAGTGCAGCGCCTTCCGCGCTCGCTCGAGGAGGAGAGCTGCTGCTGCTGCTGCTGCTGCCGCCGCTCACTTTCCGCTGCCAGCGTGCAAAGGCGAGAGGGAAGGAAGGAAAGTTTTTATCTCTCTCTCTTTTCCTAGCACAGTTTGTTTAAATAAAAGGGTATAAGAGGACCATTGATCAGCAAAGTTCAGCCAAGGAAAGCCGTTTCAGCTGTACATTAAAAAAAAAAAAAAAAGTATGCACACACGTGAAGGCAAATGCAAAATTAACAAAAATAAATAAATAAATAAGGAAAAGCAGGTTGTGCACCAACAGCGCAGTAGAAATTTATTTATTTGTTTATCTATCTATTTTTGCAGACAGCTCGGCTCTGGCTTTCCAGCGGATGCGAAAGGTTAAGAGAGGGGTTTTTTGTTTTCTTCCAACAGCAAAGTTTCCGTCGCAGCTAAGGCTCCTTCCCTTGGAAACGGGGCGTTCAGTTGGAAAACGGAGTCAGTGAGCAAGAGAGAGAGCTGGATTTTTCTTCTTTCCCCCGAGGCAAGTCTCAGATCAAGCCTAGGAGAAGAAAAGGCATAGCTCTCCTAAATGGTTAAAAATTAAAAAAATATATCAAATCAAACATCCACCCTAAGCAACACATCCAGATAGAAATGACACCGTTGAGTCTGGGATGGAGGGGGTGGCTCGCCAAAGAGACACATTGGAGTTGTGTAAATCTGTCAAAAGGTGAGAGTTTTACTGTAGAAAGGAGGCAGAAAACAGCAACAACACTTCCCCGCCTCTTTTTTTTACAAGTCTCCTCGGAAGGCGGAGAGGAGGGAAGAGGCGCAAGTTAACTGGCAGGTTTCGCTGC
The DNA here is from genome assembly GCF_964106645.2 of Podarcis pityusensis. Classification (NCBI taxonomy): domain Eukaryota; kingdom Metazoa; phylum Chordata; class Lepidosauria; order Squamata; family Lacertidae; genus Podarcis; species Podarcis pityusensis. The sequence goes on from NC_138034.1 coordinate 33,424,888, forward strand.
TGCTGACATTGTGGTGTCACATTTAACAGGCATTTGAAAGGGCCGCTGCGAAGTTGCTCTTGGCTTTGTTATACAACAGAGCTCTCCAAAGGCTCCTCTCTATCTTAATAGCTTCTCGGAATTATTCCCCTTCTGGGTGAAAGATGGAAAGGAAAACGGCCTCATCTCCCTACAAGTGGACATGCTAACAGGGTGCTTCCGGCCAGCCAAAACACACAAACAACACCAGCAACAAACAGAGCAGCAAGATGGTAACAAATGCCATGCAGACTGACCCTGGCTTCCCTTCCCAGGAGGGCAGCAAAGAAAAGAAACGGGCAGCTCCAAAGGCCTCTCGGATCAGGACTTGGGATGCTGCCTTCTGGGAATCTCCAGCCACAGAGTTTCCTTCCAGAGGTTAAAGTATGTGTGAGCTTCATCATCACATCTACAATGAAACTGCTTCATCATCACATCTACAGTCAGAATTGCTGCTGACTACAGGGCCCTGGAAGGATGGTGGGATGTTGGAAAAGAAGATACCCAGGCACAATAGGAGCCTGGTAGATGTGATGATTAGAACAAAAACCTGGAAAGGTTGAGAGAGAGGGAAAGAGGGCTTTGTCCGGAGCGTTGATTAAACTTCCCGGTAGGCATGAACAGCCTTGGTTTGTAAATGGGAGGGTGAAACATGCAGGCCTGCCGCTCACATGCTGCCCTTATTGGAAAACCCTTCCATTGCCCTCCTTAGCTGAGCTTCCTCACAGAATGGCCTTTTGCCTCCAAAACATGCACATTTTTAAAAGACTGTATATTGCCCTCGTAGGAATTACTTTTGTGGCTAAAGGCAGAAAAACAGGAAAGAAAAGGTCCACCACATTTGTGCATTTCAGTTTACGGTGCACAACCTAAGAAGCCTTGTGATTTGTCCCATAGCTAGTCTTCACTTAGATAGCATTTACCCAAAATTGGCTAAAACCTTCCTTAAAGTGATTCAGCTACCAGTTTTGATATGTTGGGAGCAAAGGAAGCTATGTTACATGTATCAAGTTAGACCACAGAAGCTCTCCAGTGTTTAGCGAGGGAAAATTCCCAGCCTTACTTGGAGACATGGGAGATTTAACCTGTGTACAAAGCATGCACTCTACTGTTCTACCACAGTATCTGTGGGCTTTTGATTGTTTTCACAAATACCGTATTTTTTGCACCATAACACTCACTTTTTTCCTCCTAGAAAGTGAGGGGAAATGTCTGTGCGTGTTATGGAACTAATGCCTACGGATGGCGGGGGGATCTGCTGCAGTCGTGAGCAGAGGATCCATGGTTCCCTTTCCTTCCCTCCTCCGTGGCTTGCTTTGAAACAGCAAAGTGGGAGAAGAGCCGCTGAGTGGGGAGGAGAGAGGGACAGAGAGCCTGCTTGCTTTAAAGAAGTAAAGCGGGAGAGGAGAGGAGCCGCTTACACGAGTCCGGAGCTGTTTTTTTCAGTGAGCCGGGGAGGAGGGAGAGAACAGGTCACTAAATAGCAGCAAAGTTTTTCGCAAGCAGGCTCTCTGTCCCTCTCTCCTCCCCACTCAGCTGGCTTAATAGCAGCAAAGTTTTTCAGCGAACCGGGGAGGAGGGAGAGAAGCAGAGCCTTTAAAGGAGCAAAGCAGGAGAGGAGAGGAGCCTTCTCCTCTTATACCCCTCTTCTGCATTATTAACAGCATCCTTCTCCACCCACCACACGCGTGTTCCTTGTCCCTTGAGTGCTTTTCCTTCCCTCCCCACTTAAAACGTGGTTACAAAGCACGGATCCACATGGATCCTCAGGATTTTTGCACTGGGTCACCCCAAATTCACCATCAGATCACATAACATGTCCATGGCTACAGCTTGCACCAAAAAAAAATGCACCCACTGTTGCCTGGGGCCGCAGTGGTGCAAAAACGTGGTTACAAAGCACAGATCCATATGGATCCTCAGGATTTTTGCATTGGGCTACCCCAAACTCACCGTCAGATCACATGTCTGTGGCCACAGCATGAACCACAAAAATCATACATCCACTGTTAGGTTTAGAATATTTTTTTTCTTGTTTTCCTCCTCTAAAAACTATGTGCGTGTTATGGTCGGGTGCGTGTTATAGAGCGAAAAATACGGTATCTACAGAATTTCCCAGACTAGAATCACAGAGGTGTCAGAAATCTGCTGTTATCCAAGAGCTTCTAGTGTTACTTTCCGTATCAAGTGGAATGCCTTATCTAATAATAATAGTTATAATAATTTTATTAGTTATGCCCTGCCCATCCAGCTGGGTCTCCCCAGCCACCCTGGGCGGCTTCCAACATACATAAAAACATAATATAACATCAAACATAAAAATATGAAGATGCACTCCCAAGGCTTACTCCTTCAGATGTTTGAGGAAGGGATTAATTCGGCACACACGGAGAGAAATCTAGCCTGTTACTTGCTTAGTTCTGAAATGAAGGCAATCCTGACCACAAAATCCCATTTCCCATCATTAGCTCTACGCAGAAGCACACCTACCTCAGAATTAGTTGCTGGTTTTTCAGTTGCTGCAGATCACAAGTGTACAACAGATCTTGTCCTGGATCTATAAAATACACATATTGGAATCATGCATGCAGGCAAGAAGGGTATTGATTACTGGCTAGTCCCAGTCACGCTCGCCAAAGGAAAGCATGCAGTATGCAGTCTCAAGTGTGTGCTGGTTTCCCTAGTAAGTTCATTATTAAACTCTATCCTTCCAGCAGGAGATTAACCATCCCAGCAAGTTACTCACTGACGTCACCCCTTAGCCTCCAGACGGCAATCTGCCCCTGACCTCAGCTTCTCCAGTGGCAGCAGAGCAGAGCGGTGCTGGCTGACAGCGGACTTGAGGACAGCTGGCCTTGAAGAACCCTAACAAAGATAAAGACTCAGACACAGCTCTAGCTGCTATACAGAAGCAGGTCAACAGCGCTGGCCTACAATGGAAAGGCTGCCCAACTAAGTCAAGGAAGAATCACATGTAGAAGGACTGTAGAATAATATTCTTCTTATGCCTTAAACAAACAAACCAAATCTGCACACCCAGTTTCCATTTCTTAGTAAATACATGAAAAGCAGAGCAATCCCATGATTCAGTGCAGGCTGCTATACTGACAAGGAGGGTTGTTTTTTTTAATTATTATTTCTTGCTTCACACATAAATGTCTACTACCAACCTGCTCTATATAATGCTGAGGATCCATCTGTCAACACAGACATCCAAAGTCTGTCCTACAGCCATTTCCAAGTAACAGACACAAAGACAGTGAGACAGACTGCATAACTGGAAGGACACCCCCCCCCTTGAAAAACAACAACAACCTGGCAACAAGAGGGGGAAACCCATCTTCATTACATTTACATCATCATATAAACGTTTGCATTGCTGCTGAATATGTGGGGGTGGAATAAAAAAAAAAACCCAAAGCAATCAAATAAATAATTTGTGGTATGCATCAAATATTTCATTTTCTTTCTCTGTAGCCTTCTTCCCCCAGTACTGAAGAGATTAAAAAACTAATCTATAGGTTGAGCATAAAATGAAAGACTCACGGGATTATTAACAGTCCATTTCACTACTCGAATAGATCCTGCTGCTCTGGGAGGGGACACCAAAACCATTACTTTGGATTCTCACAAGGAGCAAGTCCAGTCTCTGTCCCTTTTCCAACTCCACTCCCAAGACGGCAGACTCTCAATAGCGTGGTGGGAGAACGCCTGCTCTCATGGGAGTAGCCAGGATTTTTCTGGATGGGATGGGACTTTTGTTGGGGGGGGGGGTGCAGTTAGGGGTGTGCAACATGCAGACAGGCACAGTTCCTGCCCGCTCACTGATGAGGATGTTTGTGGGGGTTGAGCCACTGAGTAGCAGGAACACAGTCCATATTGTCCTTCTTAAGACTTAAAAGAAGCAGAAGAATCCTACCTTTAAAACTGATGTCTACCTGGAACTTTAAAAAACATGCCTGTGAATCCTCCAGTTCAGCAGCTTATTTTTTGATCCATTGTCTTACTTTGTGTTACAGTTGCCTCTCACCTGGCAAATCTGAACTTAGCCATAGGTTTTTTAGTAATTGTTCTCTTATAAATGCTTAATTGGAGGAAGGGTGCAATATCTTCCTCACGTGTGCTCAGATTCACATCCAGTCCTTTCAGTCCTCTGTTTACAAGGCCAATTTTGCCCTGATTTGTCCAAGAAAATACCAGAGGTTAGCTTGAGCAGTTCACACCTCACCTGTCCCAATTAGCATTTCCTTTTATGGCTTTCTCAGTGTGAAAGTGGTAGCTTGAGCCTTCCTGGAATATTCCTTTCATTTGCATGGATATACATCTTTCAGTCCCTCTCATTTCTGCCTTTGTCACCTCCTACTTTCTATGCAATCTGAGCCCTCTACCTTTAAAAAAAATTGAACATTAATAATGAAACATATGTTGTAGATATTTTTCCACATTTATTATGCTATTTTTGTGATATGCAAATGACATGAGAAAACTTGGTCTACTTGTTTGTATAACATTATTCTTGTTTATAACCCCCCCAAAAAAATACATAAATCTGATTTTATATTTATTAACCAGCCCCTTGTTTCACCAAGAAACTCTGGCTATTTCATCATGTAACAGACACAGGTACCAAGGGAGGTGGTGTATATGCAAGAGCTCATCGGTACCTTCTATTCAGCGTGTATAATATTACATCTAAAGTCTGGTTCCAGCCACTACCCTACTAATTCCAAAGAGAAATACCACACTCACACCATACATTTAAAGCACATTTAAGGCTTTACATAAACTTCAAAGAATTCTAGGGACCTCACAGACCTACAGTTCCTGGCACCCTTAACAAACTACAGTTCCCAGGATTCTTTGGGGGAAGCCATGTGCTTTCAATGCATAGAGCAGCTAAAACCGAAGCATGTGCAAAGAACAAAGCACTCCTGGGTGACGAGGGACAAAGAAAGACCAACCTTCCTTCACCAACCTGGTTGTTTCCAGATGTTACAGACTACAACTCCCATCAGCCACAGCCAGCATGCCCTTTCAGATGAGGTTGATGGGAGTTGTAGTCCAACACATCTGGAGGTCACCAGATTGGCAAAAGGCTGGTTCCTAAAGGGATGCAAAATGGTAAAAAATGACAAGAAGTGCAGGTAACGATACCAGCCCATACTATACTGAGTCCGTTCCTAAATCTGCATTAGTGCCATCATTGGCCACTTTGTTAGCAATGCAGATAAAAGCAACAGAAGTACACGCATTATCAATGTAAACCTTGCAGAAGTATAGGAATACAGTGGTACCTTGGTTTATGAACTTAATCCGTTCCGGAAGTCCGTTCTTAAACCAAAGCGTTCTTAAACCAAGGTGTGCTTTCCCATAGCAGTGGGGGACTCAATTTACAAATGGAACACACTCAACAGGAAGCAAAACATGCTCTTATTCCAAGGCAAAGTTCACAAACCAAAACACCTACTTCTGGGTTTGCAGCGTTCTTAATCCAAGTTGTTCATAAACGAAGCTGTTCTTAAACCAAGATACCACTGTAACGCCTGTGTGCTGCACTCCTAACGTTCCCGCTGGTGCTGCTACAATTTCTCATGCACCACACTGTCTCCCGATCCCTGCTGGGATGAAGCAGCCGCAGCAGAAGGCGCAGATGTGCCCTTAGGCTTCCTACTTCCAGCTGAGGGTATATGGGAGTTGGGCACCCAACAGTTCCTCTGGTCCCCATGAAAATTTTATGCCTTGTCTGAAACAATATAAACAAATGTGAAATATTGTTCCCATGCGCAGATAGTCTCTCTCGCAATCCTTTAATAGACTTTTTAAATAATGCAAAGGCAAAGAAAAATGATCACTAAAACGTATGATTAAAAAGATGCAATGGTTACAATCTAGCACAGACATCTAAATTAAAAACGGTTGTTTTCTAGTGCTGGTCAGCATCCCTGCCTCTCATCAGGGAATAAATCAAATGTCCACAGCTGTGAATAGCTATTTAAAACGAGGGCCAGGAAAATTTAATTGGGGAAGCCTCATTCAAAGTTAAAGAGGTCAGATCATGCTGTTAATTATACATTCACATTACTTCCTACCAAGATTTTGCCATCTTCTAGTTAATAAACAGGGTGCATAAACCCCTGATCTCTGTTGAAAGATATTGGTTTCATTTGTGTCTTCTGCCTTACAAAGAGGAGCCTGGTTGCCAGATTGAAACGAGGACAGCATCCAATCTTCAAAACTAAATATTTGCTAAATGGATTAAAAGAGTTTAACAACAGTGGCTAGTTTTAAACACAGTAACTTGATCACTAACACGCCTTCCATTTTTTGCTTTTTCTTACCATTAAGAACACAAATAAACCCAAAGTTAAGTCCCCATTAATAGAATTTATTGAGTGGGAGAGATCATAAGTGAACTTTCCAAATAAAGTGAGGTATGGTCATCAGCCTTCCATAGTTAGGGACCCAAGGATGTCTTGCACATAGAGGCACTTTCAAAGCATCCTTTCCCTGTTTTGGTTTCTCATTTTCTTTTCTTTCTTTTTCTGTCACACCACTACTCTTCTTGTTGCATTGAAGACCACCCATGAAGTTCCCCTGAGTTTGGGAAGCAAATTGTCTGCTAATGGAAGGAGGATGCTCTCTGAAGAAGGAGCCGCAGAAGTTCAACTGAAAGCATGATGGTTTCAATGCATAATTACCCAGGGGATCCCTGGATTAGAGATATTGACCATACTTAAGAAGAAAACAACAACACCCATATTAATGCCAGTGGGCAGAAGACTAATATTTCCATGAACCTTCCCCCACCCCCCACCCCCAGCTATTGGAGTGGGTAGAATGTGGACTCTGGGGTTATCTCAGCTATTTATCTCATAGACCAAAACTACGTTATGCCTGTTACAGTGAAGTTATTTCCATTGCCTGCTTTTACAGCCCTAGTCAAAGTAGTACTTTAAAATAGGTTGTCACTACAATTCGCAAACAAGTTATTACTGGGTAATATGTTCGTCCCTGACAATCTAATCTGAAATATTTGTGCCAATGTGTCTGCCAGTGACTTTAGCCTAATGCCATAGCAATGCCAACATCACATCATGCTGTGTGACATTGCTCTGACATTTGCCATTGGCCTGTCAATGTATGCAGTAACACAAAAGTCCTTGCATTAGCATGCACACCCAAATCAATAAAATGCTTCCTTGGGTACCATCTTGCAGAAAGGCGAGATGTAAATAAAAAAATAATGTGTCACAAAATGTGATATTCTGAAGTGCTACTTTGAGATCTTTTATTCACCCCGAAGCCCATGGAATTATGTTTTACTGCCATAATTAAGCTATTATAAATAGCACCAGTTCCCATGAATGGGCTGGGAACAGATGCTTCAGAAATAAGAAACAGAGAGTTATTATATACTCAGCTCTTCCTTCTGACTCCTAGACGCTGCCAGCATGTGACAGCAGCCATACCCCAGGAAATGGCTTTGACTGGTCGGCTAAACTAGGTGAGGGTAGCCGATGGGTCCCAAATCCTCAGTGAGCTAGGGACCGCCCCCGCATGAGAAGACAGGCTGTAGCGAATTGAGTAGATGAAACCAATAGTGTGTCCAATGGTCAAAAAGTTGGTTTCTGCACATGCTGTAGAGGGAAGTGAGGGCCATATGGGGCTCATCAACCTGGGAAGGTAGCCCATCTCAGAGAAGGAAAACTCTGATCCTAAACCTCCACTGCCTTGAGGGATATCTTCGGAAGAAGAAAAGGCTGAGGAGTAAACCCTACACAAATCGTGTGTGGAATCCCTAAGAGGGTTGGGTGGTGCCTTGTATGCCTCTTTCTGGCAACTTCTGCAGGCAAGCTGGTGCCAAATGTATTGCTCTGCTTTCCTTTGGACCACATCAGCAAGGCTGAGAGGAGCGGTCTTGTCATCTGGGCAGCCAGGACCTCCCTACACACTGCCCAGGCTTGTGCCCCAGGGAGGTCACTTAGGTGCTGCAATACAGGGTTTTGACTTCTCCCCTGGAGGTGCACTCCATTGTTTCTCAAAACAGACAGATTACAACAGTTGTTGTTGTTTTTGTTATATATTTATACTCCTCTTCATCAAAAGATCGCAAGACAATATTTGTCATAAAAAATATTGATTTATAACAAGGGTTCTTAACCTGTGGTCCACAGACTCCTACAAAGTCCATGGATGGACATATATTTTCCCCAGTGCAATAATAACAATAAATTGTTGGCAAAATTTTGTGTGTTATGTGTTTTATGTGCATTGAGGCGAGGGGAAGGAGGGTCCATAGCTTTCATCAAAGTCTCACAGGGGTCCATGACTCAAAAAAGTTTAAGAATCATTGATTTATAGCAAGCAGAAGATTGCATTGCTTTACTAGGAGACATTCTTCAAGCCTTATTTATGTTGAATAGCATTGACAGGATGGATTCCCTGAGGCTGCTTCTATGAATACGTGTGGTGCAAAGTTTGGAGAGGGGGTGTGGGCTGTCAGCATCAGGTCTCATGGGACTGACAGAGATTCAGGACTCTTTTGCAGGAATCAAGAAGACTATAATGTTTCTGGAAATAATCGGTGTGAAATGTGTGCTGTTCTAATAGAAGAATGCAGGCAGCCTTGTCCTCAGCATTGCTTGAGAACTCTAAGAAACCAAAAAAATCAGTGCAGGTTGGAAAGTTTTAGCCTGCCATCTTGATTCAAAATGGTGTCTAAACAGAGAGAGAGAGAGAGAGAGAGAGAGAGAGAGAGAGAGAGAGACTCTGCTCCTTGATCTCAGGAACTAGCATGCAAAAGTTGGTTAAGATATCAAAAGAGGTTTCCAAATGCACAGTGAACAAACAACTTCTCAAAATGTATAAGAGATGAGGTAAATGCTCCCATGTAGCAAGGGAGGCTTTTGCCTTCACGGTCTGCATATGAGTTTTCCAAAGGCACTTGACCGAATCATCTTATAAATGCATGGTGGACTAGACAGACCATCGGTCCTAGTTAGAATCCATTCTGCCGTTTGTTACCAGTAGTGGCCAGCAAGGTGCCATGAGTGGGGCTGCATTGCTCTCCTGGCTTCCCAACACCACACCACACTCTTGCTGACCAGGAGCAGGAAGAGCAAGGCAGCAGAGAGCTCAGCAGATCCAGTCCAACGCAGCTGCAGCCAACCCTGCACACTGTCAAGCTCCCCACTGCCTTGCCCCTCCTCTTCCAAAAAGCAACAGCAGTGCAAAGTGTTGGGAAGACAGAAGAGCAATGCAACCCACACACTCCTTCAGCAGCTACTGGTTGTTACTACCACTGTAAGTGCCACAGTCACGGATCTCTCAACGTATTTAGCATTTACAGCTGAGAATTTGCACCAAAGGGCATAATTCCAATTTGCAGATTATGTCATTTTGTGAGGTCTTACCGATACCAAAAAAAAAGTTCTTTATTTATCTTGTCCATATGGCAGAAAAATATATTCTTTATGGAAGCGCATCATTATTTTTTAAATTCCTGTCTTTACTTGTTAGCGTTTAGAAGAGGAAAAACCTTGCTTCATGTCCGATCCATCCAGCTCAAAGTCAACTCATGTATCCATGGATACTGTTTTTATCACGGTGAATGGCATGAGTTGCTGGCAGCTCTTTACCAGACAGAAATGGAAGGGACATCATCTCATCACCAAAGGAAGATTAGAATCAAATGTGAAAGCCCAAATCCTATATAGTTGGCAGAAGCTAAATGCATCATGATGAGAATGTCAGAAATAATTCTACTCTTGGGTCTAAAGAGGTGCTAAGGATGCTGCTTCTAAGTGCTGTGAGTCATTGTGGTGAGCACATGAAAGTGTCATATGTTCTCTCCCCGACCAACAACTTGTGATGTGTTTATTCTCAGTCTAAACACCATGGATAAATTGAAGGATAATTGGACTGATCTGTAGGAAGGAGTCGTAAAAGATATCTGCCAATACAGCACTCGTGGTCTAGTTTAGCAGCATTCTCTTGGATAGGACTCATACTTACACTATGAGTGTGTTTCCTTCCCCTTCATTTTTGCATGCACTCCCTGCTCTCTGCAGTTCCCTGCTTCTGGGCCCATATGTTTCCTCTGCTTCTCTTAGTTCCCAATGCTGCTTTTTTTAAAATTTCCAAAATGAAAGTTCTCTTGGTTCTGCACGGATGGAGACCAGATGTTGCTAAACTGCAACTCCCCTCACCCCTGACTATTGGTCATGCTGACTGGGACTGTTAGGAGCTGTCTTATACTGAACCAGACCAGTGATCCACCTAGCTCTGTGTCATCTATACTGACCAGCAGTGACTACCTAGGATTCCAGACTTCTCCCAGCCCTTCCTGGACTGTTTGCAAAGGAGAGCTATAGTCCTTCTCCAGCAAACACAGGTGAGTTTCACATTATTTTCAATTCTAGCCTTTGTTGTTGTTTTAATGACTCACAAATAGAACACTAGTTGGCAAGGGGATCTCGGCTTTACAACAGTTCTGTCTGGTGTGCTAGACCAATTTTATAGCTAGGTTTTCTGAGACCTGCGGGATAGCTCTGTAGATAAAGCATGAGACTCTCAAGGTCTTAGGTTTGAGCCTCATGTTGGTGAAAGATTCCTCCATTGCAGGGCCCCTTGTGGTCCCTTCCAACTTTACAATTCTATGATTCTATGAGGGAGCAGGGATCAAAGCATCTTCTCTTCAGACAACCAATCCAATGAATGGATGTGTCTATAGGCAGAGCCAGCGTCAATGTCTGCTGGATGGGCAGGGCCAGGAGTAGACTGTCTCCCAGTAATTGTGTCACACCATCTTCACATGAGTAACATGTCACAAGTCCTAACTAAGGTCACCCCTATGGGATTTCATGGAGGATAAGGATATCAATGGCTGCATTCTGTCTCCACTGTCAGAGGCAATATCGTTCTGAATACCAGTTCCTGGTAATAACAAGTGGAGCAAGTGCTGTTGTGCTCAGGTCCTGCTTCCCATAGGCATCTAGTTGGTTTCTGTGAGAACAGGATGCTGGACTAGATGGGCCTTTTGTCTAATCCACCAGGGCTCTTCTTACATTCTTATTATTATTTCCATTTCTTCCCACCTTGCACTTTTGTGCAATTCTTTGTATTTCCGTTCCCTTTGATTCCAATGCAGACGAGATGTGGGCTAATTAATTATCTTCTGACTGCATATTTTGCAGAACAGCAACCTACATTCTCAGAGTTGGCTCTCTGAGGAAATGACCAAGTGAGGATTTTTGCCTCCATCATATTGTTGCTTTTTACAAAAAGAATAATGCGGAGTCCTTGCAAGGCTGGGTTGAGCACAAAACCATGATCAGGTGCACCAACTCTAGGGGGCCAAGGTGTCTTTGGCCCCTCGGTATTTGTTGGAAGGGGGCTGAACCTTCTCAAGGTTGAGGGGGCAGAGGAGCCCAGGCACAGAGCTGAACATAGTTCAGCTTCAGTGGGCAGCTCTTCCAGAGCGCTCAACCTCTTCCAGACAACACAACATCCTCCAGACAGCAGACTGTGCACCACATGCTAGGCCCCCTCAGTCCTGGAGGCAACGTGGCACCTCTGACCATGGTGTTGAAAACTCAGTGGTCACACATTTAGGTAGGCTGGTTCCAAGGTTGGAAGAAGGACGGACATGGTGCAAAAAACAAACAAACACTATTTGCATAGTTCATACTTTGTCTCGATCTGCCCTGTGTCTGCAGATAACAGTGCCTAGCTCTGTCACATAGCTCATTTAAAATATTTAATTTCATTGTAGCACTAGCCCTATTCAGGTGCTTATTTAGCACAAGTGTGCTAGCTCTATCCCTTGCCAGGTTCTCATCAGCCTCTTTGGCTTGGACGGCAATTGCTTGAAGTCTCCTGCACTTGGAGAGATTCCCATTGCACTTTAGAAACCGGGGAAATGTCTAGCCCACCAGATCGGTAGTTTGGTTCCTATTGAGGATATTTGGTGAGCCAACATGACAGTGATCTGGGATTGAGGATTGGAGTGATCATTCTGTGGACAAAGCTGTATTGCAACTTTTGAATGTTTTAATTTAATAAAAGAAAAAGAAACCAGGGAAATCAGACTTCTAGAGTGTACATGGAGCTTCCACAAGTACAGAGGGCTCCATGTTTCAGTCAGTTGTCCTCCAACTCATGAAAGGTGACAGGGACAGGGGACAGTGCTAATGCACTCATGCAAACTCTCCTCACCTCACACAGTCATTTAAACCACTTATGAATGCCTGAATTGTCTCATAAGTACATTAGCAAAAGTGAAACACATAGGCAAACAGTCAACAAAGATTCATCTCGATACCTCTCAGTGGTTGCTTTTTAGTTTCCAGATGCCAATATTTTCCCTTTTGCTAGCTATACACTTACAAATAAGCCTGATTTTAATTATATGGTGTGAAATTGATGAAGGTTTCTGAAAAATATAATACGATACTTTCTTTGCAAATTACTCCATGAATGCATTTTAGTTAATTAATAGTAAATGGAAGAGTATTCTTTGAAATCTCTGGTTTCATTGATGTAGCTTTTTTTATCTGATGCATAAACATAGGAAAATAGTGAGTCATGAATCAGTCCTAAGCTTTTATGCACAGACCTCTGAATCATAATCAACATCTACTCTTCATCTCTCATGCTATCTTGGAAGTTCATCAAAGACCATCTGATTTTTCTCAACGAAAGTGAATTATAGTTCACTTTCAGTGTGAGGAAATTAGGGAGTGTGGTCTTTCCTTTTCATAATAAGATGCTGGCATTAAAACATGAATGAATGGGTGTAATATTTATGAGAGTTGTTGTCTCAATGCATGTGCTTTATTGAGGAAGTGTTCTTGAGTTCGCAAATGGTTCATGTATTGGGTTTGGCAGCTTCATTCTAGCTGATTGATTTTTTGACATCCTGCGACCCCTAGTGAGCAACAGAAATTGCCAGCAAAGCAGCAGCACCCCTTCCCGTTCAGACTTGCTCTTCTTAGACCTTCCTGTAGACTTTTCAGTGAGTTCTTAGACACACAGTAAAATGCTAAGCAGTGCGTATTTTTTTCAGGTCAAAACAATAAATTGGATTTCACTTTTCCATCAACAAGGCATGTCACTGATATGCATTCTCTAATTTTTACTAATAGGGGGGTTTTTTGCATTGCAATTATTGGGATGAATGGTGTTTTGAAATATTCACAGTAGATGATATGCGGAAAATCATTTCTCTGTGTTCATCAGTAATCTTAAGAAGAAACAGCCATACTTTGAGGTTCTAGCATATTGATTTTCATGAGTTAGGACTTCAGGTTTCAGGCATGCATAGAAATAATTCATCATGTTAAAGAGAGGGAAATTATCATTTCTAGTAACTGAGAGGGAAAGGGAGGGGATAGGGATAATTTGAGAATGAAAGTAAATCAGTAGGGAAAAGTGGAAAGAACTAAAAAAATCCCCTTCATAACAAGCAATGTCAAAACATGCTTGCCTAGAAGACACATATCCCTGGTTATTTTTATACATGTGGTTACTATTTGGAATACGTACATAAAAATACGTAATGGTCATTTTGAAAGTAACAGTATGAAACAAGTTGTGGTTTTTTTAATAGGATTCAGGCTTAAGAAAAGGAGATTTGCAAGCCAGTCTTTATTCACCAAAAATAAAATGTTACACACAATCCCTGTTATCTTAGCACAAGAAGGTTCACAGGTGTTTGAGAACATTCGCAAAAATCAAGTAGATTTTTGGCAATGAATCAGCCTTGGTCACCCTGTTGGTTGACCTGTACTGAGAGCAGGACAGGGAATGTGTGACTATGCTAATGCGTCTTGATTTCTTGGAGGCTTTTGATACCATTGACCATGGTCTCCTTTTGTACCAGCTCTGTGGGATGGGTACATAATCAGACAGGAACAGCAATGCTCAAGCAAGCACATGATCAGCCACAGCCATCCCAAGAATCCTGTCCACATCCTCAGGCTGAACAAGCTGAAAGTCACCCATAAAAAACTGATAAGGGGGAGCAAAAGATAATGTAAGATATTTTAAGCCAGCACTGTCTACAACTGGACAGGGGCAAATGCAAAGTGCATTGAAAACTAATCACAGCAGGCTTTTCAGGGTTGTCCTGCTGTGAAAGGCTCTTCATCCTTCATAAATGTTCCATTCATAAATGTTCCACTCAGCAGATGCAATGATGGTGGAGAAGAAAGATTTCCTGGTCACTCCTCAGCATCATCACTAAGGATTGGGTTGTAGAATGTTCTCTGGCCTGTCCTCAGTTGGATTTGTCACACGTATTTTGCTCTAAATCACTCTCATTGTTGTTCCCTTCTCCTGTGTTGCTGCCTTTGAAACCAGACCTCCTGTCTGCCTTGGATTACACTACTGGTTGCTGGTCATTCTGATCTTTGATGGCTGCTTCATAGAACTTGACTCTTGCCTGTTCTCCATCCATCCCCTCCATAAAATAGAAACCCGAGTGCTTATGACTTGGCCTTCTGACAGCTTAGCTGTTTGTGTTATAGAACTATGGAAGGTATGATGATGGCTGCTTAGCTTACCTACCAAGCCTACAATTATCTCCTTCCACCTGTTTAATATGACCCTTCCCTGTTATGTCTAAGCTGCATAGGTGGTGATTTTCAGACAAAAGCCTGCTATTTCTCCCCTAAGTGACTGGTAACTGCCTACACTGCCTGTTGTATAAACCTTTCTTGAGAAGCTCTTTGTTGGGATGTTTATATGGCCGGATATATTGCTGGATTTCTATTTCAGTGTAGTTCAATTCAAAGAAGAGGCCAGACTTTGCATACAGGGCACATTACGGCTATCCAGTTCCTTGTGTAACATAGAATAATAGAATTAGTAGAGTTGGAAGGGATCCTGAGGGTCATCTAGTCCAGCCCCCTGCAATGAGGGATTCTCAACTAAAGAATCCATGACAAGTGGCCATCCAACCTCTGCTTAAAAACCTACAGGAAGGAGAGTCCATAACCACCTGAAGGAGTCCATTCCACTGTCAAACAGCTCTTACTATCAGAAAGTTCTTCCTGGATGTTTGGCCACATTCTCCTTTCTTGTAACTTGAATTGGATCGAGCCCTACCCTCTGGAGCAGGAGAAAACAAGCTTACTCCATCTTCCATGTGGCAGCCCTTTAGATATTTGAAGATGGCTATCTTATCTCCTCTCAGTCTCCTCTTTTCCAAGCTAGTACATGATAGTACATGAAATGTGGGGATAAATGTGGGGATAAATAGGTACCACTGTGGCAGGAAGGTAAACGGTGTTTCTGTGCACTCTGGCTTCCATCATGGTGTTCTATTGCACCAGAAGCGGTTTAGTCATGCTGGCCACATGACCCAGAAACCTGTCTGTGAACAAACGCCTGCTCCCTTGGCCTGAAAACAAGATGAGCGCCGCACCCCATAGTCACCTTTGACTGGACTTGACTGTCTAGGGGTCCTTTACCATTATTATTATTATTATTATTATTCATCAAATGTCCTTGGTAGCACCAGGCAAGATTTGTAATAGACCACATTTGAATTTAACAGCTTGAAGGCTGGTTCATAATTCATGCCTAGAATTATTCAGTGCAGCATTTGTGGTGGTGGTGGGGATGCAACTGCATTAATGAGATCTATGCACTGAGAGGCAAAGACACGCAGTGGACAGAATGGTATGGATCTAGGAGACAAAGCTCCAGATCCCATGAAGGTCATTGGGTAGCACTGTAAAAAGCAGCCAAATGTAACAAAGGTCATTGTGAGGTTACAAAGAAACAAGGATAGACCCTGTCCTGGCTATATCTCATAGTGGCAGAGGAGAGTAAGTAAAAAGAATGAAGCAAGACTCCTAGGAAGGCATTTGAAGCATCCGTCACAGTGCTGATCTAAGATTGCATTGGAGTTATCCTTTATTCTGCAGTTGTAATGCTAGGGAGAATCCACTGATTCTGGCTGTAGACCAATATATTCAAGTGAGCTCTATTTCAATTCACACTTGACTTTGATGTGATTGTGATGCTGAGCACACGGATATCCCCCAAAATAACATCTTGAAATGATGACTGGTTTGGGGGAAATCTGAATTCATCTGAAATGATGGTGCTTTTTTAAAACCTTTCTTCCTCTCCTCTCTCACCGACAAATGTAGTATCTGTAACATTTTGAGATCTGTATGGATTTATTTTTAGGTTGCGTCTAAAGTACTCGGGACTATTAATGGTACAAGAGAATGCTGAGCTTTCTCGAACTCTGTGGCTGCACCGCAGACTTGCCCTTGGGCTGCAGGGGGGGGGGGACAGTGAATATTTATAGCCAAGCCTATATAAAATAAAACTGGTCACTGAAAAGGCAGGCAATGAAGTGCATTTCCACCTCCTGAATCCATAGGCATAGAAAAGTGCCTAAAACCAAAGTCAGACATTGGTCTATGTAAAGGGTAAAAGGGAAAAGGGTAAAGGACCCCTGGACGCTTAAGTCACGTCAAAGGCAACTCTGGGGTTGCGGCGCTCATCTTGCTTTCAGGCCGAGGGAGCTGGCGTTTGTCCACAGACAGCTTTCCAGGTCATGTGCCAGCATGACTAAACCACTTCTGGTGGGATGGAACACCGTGACGGAATCCAGAGCGCACGGAAACGCCATTTACCTTCCCGCCACAGCAGTACCTTACGTATTGGTCTATGTAGACCAGTATTGTCAGCACAGACTGAGAGAGCATTTCATTGCTCTGCAAACCAAGTGCAACGATAATAGATTAATTTGTATTACAACAATAAAGCAGCATGGAAACAATACTAAGAAAGGTCCAAGGATCAAACGAGATGTGACTTTAATCACATTTTAAATATTTTGTGCAAAACTAGCCACATCTGTTTTTGAAAAGCAGCCACAGGGGCTACAAATCTATGGTGTAGTCCATTTACTACCCCCTCCCCCAACCCGACCACACGCAATTTTCTTGTGGAAAATGTCTACCAAAGTTGCCTACCGAAGGTGATTATTTTCAGCAGAAAAATTATGGTTATTTTGACCCTCACTCAGGTCAGACGACCTCCCATTGTGTCACACAATAGCTTAATGAAATCACAGCACTAGGGCATTTTCTTGAAGCATTTGGTCACCAACAATGGACCTCAGGGTCTTGTAAATTTAAGTTGCCACTTCAGAGGCTACGGCAGGGGGGGTGGAGTTGCTTGTTAGGTGCCCAGGGTCACATTCTGTCATATTTTCAGTACTAAGAGTTATTCCTATTGTTCATAATTAAATAATATACAGGTAAAAGAGAAGATGCCATGTGTTCCTTCTGCTTTCTCATACTGAGCTGACCCTTCTCAAATTTAATAGTTTAGACAAGCCATCATGTATACCAGTTGCCATTACAAAAATAGAGATCTTATTAAAACATTAATACATAGAGTTGCATTCAATGGTAGTTATACTCAGAGCAGATCCATTGATTTCAATAGGTCTGCTCTGAGTAAATTTTAACCAGCTACCATAAACACTGACATCGAATTTTGGGAGGCTATTTGAAAAACCACAGCAGACCCTTTCCCCAAGGATTAGTCGTTTTGAAATTCACACTCTTTCCAGTTCCTCTCTGTGCCCCCCCCCCACCAAGAAAAGATTCATCAAGAAGGGCAAAGGAACCAGGCCAGTCAGGAAAGATGTTGCAGCTTCAGGTTTAATGACACATTGCTCCTCTTTGGAGGGCGTCAGCATCTCAGAACATCAGTCGGCCTGGCTTTGCTGGAACTGTGGTTCATTCATGAGGCAGAAATCTTGGTGATGTTGCCTGGCATTTCTGGAAATGCTGGATGATAGAAAGGAAGGGCTTCGGAGCTCTATCTGACTTTCCTGTAGTAGTACACTGTGTGCGCTACCGACACTGCGGAAACAAAAGTGCAAAATATTGTTTGAGTTTCTCCCCCCCACCTGCAAACACTTCTTTTTAAACATCTACATCATGCACTCAAGCAAGGCATTGGTGGGACCCAAAACTGGCCACTCTGCCCTTATTCTAATGCATGTTTCCCTAGACCACAAAGAACTGCTGCTTTTTTTTTGTTCATTTGTTAACAATGCCATGAGGATCATTGCTTTACCTCGTCTCCCTTTCTTTCCCCTTCTTCCTCCTCTCTGACCTGCCAACCCCCCTCTTTTACGTCTTCTGCGATAGGGAGGCCTGCAGCCACATCGCGTCATTTTCTGGGGTTTTGGTGATGTTAAAAGTCTAGTAGAGGATCAAGAGGAGCATGTCATTCCGCGAAGCCAGCACAATCTGTCTCCGAAGATGGTACTTGAATTTGTGAAATGATGCTACCTGCTGTACTTTTACTTATATGATCTGGTGGTTATGAGCTCATATAGTTGATATGGCAACCTCTGTGTCTTATGAAATCACCATATATGGGACAGGCTAATAAACTAACTTTAAAACTAGCATATAACACAATTCAGCATCTAATAACAAACTTCAGCATGTATTATTATTATTATTATTAGTATTATTATTATTAATTGGTTCATCGCCTTACCTCATGCATTCATTCTCTCATCCCAAACACCCATCTTATTGTACTTAAATTGCACCCAACACCTCGTAAGCTTGTCATTCTAGCATGAAGTTTCACTTTCCAGAACACGAGAAATTCAGTTCTTCAAAAATTTAGTATGTTCTTCCATATCATAACAAAACCAGTGTTTTATTATGCTGAATATAACCCATGTGCTTAGTAACCATTGAAACATTTTTGTGTTTCCCTTTTTCTTCCAGTTATTACTAACACTGGTTGTTGCAGCTGATAATAAACAATAATTTCTTGGTCATTCCTCAAGGTTTTATCTTTCATACTTCCAAACAAGATCACCGAGAAATCCAATGGAAGCCTCTTTGATGTCTGTGGTAGGCCAAGCCACGCTCACCTGACCAACACCTGATGCCTATAGGATGTCAGGTGCAAGACTGATAAAGCTACATGTGCAAATAACGACAAATTCAGCCGCAGCTAGAATTTTGCACTGTTTGAATTTGACGACTTACCTTGGGCCACTGCTTTTGGCAAACTTCCACTTGTTCTTTTTCTGTGTCCTGAGTAGTCAGGAGCACTCCTGGTGGTTCATTTGCATCCACGGCTGTACCCTTGGCACTTCTTGAATCTGGCACCTTAACCCACCATGCTGCTTTTGGCAGGGACCAGATACAGGAGCTCCTGATCCTTTTGATCTGGTCCCTCCTGAAAATAGCACAGCAGAGAAAGCTGCCAAATGCAAACAGCACACTCTGCAAATGTTTCTTTACAGCTGCAGCTTTACCTTTCCTGTGCCTGAAATCATATGATCTCAGGTAACTGACTGCCCCGTGTGATCCACAGAGGGCTGGCCACTTCTGGATCTGGCCCTCTGGCTGAAAGATAACCACCTTTTTCCAAAATATTTTTATTTTAGGGCATAACCAGAAAATGTGAGTTACACCTGCTCTACTTGCCTGGCGATGCCAACACACACAGCCAGATTCAAGGTTCTTATATTAACTTACAAGGCCTTGAGAATTGAGGTCCAGGATCCCTCAAGGACCGCCTAATCCCTCATATCGCTGCCCAGTGGACTTTGTGGGAATCACTGTTAGTGGACCCCCATAGACTAAAATTCAGCTAACAGGAAAGCACCCACAGAAGTTTAAGTACTCAGGTTCTGAGTATGCACCAGCAGCAGCCTAGTCTGATGAATGGGGAAACATGCTTATCAGCAGGGCAAAATATGTCTCATTTTTAATTGCAACTCAAGTAAGCATTTCAAGGTAGGGTGTCTCACTTTGAATACAAATGAGTACTACAAGCAGTGAAAATTCACAGCGCAGGCCCATTCTTTGCAGACTTCACCGGCATAACTGATAAAAAACATTTCACCACACATTTCTGCACAGAATATTAATCGTGGTAATCATGCCAGGCATGGGGTGTGTGAAGGGAAGCTAGTGTACTCTGTGTGCACACACCCTATCAGGAGGGGGGAAATTTAGACCGATTCCTATCACCCTATGCCCTTAAAGTTCATCTCCAGTTTTAGTTCAACAAATATCACCAGTTCATCCTTCTGTGCATAATGGCATTGGACGAGCCTCTTGTACAATCATGGAAGACTCTACATGTGCACTATTTATAGGAGCACCGCCAGCCATTAACTTTTGACGTAACAAGGCTTAAAGTTTGTGAGACAAATAATGTTTTCTGAAGAAAGCTACTTATGTTAGTAAGCCAGCTAAGAAGCCTAGCAAAATTCATTCCACGGGGAGAAGCAAACTCATATTCTATATTTCACAAAGCCATCATTTATAAAAGGTGAAAACTCTTTTTCTGCCGGATTTGAAAAATAGTATTGAGCTATAATGTGGGGCATTACCTTCCCTCCAAGAATATCATATGCCTGGATTCACTCAGTCCTTGAAGAACACTGGGAAATTTCAGGTGACTCAGAAGAGGTGGACAGATTGTTACCTGGAGTTGGACATTGGGAACATGTGACTCCCCTTCACTGGCTTATGCTTTGCTTCTGGGTCCAATTTCAAGTGCTGGTTATGACCTTTGAAGCCTTCTGTGCTTTAGGACCTCCTCCTACATAAGTCCACCGGCTCATTAAGATAATCCGTGCACACTCTCTTGTCTGTTCTACTCATATCTGAAGCATGTATCCTTGGACCAGGGAAGCATCCTTCTCGGTGACTCTGCTTAGGGTGTCTGACCTTAGTCCCTCTCTGAAGGTCTTTTATCGGAGTGTTAGCACCTTCCTTCTCAGGAAGCTCTTTGGGCTCTAATTGTGACCCTCTTGCTACTTGATTTTGAAGTTATTCAAAATCACTTTCTGGTCTGTTGTGTTTTTCAATGACACTTTTGTGGTTAGCTGCTTGACCCCAGATTTTATGGGATGTTTTCCCCTTCCACCCTTTGATATCATTGCCATTGTACAGTATTGGCTTTAGAGGTTATTCTCCAGCTTGGGAAGCTGAGTTAAAATTGTTTTAAATGAACAAATCAAGGCATAGCAGCTTTGTCACGCAAGGCTGCTGCCCACTGTATTTCATCACAGATGAGTTAAGCAGGGTCATCATTTGTTGTGGCTTTGAGGCTGCTTATAAAAAGGCAAAGCCCGCCACCCTGAACCTCAGGCTCCCAAGTGCAGGTTATGCCACCACTGCTAAGAGCTTGAGAGAAGAAAGAAACATCAAATGGCCCGAATCAAACGCAGCCGGAGCCGGAGCCTGACCCGCCTCCGTCAAATGAGGCAAAAGGCCAGCCATGCGGGTGGCTCTGGAAAGAGACGAAAAAGACGCCAGGGCAAAAGGAAAGGTAAGATGCTTAAATTTAAGACTTCTATGCCATATGGCTCCTATGTATACTCACATAAGATTGCACTCTTGAGTTGTGACCCTTCAAACACATTTGGTAGGAAGTAAATGTATTTTATCACTATTTACTACAGCTCAACTTGGTTACATTTAATAACTGGTGGTGGTGTTTGTTCTTTTCTGGTAAAGGTCGTGGTCGGAAGAAGGGGCGAAGAAGAAGACACTAAACTCTTTTCATCTTCATGGTGTTCTGTGCCCTTGATTTCAACCATCTGACTCACCAAAACCTTTGTCTAACAAAATGAACACAACAATCTTTCATGAGAATACCCAGGATACCTTCCTGAGATTCAAGGAGCCTGCAACAAATTGAACAATGCCACCTGTCAATAAAATGCTAAAATTTCATTCCTGTGGTTTCTCATGTGATTTCTTAACCGGGGATAGGTGGCAACTCCTCAATGATGTTGGTGGGTGAATTGCTAGGTTGCCATAAGTGGATATCGTGAGTGGGAGAAGCTCGGAAAAAGGAACTTAATAAAAAGTTTAGGAACTCTTAGTTTGAGAGTTGTGGATTGTGTCAAAGCCTGTTGTTTTGTCTAGTTATTATATGTGTGATGGGATGGTTGGTGGTGCAGTGTCTGGGCACATGACTGCCCCACAAACCAATCAGAATTTTGTTTCAAAGACTTGCCACAGCATTAGCTTTGAGCAAGCAAATCAGGACGATCTCTTAATAAAACAGGTCATCTGGAGGAGTTCTAAATCATGCTTAGAAAACAACTTCCTGAACTCCTGGTTTGCTGCTATATGGAAAAACTTCAAGCATGGGAAGTGCTTACAGCAAAATCACCCCCTGCCCCGAGAGAATATGCTGTTTCACAATATAAGCCAGCTGTGTAGACTACATATTCTTTATAATCCTCCTGGCTTGGATGAAACACCTCACCTGTTTGGACTGCAAAGGTCAGAAGCAAAGAAGAGCAGGCCTGATCTCTTACATCAGCACCTTGGGGATGTGACATTACTAGAAGCTTTGACATACAGACCAGAACTGAATTGTTAACAGGAAGGGGTGGGGGGAGAGATGAGTTGGAGCCAGCCACAGAAAGCTGGCTTTTCCCACCAATAATCCTTCATTATTTGTTTTTTTTTTGGGGGGGAGGTGTTTGCCTTCCTTTTATATCATCTGTCAGTAGTTTACCAGAAAATTGTCCAATATGTTAGCCTCTTCCCTTCCTGCTCCCTCACCCACTTGACCCTACTACTGGAAGATATCAGCCATCACTTTGGAGTGTGGTATCATCAATACGCTGATGATACAAGTCCTATTTTCATTTTCAACAAATCTAGAGGACTGTGAGGTGTGTCCTTCATGCCTTGAATGAATACCTTGTTGTGGGCTGGATATAGCTGAAGTTTAATCCACAGTAGCTGAAGTTTAATCTAGACAAGATGGAAGTTAAGATGCTAGGCCAGTCTAGATCTGGCAAGCTGTTGGTATTAACTGTACTGGATGGGTTTACGCTCTGCATAAGGGACAAGGTATGCCATTCTGGGATTCTCCTGGTTCCTGCTTTGCTGCTGAATTCTCAGGTGGTAGCAGCAGCTAGGGATGCCTCTTCTTCCTTTAGGATGGTGAGCCAACTGCTCCTGTTGTTCTCCAGTAGGGAATTGGCCTCGGTTATTCATGCTTAGCTAAGCTTGTATATGTACTACTATATGGGGTGGCCTCAGGTGCCGGTACTGTGTACCCTTGAGTACCCCCTTTTAAAAGAGAGCACTGGGTAGCCTTCAAAGGCAATTCAGAAGCTTGCCTTCCAGCAAAAGAGCACTATAGGGAAAATATTATTTGCACTTTTGGCTCAATCACACAGGCTACTTATAAGAATAGGCTAGATATTGGAAACCTTTGGCCCTTCTGATGCTACTGGACCCCAGCTCCCAACAGCCCCCTGCAACACCGCTAAAGGTTCAGCATGAGGGGAGTCCAACAACATCTGAATGGCCACAGGTTCACTATGCTCCTGGATTTTTAAGGGTGCCTTCTTCCATATCTTTATTTCATTTCCTCCATCTGCGGGGGAGATGTTGCCCCGAGTCCTACCTGCTACAGAGGAGAAAACAATCTCTTTTTTGCTGTGACACCCATGCTCTGGAAAGTGGTTTCACTGGCTTCATATTCCATCTCTCTGTTTTTCTCCCATTGTGACAGCCATTAGAAAAGCATTCAATGCTGGTTGAAGGAGTTTGGATTTTGGTATTTACCTTCCACAGCTGTCATTTAGGGTATCTTTACATAGTTGGGTTTTTATGTGCAGTTGTGAGTTGTCACCTAAATTATTAAAGCCTTGTTTCATTGTGGCAGTTTACATTCCGCAAGAGGTCAGGAGGGTGGAAACACAAGAACGGGCCTTCTCTGCAGTGGCTCCCCACCTGTGGAATGCTCTCCCCAGGGAAGTTTGCCTGGCGCCTTCACTATACACCTTTGGCACCGGGCAAAAATGTTCCTTTTCAACCAGGCCTTTGTCTGACTTGATTTACATCCTATACCCTTTTTAAAAATGCTGGCTCTTTTGGGGTTTTTTATTGGGTTGTAGGTTTTGTTTTAATTTTATGTATTTGATATTTTATGTGAACCACCCTGAGACCTTTGGGTATAGGGTGGTGTAGAAATTAAACAATACATACATACTGAACCCCTGACACATACATACATAATTTCTTTTTTTATTTCCTGAACTGTCCTTGGGGTGTTGTGAGAGAGCTAGAGGATACAGTCTTGAAACGCTAAAATAACTCAGTTGTAACAGCACATTTCGCCCACGCAAAAAAAACAAAAGTTAATGCAAATTTTTTAAAAAATCACTCTTAGGAGGATTGGTTTGTATCTGGATTACCGAAGTCACAATGAACATCATTTGTGATGTCACTGGTTTCCTGGCATAACCAGTCACCAGGATGCTCACACAACTATCATTTGTGCAGTACCTGGTGTCCAGGTAAGCTCTATCAAATAACATCTCGCTTTAAGTATCAAATATCTTTGAAAGATATCTGAGGGTCAAAACAGACACTGAGAAAGCTATGATCAGCTGTCCTGCCATTTTGTTTGATTGGCATTCAGTGCTAGTCCTACTCAGAGTAGACCTACTGAAGTTAAGCGACATTACTGACAGGTTTATTAAATTCAGTGGGTCTACTTTAGTAGGACTTTAGTTGAATGTAATCATTTGTTTTCAAGGCAAAACAGCTTCCTATGTGCCTCCCCCGCCCCTGTAAATAACAGTTTGTATAGGTAATTTATACCACTGCTTAGATATTTTTCTTATTAATAAGTGGTTTATAAATGCTTCAAATAGAAATAAAATGAATATCAGAAGAATGATGCAGTGAGAAAGCATTAAACAACCCCCATTTCCTGCTGTGTCAGGCAGTTTGGATTGTATTTTTGTACTTAATGGAAAATGGTTCTGAATCCTGCGATGGATATCACTGATATCGAATTATAAGGCACTCTTTATAGCACAGCAGTTAATTGGGAGTTCTTTATTCCATTACCTGTATTTTACCTGGAACATGTCAATGATCAAATTGCGATATATTGTGATTCATTATAGTAATACTGTAAAGGCAGAATGACCACCCACCCAAGGGCCTGTTGAAATTAATTTCATTTGCTTGGCCAGAGTGACATCAACCACCATAACAGAGGATGACCAACTGAATTCGCAGCTCTGCCTGAGGCTGAAAACCTGAAAAGACATGATGGCACGGCAACAGCAGAGAAGAAATAGGCGAAGAATGATTCGCCTTAGGAGACAACAGCGTAGCAGGAAACCGGCTGCTCGAAGACTCCCGAGGCAGATGAGAGCAGGTTTTTAAAACATTACTAAACTGGGGTTTTGTGAAGCATCCA
Source organism: Podarcis pityusensis (assembly GCF_964106645.2). Lineage (NCBI taxonomy): Eukaryota > Metazoa > Chordata > Lepidosauria > Squamata > Lacertidae > Podarcis > Podarcis pityusensis. The sequence continues at coordinate 33,450,178 of NC_138034.1, forward strand.
GTAAGATTAACATTGAGGGTTAAAAATCTCCAGAGGTAGCACTGAGAGTGAGGAAGCAATTAGGCCACTTTGCATTAAACACAATTATTTCTCAGAAGCATGTCACTTATTTGTTTTATTCATCTGCTGTCGACAACCCCCCCCCCCAAAAAAAATCACCTTAGAGACTCTTTTCTTATAAGTTATGCACAAAGCACTATATAATAAAAAGAACAAATTCAGCTAAGTTAGTTGAATTTCTCTCCTTTGAAATTAACCAGCTACTTTAGTTATGACAGGTCATTAGTTATGACAGGACATTGATATATATATATGAATGAAAAGTATCCATTAGAAACAATTGGAAAGGATGCCAGTTTTCTTACAAATTAAATTCTATTTGAGCATCCAAGCTTCCCTACCGCACACTCAGAGTTTTAAATTGTGTGGGGTGGCTCCATGACTAGAGAGGCTTCCCACTTCTTTGAGGGCTACAAACACACACACACACAAACACACACCACATGTCTTCTTACATGTGAGGAGACTGAATACCCAAATAGGGCTTAAGTTTTGCCAAGAGCAGGCTTTTGACCACCATGATGAAGTTTCTCTCCCTGCACCCATCATGCCTCTACTGAACCCTAAAATATCCTCCCTGTAAAAACCGCTCACAATGTAATGTTCCAAAGGTATTTTATACGACTTGCTAAACCTCTAAGGATTAATCATCCAAGGAGGAAACGAGGTGCTCCGTTCCAGACCTGGCACCATGTGACAGGACAGGGGAGTCCATATGTAAGAATATGAGACCCACATAGATCTCTTCTTCATTAGCTGGTGAATGGTCATGTGATTCAACCCACAGTATATCATTTGCTGAGGTTTTCTATTGGACACATTGTAAGCCATAGCAAGTCCCACAATTCTTGAGCTGGCACTACTTGAGGAGCAACAATATCATCATTATGAAATCAAATGAACTGATGGTGTGGTGGCACGAGTCTTTTATGGGGAGAAATAAAGATAATCTGGAGCTTTGTTCGATCCCTTTGCCCACATTTATTTCTATTTTCCCTCTTTCTGTCTACAGGCAGACACCAGTCCCATTACCGGAGAGCCTCAGCTGCAGTCTAACCTAGGTCACTTTCTGTAGTGAGGCAACTGCTGCAAACGGAAGGAAAATACCGTGCCAGAAACCAGGATGAAGCACCAGGCTGGTGGAAGCATGCACTGCACTCAATAAACCATTTGAATGGCACTTGGGCTTCTTTTTGTCTTCTTATGAACCATACTATTGTGAGATGCAGGTGGGACTATCCAAAGGGATGTTGAGAAAGGTGCTGAAAAGGGTGCTGGATCAATTTTTTCCATGAGGAAAGACTACTGCTTCTGGGGTTTCTGTGTTTATAAATATGGGCAAGGAACGGGGAGACAGGATAATAAAATTACGCATGGTGTGTGGAGAAACTGGACAGAGAGATTCGCCCCATCTCAGATTAGAACCTGGGTGTTGTTCACTTAAACCGAAGGGTGGGAAATTCCAGATGGACAAATGGAAACACTTCTTTGCACAACACACCGTTTAAATATGGACTTTTCTACTACAAGATGGTGATGACCACCAATGTGGGTGGCTTTGAAAGGAGATTAGTGACCAAGTCATGGAGGATAAGGCTAACAATGGCTTCTAGCCATTATGGTTATACACGCCTTCCAGTATCAGAGACAGTGTGCTAAATACCAATTTCTGGGGAACATGAATGGGATGGTGCCATTGTGCTCGTGTCCTCTTTGTGGGCTTCTCGTAGACATCTGACTGCCCACTGGGGACAGAATGCTAGACTGATCTCTGGTCTGATTCTGCATGGTGCTTCTTAAGTTCTTATTAATATGAGTTTTGCCTTAACCAAGTTTGATCGCAGTCTGGAATTTAACAAAACAACGTTAATATTCCTGAAGAGTGGGATGAAGAAGGTGGAGAGTGGTTGCCCCCTTTGTTTTATTAGGAAGTCATCTGAGATCACTCTTAAGTGTTTTGAAGAAGAAAGGCTATTTGGATGGGAATACACATCCCCAAGTTAAGGGGGGGTGTATGATAGAATACATGTACATGTGAAGAAACAGTAGTTTGGGGGACAGAATGCAATCCTAAACCCACGTACAGGAGGGTAAGTCACACTGAATTCATTGGGAATTACTTCCAAGTAACATGCTTAGGAGGATTGCACTCTATACTTCACTACATGTGTCTAAGATTGCAGTCCAGAAATGCCATGCTACACATGTGTACTTAGAAGTTCTACTGAATTCAATGGGGCTTACTCTCAGGCAAGAGTATATACATTGTAACCACGTTGAGGGTTTCTAAAATGAATTTTATGAAATAGAATTATGAAATGTTTCAAAAATCAAGCATTATTTCAAAAATAAAAATGTATTTCAGTTGTAGCATCATCAGTTGTATTGATATCCAGTATTTCAGGAATTCCCAAAGCAGATTTTTCACATATAGCATAAAAGAAATCCCAGGTAGTTTAACCTCTGGTCCCAATTTCAAAAATAATCTCGATCACTGAGAAAGGGTGGGAGGGTAATGGATTTTCATAAAAAGGGAAGTCATTTATTGTTCCAGCCTATTGCCTACCTGTCAATGCCACAGATATAGGTTCTGCAACTACGTAACATTATAAACAGCACTGCCACTGTTTTCAATATCAATGAGTATGTTTTGTATGGAATTTATGGAACAGAATATGGAAAAGATTTTAGTAAATAAAGCAGACAGTCCACAGGGCATTATGATTTACAGTGTCAAAAGCCTTAGTAGAACAACCATATTCACAACACTCTTTTTGAATTTGCCATTCAATTGACCATTCAAGAAATCAGATGCTGATAGGCTCACAAGTATCTCTGTCCTTGAAAAATAATGTATTTTCCTCTTAAATACAAACTCTCCAGCACCATCTGTCAAAATTTAAAATTTTAGTTTGCCATCCTAATTCCACATATTGATCTTTGCCCTATTTAATAATTACTGGACTTTGAACTGTCAAAACAAAAATCGATGAAATGCTGTTTCATTGAAAAACTACAAAATAAGGCTAGTTACAATTGTTCCCCATGACTATCTGGCAGTTACTATATATGGTTACATTTCAGCAGACAAAGGGTCACTATGTGATATTGTTACAGATGTTATAAAAGGAGGAGCTCAGGCACAATTGCTTCAGAAACTCACAAAACACCAGAGCAATTATCTCGGCTGTACAAGCCAAGAGATAATGCCTGTGCTCCTGGAATCTTGAAAGAACGAGTAAGATGTCAAGATGCAGAAGCTCATCTTCTTCTTGCAAGGAGACTCAACGAAGAGTTCCTCCAAGCAGAAGGAACAAAAGGTGCAGGGTTGTCTATGATGCTCCACTAAAGAAGAAGAAAGGTAAATGTAACATTTACTATGTTTTATACTATTGTGGCTGGGCATCTAAGGTTTGTCAAATCATCCAAATGGTTGGAGGATAAAAGTAGGTTATTCTCTCCATATGAAAGAACTAGGCTTTACAAGAGTAATGGGTTGTTTTTTGAAAAGAGCATTTAGGTATAAGATCACAAAAGATAACAATTTAAGCAGAAGTAGTAAATATTTAAAGAACCAGAAGGGGAAGCTGAGGGAAGTTACGGGGAGGGTTCCCCCCCTCCTTTATGATAATTGTCACATTATGTTGTTTGGTTGATTGTTAAATTGTAAAACTCAATAAAAAGCTTTAAAAAACAACAGTAATGGGTTTTTATTTTGTTTTCGACAGGTTACGTACGGGTCTGTGCTACATACTACTACTGGAAAGGAGGGAAAAAGTAATTTCTAGTGCTTCCCCAACTGTCCTGTTCAGAAAATCCATGTTTGGCACCAGTGACGCACCACCAGACATCTTCCATGATAAGGAAGTCCTTCAAAGGAGCCACCAATGAGCTGAGGGAAGACTTCAAGATTCAGGAGCCGGCCTATTACAGCAGCAATGCTAGACCTGCCTGTTTGTCAGTAAACTCATGAACATGCAGTTCACTTCGGTTTCACTCTCTTTGATCTCTGATGTATCGTTCTGTATGTTTGGTTTAATGGCTCCATTAAACATTATTATGAAATGTGCTTAAACAGAAAAGTGGAGGAATAAAAGTGTGCCAGCCATGTAAGCAAGGAAGGCTACAAGAAACACACATTCACATTCCCCTAATGCATCATGTGAAAATGAGGATTTGCATCTCACTTCACCATGGATTCTGGCAGCGCTCTGGTTTTCCAACATGTCTTCCAGTATATACAATGTTGGATATGCAGCTTTGTTCAAACTTCACCTCTGTCATCTTTTGCACTGTCTTCTCACAGTCAAGTGACCCCTAATTTGCTGAGCTGTGGTGAAGATGAGCAGGCAAACAAGGTGAGCTAAAAGCACTAACCTAAAGGACATATAAAAACAATTTTGTAGTACCATATTTGAGATATAGGAAATGCCAGCCACTGCCAAGTATAGGCAGTATAGGAGCATTTGCAAAATGGTTGAAGGCAAAATATTTTGGATTTGTCATTCATTCCTGATAACAACATCGAGCATTTTGTAAAACATCACACTGTGCAAAGAGGAGTTCACGTAAGGAATATATGAATCCATCTGCAGATGCATGGTTATGTGTAAAGGAAGTCAAAGACGAGTGTGCCTGCCTTTGAAATGCATGATAGGTTTAATTGAAATAAATGTTGACTATGTGCGCAGGATAGATTTCATTTCCATTGATTTCAAAGAGATTTAAGCTCTCGTGTTGTTCTCTGAATGTTTCATATACACATGGGCCATTGTTACAAACGCAGTCCTTCCTCCTGTGTTCCCCCTTTCACTCCATTCTGTTATGATTGGCACCTTCTTCAATCAGCCTGAAATTTCAGCAATAAGCCAGTAATGGCTCCGGCCAATGGGTGTAACTAGTATGTGGTACAAAGAGAAAAGTTCATTGGTGAGGACATGGCAATCTGTCAGAGTTTCCATTGCAAAGTATTTGTGAGGGGTTTATATATTGGTCTTAAAATGTTTTTCTGAACTGAGACTACTCACACAAGGTGCTTGAGGGTATTTAAAATTGGATAACATTTAATGACATAACGGATTGTCTTTAATCTTGATTTTCCATTATGCGCACTGTGTATATACAGGATTGAAACAGAAAGCCTTTTAAGTACATTTCACAATTTATTTCACAGTTTACAAATAAGGTCTTTTTTATTTTCATGCCAGAAGATCTATTTAGAAATTCTGCTCATACCTTTTACAAATTTTTAAAAGAAGTGACGTCGCAACCAATGAAACTGTGTAAATTCCCCTAATAAGTATGTCTCAAGCCAGCAATAATTCCACGGTGAATGAAAAAACACTCCACATAGTACTAAGACCTAGTTTAAAAACCAGAAGATTGAGGGAGGGGTTAAAATAATAGAATCCAAATTCATATCACATTAGAATTAAATTTCAAAAAGCACTATCCAATACTTCAGGATTTAATACATGAACATTGAGGAGTATTTGGTTATATGGTTAGCTCAGTTGGTTAGAGTGTGGTATTGTAAATGATGTGGCCATTTACCAAAGCTGGACTTGCCTTCTTGTTGACTCCACACACACACTCTTTGCACAAGAACCTTTCCATGCTTTTTTCCTCCCATTTTCTATTCATCCCTCGGGTTTGTACAGCTGAACTTTCTGTCCAGTTTAGCTCAGATTGCTCGGTCAGTAGAGCATGAGACTCTTAATCTCAGGGCTGTGGGTTTGAGTCCTACGTTGGGCGAAAGATTCCGGCATTGAAGGGGGTTGGACTTGATGATCCTTGAGGTCCCTTCCAACTCTTCTATGATTCTGTGCTGTTGCCTGCAACAAAACGTTTTGTTGGATGCCTTTGGCATTTCATGCCACTGAGGCTTCACTTAGACTTGAGTATGTCCATGTTTTAAACATATTTCACGAGTGTATTTATTTTCACTTATGAGAAGATGTGGCTTTCAGCTATAGTAACATATATATTATTCATAACAGCACATATCAAAACTTGCGCAGAATCAATATGAGGTTTCTAATAACTGGTAACCTTTCCCTTTGAACTGTTTGTCCAGTCCAGCTCTAAAAGAGCTATTACTTTTAAATCCTTATAAATCTGTGGGAAATGATATTATTGATCCTTGATTTTCCCCTTGCTGCATAATATATTATATAATCCACTGAGTGGAATATTTAACATTTCCTGCAGAAATGTAGATATCTCATCTTGCGGCTATGCATGTTTATGGTAAAATAAGTCTCACTGAATTCAATGGGGCTGATTCCAGGGTCAGCATATGTAGGATTGCAGTCATGCAGCCCAATCCAATACATGTTTACTCAGATGAAATTCCCACTGAGTCCAGTGGGGCTTACTCTCAAGTAAGGATGCACCTAATAACCCGCTCAGAAGTAAAAAGCAACTGATAAGCGTGCATAGGATTGCATTCACACTCATGTAAATAAGCATAACCAAATAAACATGCGCTTCTTTCTGAAGCAATCCCAGTCAACTGGGTCACACAGGCATTATGATACCACCACCCTGTGGCCAATCAGATTTAACTACATAATGATGTCACAAAGCCAAATCAAGCAAAGACAATGCTTTGCATCCTAGGTAATAAGATGACATTATGGTTTGAACATTATGTACAAATAGCACTTAAGATTCTAACAACACCATCCTATACATGTCTATTCAGAAATAAGTTCTGCTGAGTTCAGTGGGGCTGACTCTCAGGAGAATGTGTATGGGATTGTGCCCTAAAATCATTATTTGCTGTTAATGTAGGAAGAACAAGAGTAAAGAAATAAGTTCATGGGAGCAGTTGTTAAATGATTAAATTATCCTTCTCTGGAATTTTAAAAAACAAATTGGGTTTTTTTATGAAACAAATTAAGTTGCTTATTAAATTATTAATTGAGGAAGCTTTGTGTCTGTACATTGTTGGTGACTCGGCAAATGGCTTTCCAGTATTATAAGGTTACCAGATATGAGATTTAAATAGGCTAGATTACTCATTTAAATTGATAGATGCTTTTTTATATATATAAAATAATATAAAGGATTTTAAAATATACTTTAGAGAAACGGTGGGGAAGGTTGGTGCATGTATGTGTATGTTTTACTGTGCTGTGGATTAAGGAACCTCAGCAGCCGCATCCTCCCAGCCTATCTATTCACAGAAAATTCAGAACACTCATGCTGCACTCTAGAAGTAACTGTGTACATTCTACTCACTAGATATGGAGTGCTATTTTTCTAGAGAAAGAGGTGCACACCATGAACACCTCCCTTGTTCTGTTAGAATGGCAATGGCGCCCAGCTGAGAGGTGCCGGAACTGAGTTCTGGTGAGTTCCAGCTGGAAAAAAAGCCCTGTACATATGTAAGATGGCCCTCAAAAACTAAGGAACTGCCCACATCTCATGTGGTTCAACCTCCAGAGAGAGAGAGGGAGAGAGAGAGAGAGAGAGAGAGAGAGAGAGAGAGAGATTTCTGCTCAGGCAGCGGCATTGTTAGTGAGTGCTGAGCTAATGAATCAGCACATCAGTGCTAAATCCAGGATCTGATACAAGTGTAGATAAGCTCCCTGTTCTCCTAAAAAGCAGGGGCATCTTGGCAAAGCCCTGCTCTCCACGCTCATGCCGAAGCCAAGGTTCCAAAGGAGAGCCTATGTTTTGAAACCCTCAAGGCTGGGTTTTGACCCCTTCTCTTCCCAATCCACCCCACTGTCTGGGACCCTTATAAGGAGATGCTGCAGGGGAGAGGCATTGCTGCAAGGGGAGAGACTGCCTTTGGAAAGAACCAGAGGAGGGGGCAAGAGCTTGTCCACCTGCTCTGTCCACCCACTTCCCCTGCCTAGGACACGTATGAGGAGGATCTGCCTGGAAAATGGCTGCCTGACCTGACGAGCTGAGGGGTGGGGAGGCATTATTTTCCCTCTGCTTTTGGTATTTTGAGGAGAGCCGCTTTCCGACAGCAGAAAGAATGTGTTTGAGATTGAAGATTTTTTTCATAAAGCTGCTCTTGAGATTACTGAGCAACTGCTGTCTGAAGCTTGCGTAAGTTGTGTCTTCTTGTGAGAGTTTAGTATTCACCCACACAATACGCTGAAAGCAAAATTCACCACACATTTAAAGCACTTGGCGTCCCCCAAAGAATCCTGAGAGCCATAATTTGGTAAGGGAGCTTGGAATTAAAGCTCTGTGAGGGGATATTACAGAGTTATTGGGCGAGGGTGAAGCTATGTGCTTTAAATGTGTGGTGAATGTCCTTTCAATATGTGGTGTGGATGTGACGTCCGCAATGGTGAGTATCTCTTTCTTTGATAGATCTTCCCTTTCCCCTGACAGGAGAAGAATTAGCAAGACACCAGAATCAGCTACTGGAGCAGAAGGGGAAACACCAGAAATCACTGCAGAGGGAGGAGCAGGAACAGGAGCAGAAGAAGGAAAAGTTGAGTGGATGAGAGTCCGGAAGGCTCAAGCCATGGCCAAGGGGAAGGCGCTTCTCTCTACCCTTCCCATAGAAAATGTTGCAAGTCTGGGCCAGGAAGGAATAGCAAAGCTGGTGAAAGCAAAGCTCAAAGAAGATCCAAGAGAAGGGCCTGCCAGCCTCAATATGATGAAAGTCCTTAAGTAGTCCCTCTCTTTCCAGTGGACTGTTTTCTGTTGTGGGGTCCTCTTTTCCACCTTGTTTTCCTTCAACCCTTTGTTTTCGTTTTGGACAACTTTGGACCACATGAAGCTGGGTCATCCCTGCAGGATGGGCAAAGGTCTCTGCTGCCTGGGATCAGACCCACAGTTCAACTTCAACCTGCCTCCTTCTTCCCATTAAGCAAGCAGGACTCTAACCACTGGGTTCCTCTCTACACCAGAGGACCAAGTCCCTGGCTGCCTTGCCTCACATCAAACAGTTGTCTTAAAAAATACAACGGCAGCAAGTTTTCTCTAGCTTGTTTTTGTAATAGTACTAGAAATAGTACGTAGCTCAGGCCTCATACTGCTTACTCATAGAATGGTTGGAAGTTGGAAGGGACCCAAGGTTCATCTAGTCCAACCCCCTGCAATGCAGGAATCTCAGCTAAAGCATCCATGACAGATGGCCATCCAACATCTACTCCTCTCTTGACTGATCATATCTAGTACTTCCCTTCCTAGCTTTGTGTACCAACACTAGTAGATTATAAGAGCAGAGCAGTGAGGTGGCCAAGCTTTCAGATGATTCCAAATTATTCAAGGCAATGAAAATCAACTGCAAATAACTTTGAAAGGTTCTCTCCCAACTGGGTGATAAGGCAACAAAATAGAAGATGTGGTAGGGAATGGAAACCAAAAAGGAAAGAGGAGGAATCAATTTTAAAGTGATTTAGAGACAGAATTTGATGCTTCTGACCCGATCAAGCTTTGCTCGCATCAGAAAGTCTCTTGTGTTGAACTTTCACTTACAGTATGTCCAAGCTAATTGTGCATTGCTATTTTCGCTGGTCTGACCACTTAAGATGCAAAAATGGGTAGAATAATAATAATAATAATAATAATAATAATAATAATAATAATAGTTATTATTTACCTACCCTTCATCCCAAGGTCCCAGGGCGGGTTACAACATTATATAGACAATGCATAGAAAAGAGTCAAGCCCCATACTGTACTATATTTGTGCAGCATAATTCTATCAGCATCGATACACAAGTATTTTTATACAATTATATCCATTGTTGTAGTATCTATTTGTTTATGTGCTGGTTACCATAAGAAATATGGAGTGTACATGTGTATAATATTATGTTGTAGTATTATAATGCCCATGATATGCAAGAATTAATAATCCTCTTAGCAAAACCTGTTAGGAAAAACTTTCTCATGATCATGGAACAAGATGGGAACAAGAAAATATACGTGGATGGACTCAATACAGAGATTTTCACAAAATTTCATCCATATTTCAGTGTAAAGTGATGCACATCAAGGGAAACAAACTACTAAGCTAGCAGTGACTTACTAGGAAAAAGATATTGAGGTCAGGGCGGTGAAATCAATGAAACGCAGACTCAATGTGCAGCAGCAGCAGCTGTGGAAAAGCTAAGGATCGCTAGGAAAGGGATCACAAATGAAATTGCCATTATCGAAATGCCTGTACACAAATCTATGGTGAGAAACCACATTTAAAATATTATGCACATTTCTGGCTGCTGCATTTCAACAATATTGTGGAGCTGGAATGGGTGCACAAACCACGAACATGCTCAAGGTCTGGAGGTTGTGCTATGTCGTATGTTCCATAAAAACTTTCCCAGCATATTCATCAGAGCTGGGTGTGTGATTGTGAGAAGTGGTGAGAAACACACCCACAATCTTCAGTGGGGTGAAGAAATTCATAAGAACCTTGGGGGCAAGACTTGCTTCAGGCAAAGAAATTATTCTGCCACCCGCTGCTTTCTTCTTTTTTTTGAAAAAGTGATCAAGTTCTTATTAAAAAGAGACAAGACTTTTCCCAGAGTGAGCCTGGGCAAATCTCATATGAAGCTCCCCTTCCCCATCATTACTTAGTCTTCCATCGTTATAAAAACATTCTTTCATTTCTTTACAAAAATTACCCTGATTTTGCACACATTCACCCATTTGCTGTAGGCCTCCCCCTCATGTATTAGTTGTTTCTATGATGCACAGGCCCACTCACATAGGATTATGACATCACTGGGTAAAAAAACCACATTTTCATAAGGAATAGTTTCAACTGGCTGGATGTTTTCAGCTGGGTGGTTGCTGAATATTATTTTCTATGAACAGAAGTGCCTATTACTTTCTTCCTGAATTTGTGCCTAGCCTTGGAGTAAAATAATTTTGCTGAGAAATACTTCTGCAAGTTATTGTAGACACTCCTGTTTAAATCTGCTATAGGGAAAGTTATTAGCTAGAATGTTATTTTATGCTTCTGTGGTTGAATATATTGTGTGTTTCATGAGTGTGTGTGTGAGAAAGGGGGGGAGCATAAAGAGTTGAATCTGTGTTATATGTTTTGTTGGTCCAATCAATTCCTACTAACTTTGTTGGTTCCTGCTCTATCCTGGTTCTTATGCCCTATCTGAATAGACTCAGATTGTACTGTCCTGATTCATGGTAGATTATGTGCCAACATGATGATCGGGTTGGGGAGGAAAATGGGGCTGGGGGACTCTAAATTCAAAGCTCAATTCAAGCTCCGCTTTGTGTAATTCTACACATATTGTTGGCTCACAGTTCCACACATAGAGCTGCCTATGAAAGCCCCATGGCAGACATTTGGGCAGGCACAACTCCAACCCACTGAAATAAAATATATCACCCTTTACGCTGTGATGCATCTCAGTAATCTTGTGTGCTTTACTTATTGTAGAAGCAAGCAGGGATGTTCATTTCTGTGAGATTATAAAGAGCAATGTGATGGATTTCTATTCCTGTTTTATTCTGAGAGACTCACATGTGTTTGTACTTCTCTGCAGCACTGTAACTGAGGATAGGTATCCTTGAAAGTGATTGTAATATATATGGTATTAGTTTTTCATTTCTCATGGGGAAAATCTTCTTTGCTGAAACGCAAAATTTGGTTTTGATCCAGAAAATGAAAAGCTGCTCTTCCTATTAGTAAATCCAAATACACTGTTAACCTCGCAGTGGCAGGTGGATTGAAATGTTTGCTGCTGTTTCAGACTGCTACTTAAGAAAAAAGTAATGCAGTTTAGATCAAACATATATTTATGTAAGTGTTGTTAACATTGTGCTACTTTCAGAACTCTATTTTTTCTGAATAAAGATTCTGGTATTTAATTACGAATTTATGTCAGTACTCTACCCTTCTGAATCTGTTTAGGATACTTTTTATGTCAGGGAGAAAAGATAACTGACAATTTCCCAGATTGCCTCAATAACAAACTTTTTTGAGCCTATTTAGTGCCATTGTTTCCCCAACACCTGCCGTTTAGGCACATCCCTGAGGGCAAACGGACAAATGCGAATGAGGACAATCCTTACTGGATTAGTCATAAGGGTGTTCCGAACTATTCGAGGCTTTTGGACCGATCTAGGAGACATCACTATGCCAACCAATCATATCTGACTGTGAGATAGCTTCACCAACAGCAAATGAAATAGTTTAAAAGAGCTTGAAACACCCATATACCTTTAAAGGAACAGGTCTGTTTCTACAGCCATAATAAAAATTATCCAAAAAAGTGGGGACGGCATTTTCCACTTTCATTTTTAAAGCTGCATTTTCATGGTTAGTCATCCTGGTCTCTCGTGAGAGGAAGGGTGAGGCATAAGGAGATGAAGACGATGATGACAAAGAAACGATCACAACAAAAACTAAAACAGCAACAACAGTTTGTTAACTCTGAATAAAATGTTCCCTGAAAATGGTGTGTAGTTCAGACTTATTCCTAATTTTTACCCTAGAGGGGGAAATATAAGTGTGAAATGAATACACTATTAAGTAATATTGCAGGAGAGAGAAGCTTGAAGAGAAAGAAGTACCGTATATTGATCACATAGTTTGACCCTTTCTGTTTTGTTAAAGGAAAGGTCAAATAATTAGCATTTCACTTTTCCCGTGGCCTGAAGGTGGCCAATATAGTTGCGTTTTCTGTAACATCACTTTGCACTGAAACTTTTGATAGGTAATATTATGGTGGTTTTTCCCCAAAAGCAATGGCTAAAGCCAGAGATCAAGATCAAGAATTCAAAATAAACACAGAGCTTTTTTTTTTTTTTTTTTTTTGGTTACATTCTAGGATATGTTAGCTATATATTCCTCCTGAATCTGTAGGCCATTTATTTATATGAAATGATATTCTATCTGAATATTTGAATAATGTTTCTGCTCTCTGTCAAGTGTAAAGGATGATTAAAATTACACTGCTTGGCATCTATAACCATAACACATGTAAATAAAGCTGACATGTGCAGGAGTCAGATAAATGCGGGGAAGCTCAAGTTTCCAAGCAGGTTGTCTGACCTTGGATAAAGAAAGCACAACAAGAGCAGTGGCTCTTTGAGTGGAAGGCTTTCTCTCTTCAAGCACACACACACACACACACACACACACACACACACACACACACCCTCAATCCCCAATGATTTCCAGATCTGCTCCAGAAGTGATTGGAATGGTAAAAAAATTGAATAGGTTCTGTCTAGCCCCCCACACTGTTCACATAGCTATCACAAGCAGAAGCTGACTGCAATAGCATTCCCTCTTTCTGTGGTTCCCAGCAACTGCTATTCAGAGGCAAGTTGCCTCTGACAGTAGAGGCAGAACATAGCCATTGTGGCTAGGTTACACGTAAATAGGGTTAGGCCTGCAGCCTCTTAGTGGAACCCAGTTTATACTGAAACCAATGGGACTTAAGGCATGAATAGCTCGTCCCACTCATTTCAATGGGAACCAAGTTCAACAGACTGACAGTGCGATCTCATTCAAAATTTGTTTAGTTTAACAGCACTGTTCCCAGCTAAGTAAAGTACAGGACTGGGGTCTTAATCTGGACTCAGCTTCAATGAATAGAGATAGCATGGATCACATACTTGAATAAGCAGTTTTCACTGCAGTCTTCTTATTAAGAGAATGTCAAGCTTTGTGAATCAGTGTCAGTGTGAGAACAATGTGCTAATGCTCACACGCCCATGCATATATGCCATGGGTAGGCAAACTAAGGCCCGGGGGCCGGATCCGGCCCAATCGCCTTCTAAATCTGGCCCATGGACGGTCCAGGAATCAGTGTGTTTTTACATGAGTAGAATGTGTCATTTTATTTAAAATGCATCTCTGGGTTATTTGTGGGGCATAGGAATTCATTCATTTTTCCCCCCAAAAAATATAGTTGAGGCCACCACAAGGTCTGAGGGACAGTGGACTGGCCCCCTGCTGAAAAAGTTTGCTGACCCCTGATATATGCTGTGTCCCTTCAATGAAGCCTGTTTGAATCCCATTTACTGCTGCCTGTTTAAATCCCATTTATTGGTATCTGCCTCTTCCTTCCCACCATGGCAACAAAAATGCAAAAGCAAAAATCATTCCGGCTGAGCAGTGTACTTCCTCTGCCTTGTAAAGCAATACAGCAAGCACTCTCTGGACTGACTGGTTTATTTAGAAGTGAGAATTTGAACAACAGATGCTTCGAGATTTGGGTCTTTTCATTCTTTTTGAAGGGACTGCCACCAATGTGTGAAATAAAGGTGTACCTGAGGAACTCTCTTCAATTTTCCATGACCTTTGACCGCTGGGGCAGGCGGGTGGCGCAATTTCCTCTGTAATTAAGAACATCCAGGCCTTTCCATGACATGTCTCTACCAATGGGAGCAATATCAGATTCCCATGTCCCCTAGCTAATTAGTCATTTCCACACATGTGTGGCTTGTCACCTTGCCAACATGCGTGAGACAGCATCTCCTATGGACTCTTTGGGATTGGCACTTCTAAAAAAAAATCCCTCCAACATATATTACACTTTTTGTGTATATGATTATATCTGCAGAAGTAATCCATAAACATTATAGAATGGACATCTATAATATAGACATTCTATAATATAAATAAATCTATTCCACAAGTATCATTAACAGCCAAGTGCTATGATTTGCAAATCATGAGAATGAAGGTGTTGTGCAATAATGACCGATTACATGCTTAATAAACTATTTACAGTATACATTATCTCCTCCCCTTTTTTATTAATTATGTTTAACTATATTTTGACTGACCTGTACAATAAAAAAAACAACATATGGGGCAGGAGAATCCTGTGACTCCTGGTGCAAGGTGATGGAAAACTGTTAAGCAGAATCTACAGTAGACACAGCTTTTAATGCATACATACACAAATATATATGCCATTTGTTTAACTTCTCCATAACACAGATAATTTGGGGGATTCTGGTTTGAATTAGCCCTAATCTATAACTGGCCTATTTACTGTAAACTGCTTGAGATAGCATCCATTTTGAGTGAAGGGAGGCTGTAGTAGTACGGTACTACATATGCTACCCTAATTTTACCATAAGGAACATAATTATATATTTTTGTATCTCATTTTCTTTTGCTTTCAAGTCCCTTCATTCTGGCTGTATGTTTTACTGGGTTGTGCTTTTTCATTTTCAATTTCCCTGCATTCCCCCTCCCCACAGTAAAGAAAGAAAACATAATTCTGATAATTTCTTCTACTTCTTGCTGCCTTTAGATAATGTCCCAAAGCTCAGCCTTTTTATCTTGTTTACTTGATCATTTTTATTTTTTCTTCCTCTCAAGTGCTTGTAAAAACACATTAAATCAGAAAATTCTCCCCTATGGTAAAATCTTATTTGGATTTTCTGTTTAAATAAGGAGTTTATGTTAGGTCACATTAATAATGTTTCCAACATGTTTCCTTTCTGTCTAAAGAAGGGTCTAGGAAGATGTTGTTTTCATGACAAAAAGGAATGAAATATGAGGACAATAGTCAGAAATTAAGAGGAAGTCCTCTGATCCAAACCTTTGCTCATAGGAAGATTATGTCTCTTCCTCTTTCTTTGAAATTGACTAGTTTTGGGGAATTTGTATGGAAGACAATGGGATTTTAAACATTTGTAAAAAGTTATAAAGTCAATGTCTGCTTCTATTCCACTGAGGGCTGAGTAAGATCTCATACCCCATAAGATCTGAGACAGTGGTTATAACTTAAAGAATTAAAGGAAAATCTGAATTTCAGATGTAAAACCAGAAAATAGGCAATTTGAGAAGAGAAAGAAATGCAATGCATTTTGACCTCCATGGATTGTCTATCATACTAGATGTTATTATATCAAACGCACTTGGGCTAGATCTACTGATGGACCAAAGATCTACTCATGGAAGGATGGGCAGGGGGAGACGAGAGTTTCCGATGCCATTTCTCTCTGCAGCCCTCTGCTCTAGCTCAGGGATTCTGTGGAATAGCATGGGAGGGGAAGGAGGAGATCTCAGGAAGGAGAATCAGCAAAAACTGCATTCCCATTTATGTGGGAATCCACTTACAAAAGGTCTGCACTGGATCCAGCCTATTGTTCGTTGAACTTGTAGCTTAAACTTATAAGACTCTGGGTCTTGTAAGATGAACATCTAATTTAAGTATTAACACAGAAATCCTACATATTAATCAGGAGTCCTGTTAAATTCAATAGGGCTTATTCCTGGTGCGTGGGTATATTCAATTGCAGTGCAAGTGAAGTATGCTCATAACTATTTCTAGCACTCATTTGTAACAATGCTGTGAATGTTTTTAATTACAAGGTTTCTTCATCAGCAAAGAAAGCAGAATGCAATTCTGCGCATGTGCAGTTGGCATACAGCCAATCGGCACCCAAAGCCAGCTGCTTTGTAGGCATATGTGCAAAAGTTTAAACCCCTTAACCTCACCGATAATCTCACTGATTGTTGTGAAATGAAATATGAACGACAATGCCAGTAAGTGCGCTTGCAGAATTTCTTTAATATTCTTCTCAGTGGAACGTTCACTGATTGCTGTTATTGACATGTCCAGACCACCCAACTAAAGCCTTTTCTTTGGCAAATGTCTACTCTATTTGAGTCACTTCTGTCTATTTCATACAAATGTTCGATGTGGTTTTTGTTCCTGGATATGGTTGTTTTGGGAAGAGAGGCAAGACGGCAAGATGAAAAGGTGCGCACACACGACATGTTCTAAAAAAGCTCATACTGACAAAGTCAATACTGTAAGAAAGGGAGTTCACCCATCACTACTTATTTCCTCATTCACCTTGTCCAGTATGGCTTCATCCAGTACATGAAGTACTGATAAATCAGTGTGTAGTGGTTCTAGGGGTTGCTCGTGCATAAGCCGGTGCAAACACCTGGCTGGGTTGCCTGAGTGAACCTTTTCTGTCCGGACAGCCACTCACCCATGGCTGTCTCAATCGCTGGCAGAATCCGTCAGTGGGCGTTTCTTAAACTTCTTCCAGCAAAGAAGCTCTTTGACGCCTAGTCTCCTCCTACTCTCTCTGCGTGAAAGCCTTCTGCGCAAGGAGGGCGTAGGCAGCGGAGGACCCCTACTCTCCCCGCTGGTCCCCGGCAAGGAGTCATGGGACCGCCTCGCCGCTTCCCCCATCTGCCCCCCTTCTCCACTGGTGCTACGCTGATTCTCTTCCCCAGAAGATGGGCTGCCTCTCCCAATCCCGGGACGCTCTCTGGAATCCCTCTGGATCTTGCTCTCTCCCTCCGGCACTGATGGCAGTTCCCTGACACAGTGTTTGAGTGTCTCAAAGCTTGGAATTCAAAGCTTTTTCATTCTTTTTCCACATAAGTCAGTCCAACTAAACTACCAATGGTTGGTCGACTTGGCAGAAAAAGGGTGAGGACCAAAGGTTAACTCCCTTGAAATGTATATTATTTTCTGCATTATTTTTAAAAAGCCAAAATTACAACAGAGGGGGGAGAGAAAGAGTGAATTTCAGTGCCACGGCACTTCATTCCTTACGGAAAACGAATATTCCAGAAGGAAGCTGGGCTGGCGAAGTCACACTCAGCCTGGAAGCTCTTTCCCTTCATTCTTCATCAAAAAGTAGCCAATTACTCAGTTGTAACTTGTAGGTTTCGGAGTAAATGGGAATACTGGGTTGAAAGCCGAGGAGTTTGCCTCAACATGAAGATGCAGCTTGCCCACCCAACAAACTTTCAATAAACACAGATGGACTGTTTAGAGGCCTATGAAACATGTCCTAGATGACTAAGCCCATCTTTCAACACAGTTGAGTGTCTCCTAGAAATCCTTTTGAGAGGAAACATGGGAACATAGGAAACTGCATTAAACTGAGTCAGGCCCACTGGTGAATCTAGTTCAGTATTGTCCACATGGACTAGCACCGAATCTTCAGGATTCAGGATGGGGATAGTCCCAGTCCTACCTGGATATAGTAGGAATCAAACCTCCTGGGACCTTCTGCATGCAAAGCCAATACCCTACCACTGAACTATGGTTCTTCTTTAAAATATAAAGGTGGTGCAGGGCACCCTCTCTTCCCTAGGACCTTCTAGCATGCAAATCGATGCTCTGCCACTGAGCTAGAGCCCATCCACAAGTGGGTCAATGCAGTGTCCTTCATGGGCATAGCCGCGAGGGGGGCAGAGAGGGGCAGCTGCCCCCCTAAATCAATAAAAATCAATAAAAATACATAGCTAACTGAGGTTCTGGCCCCCCCAACAAAAGGCCTGCCCCCCATAACAAAAATCCTAGCTACGCCCATGGTGTCCTTGTTAGTGTCTGAAGGAACGTGGGAGTTTTGTTCCAGAGGGGGAAAGAAAGGCAAGACTCTTTTCAATAAACAATAAAAGAGGGAATTTGTTATTTCACTTTGTAATGTCAGAAGCACTCCCCAGCCTAAAAAAGCAATGTACACAAGGAAAGTGCAACATGACAGCGCTGCCCTCTGTTCATTTATAAGTGCCTTTTAAAAATATGCTTTCTCACTCTTTCTCCTTTCATAATTTCATACTGTACAAAAGTAATCTGTCCTTAACAACGTGGTTGCCAGGAGATGTGAGGTGCCCTTATACGGCCTTATGCTGGCCTACAAGCAGAAGCAACTGGCATTCGATATGTTGAGAGTTATCACACTTAGAACATAAACTTGGAGCTTCATCTCCAATTTTATAACGCCAATGTCGACTCAGTTTTGGAAATCCGCTCCTCCTTGCGAAGTCTGACAGCCAAAACGAAGTATTTCCATTGCTTTTTGTGTTGTTTCCTTCATAATTTGATCGTACCATCACATCTGAAGACTGATAGCTCTGCCAGGCGTTTTGATACTGGTGCCATTGCCAGCTGGAAAGGCCACTGAAGCCTGTTTGAAATTAACTGACCCAAATCCTGTTTTTCCTGGATGATTATATGAAAGGCATTGTACTTTTTATTACGTATTAACTAGAAAGCATGTTATCCCTGGCAGCATTTTGAAAGGTGGGAAAAAAACAACAGAAAAAGTTAGAGCTCTTCAAAAGAATAATATGTAGTGATTTCACATCATTACTGGACGCCCTCCCTCTCAATGAGAGAAAAAAAACTATTTGTTGGACCCCAAAGTGCTCTTCCACATGTAAAAGGTGTTTTTCACTCATGTAATGTCTCTTAAATTGCTTCTTCACACATTACTCTGAACACAGAGTGTCTTTGCACATGTGAAGGTGTTTGAAAGAGTTTACACTAGGCAGAGGGCCTTCTCAGTAGTGGCACCCTCCCTGTAGAACGCCCTCCCATTAGATATCAAGGAGATAAAGAACTGTGCAACTTTTAGAAGGCATCTGAAGGCAGCGGTGTATTGGGAAGTTTTTAAAGTTTGACATTTTACTATGTTTTTCTGTGTAAGCTGCCCAGAGTGGCTGGGCGGCGTATAATAATAATAATAATAATAATAATTATTATTATTATTACACTTGTTAATTTGTATAGCTCATCTACTGTGTTGTACATTCTTTGAATGTAGGATTGAGTGAATATGTTGGAGTCAATTTTGCCTTCTCACAGTTTCTCATTTTTCCAATCTGAGGTTCTCCACATTAATTTGCAATCCATTTTTTAAAGCTTTGTTCATCAGCATTTTAGTGCAAATCTCCTTACACATTCTCGTATGGAATTTATCCTGATATATACATTTTTGAAAAGCATTTCCCCATAATACAATGGGGGTTTGTGTGTTATTTTCACTAATATATGAATCTACAGCCACACTGTATGATTTTTTTTGGTAAATAATACTTGGCTGGAGAAGTGCATTGCAAACTTCAGAGCAGCACAATTTTTTGCGTCTTTCAGTTTGTGTGTTGTTTTGTAAAATGCAAATTAGTAAGTTCACCTTTAAATGTGAATTGAATTTCTCCCCTAACCCAGTTGAATGTAATGTGTGAACATGCCTAAGAATAGGAAGCTGGATCAGATGTCGGATCCATTTCATTGAGCATCCTATTAGTCTCTGTGGCGAACCAGATACCCATTAGCAAAGCATCATTTATCTGTGCCAGGTAAACATTGTAACACAGGTCCCTTTCCATAACCCTTATAGGCCCTGTCTGTTATGAAAAATTTGAAGATTCGTGCTGTCGTTTAGCTTCTTTGGTTCCCATTGTTTAAAGTCTTTATATTTTGGCTCCCTGATTTGTGTACATATATCCTGACATGGCTCTTTATACAGTCATACCTCGGGTTACGAACGCTACGGGTTGCACGTTTTCAGGTTGCAGACTGCGCCGAACCCGGAAGTACTGGAACAGGTTACTTCCGGGTTTCGGCGCTTGCAAACACAAAATGACATAATGTGCATGCGCAGAAGCACTGAATCGCATCATGCGTGTGTGCAGACGCAGCGCTTCAGGCTGCTTCAGGCTGCCTCCTGCACGGATCACGTTCGCAACCCGAGGAATGACTGTATAGTAATTATACAAGTCACGAATGCTTTTCAGTGCTTTCCCTGGGATCTAGTGTGAGTCTTTTATGCACTCTTAGACCATGACTGATGTTTGTAGGGGTCTCTTCAGCTAAAGAGAGGGGTATAAATACTTTAAACTAATGTTGGCCTCTTCTGCTTATGCTAAGAAAATGCCACCAGTAGAAATATGGGACTTACATTTCTCAAGCGAGTAGGTCACAGGTGGTGGCGCAATTCTGTCTGTTGAACCACAAGTCGGACATCAGGGGTGTGGCCTTTCCGATGTTTTTGAACTGCAATTTCCATCATCTCTGACCATTGGCTGCTGGCTGGGCCTGATGGAAGTCAAAGAACATCCAGAAAGCCACTTAGTTTCCTCATGCTTAGTCTGGAAGTCCCTATACAATCGTGCGCTCTCTTCCTTTCTCTCTCTCCCCCTCCCAGCTCTCTTTGTGAGGCCTCTACTGTAGAAAAGGACCCAGGTTGAGCATGCTACAGAGAATATTGCTTGTTCTATTCTAATACTTCTTCCGATTGGCTCAGCAAGCCTTACAAGAACTGGACACCCTATACAGGGTGAAAAGTCTGTATGGATATCTTCAAGCAAGCAGCTGATTCCTAGCATAGTGTATTTTCAACTGCTAAGATGCAAAAAGATGGAATGAATGGTTGTTTTTGCTGAGCACCCACTATATCTATGATTCCATCTTTCACAGAGCATATATTATTACTGTTGACACACGGCCACCTTTCAATTCATTCCAAAAGAAGCATTCTCAAATGGACGTTGACTGATTAAACAAGAAGTGCATTGCACAATATGGTAATTTGCAAAAAGCATTTTCCCTCCCTCCTCGCCCACCTGCCGTGTGTCAGGTGTCATTCACCAGCCCTGCACATGCTTTTCTGACACATTCTTGTTGGAGTCAGCACTGTGCTTTTGAGACTTTGGCCTGAATAGCTGGATGACCGGCTGAAGCTGCTCACCAGCTCCGATCACATGTTATCAGTGAAACTTTTTCTGCTGCGTTTGTTTCCTTTCATTGTGTCCTCAGGCTGACCATTTCCTGCCAATGTCCTTTAAGCAACGAACATACAGTGAAGATCAGGGTCAGTCCTCTCGCTGCTTAATCTTCACTCATGGATTGCAAAGATAATGGTTTTAGTAATAATAATAATAATAGGAAAAATAAGAATGACAACTTTCTCTTTCTGTGTGCTGCTTTCTAAAATGACTGGAAGAACTTCTATTAAGAACAACTGCTGAAATACTTTTTAACAATATCTGTCTTGGTTTTAATGTGCAGAATAGAATATGCAGAATAAGACCGCCTAGTATAGTGCACTGACATGGAAGCCAAGTACATTCAAATGTTGTCTAATATCTGAAGGCATGCCAAGAGAATTTAATTTTTAATTTAAATAAATCTCTTTTGAAAGCCTTGCTGAACTGTGTATGGAGCATTCCAATCTAGTGTTCTCCACACACTATGTCACATTCCCCCTGTATCATCATCATCATCAAAATATCTAGTTTATATAGCCTCACAGCAATCATTTATTAAATCAAAATAGGTCTCTGTCAAAGTGAATATTTTATTGATTGAACTAAAAAGTCATAATTTCTAGTCTTACTGTCTCATGATCATCTGTTCACCACTTAGCTGGCCAGATAAGACATGTAGAATGACTGTAGCCATTTATTACTTGAAGTTACTGGAATTTGGGCCTACTTTATTTAACAGAAAGATGGATAATGGTCCTACTACAACCATATGCCTGAGCAGCAGTGATGTCTAGCAGTGCAAGGCAGGTTATTGGAAACATAAATCCATTGTTTGGGTGGAGGAAAATAACTTTAATCCAATCTTCTCTCCCCACATTCTACCCTCCTACCTCTGAATATATGGTTTGTGTTCTTGCCAGTAATCTGCCTGTTGTGCACACCCAGGCTGTAGTTGCTGGACAAGCCTTTCTGGAATCAGGAATTCTGCACACAGTGAATCCTTATAGCTATCCATATGGCCTCAGTTGGATCACAGTGAATATGAGCATTTGAGTACATAGCTGCCCAATACTGTAGCTCTCCTACTGATGATTCAAGTATCTTAATTTGCTAGCTATCAACTCTGCTTATAAACAGGGGAATAGCATCATAATCTTGTTCAAGAGAGAATGTGCTACACAAATTCTTCCTGAGCAAGAAGTACTTGTTCTGTACTGTCCCGGGAAAGAGCAGGGTGAACACTGATGCACATCAGCGCATGCAGTTTCATAGATAGATCCCCAGGCTTCATATGGCATTTGATGTCAATTGCTGAGGTTGCACAGGACATTTGGCATGTAATGAAATCCTACAAAAGAAATAGGGAAAGTGATCAGCTACCCATTTGCAAAAGAGCAATAAATCTTCTCCATGCATTTTCATTTTCGTTTTGTGCAACCTTTTTCTAGGCTGATTTTCTTATCAGATACAGATGGGTAGCCGTGTTGGTCTGCCATAGTCGAAATAAAAAAATTCCTTCCTGTAGCACCTTAAAGACCAACTAAGTTAGTTCTTGGTATAAGCTTTCGTGTGCATGCACACTGTGTATCTGAAGAAGTGTGCATGCACACGAAAGCTTATACCAAGAACTAACTTAGTTGGTCTTTAAGGTGCTACAGGAAGGAATTTTTTTATTTTTCTTATCAGAGTTTGTACATCATGGATATCTCTGTAATGTTTTTGTACATAATCTGTATAGGCAATATATGTTTTACTATTTAGGCTTTAGTTCTCTGAGCTGCCTGCCTGACTTCCTGAATCTGAGGCAGCGCTCTCTCCTTTTTAAAAGTCGTGTGTTGCAGCTGTGTCTTGCAATTGTTTAATTGCCCACAGCGTCTTTTTATGAAGGTGCTAACCAGCCCGAACCACCATAACCTAATAATTGCAATTCAACAACACTCTTTCCTCGTACTTCTGTTCATTTTTATTTTTTTTAACTTGGCAGGCAAGGCTGTGGAAACGAATCAGTACACAATGGCTTCGAAATCCCCAAAGTTTATTCACCCAAGAGTAAAAGCCATTTCAGTATCCAGCACGATCTAAATTGTATAGAGATCTAAGGAGGTGAAAGGTGGGACCAGGTGGATCCAACAGAAAGGGAGGGGCCAGAGAATGCACTCTCAGTCTCTCCTGCACACAATTGAAACTGCAAGGGGGTTTCATGCTTGAACAGGGCTATAAAATAAGAGTGGCGGAAAGTGGCCATTCCCAGGTAAAATCTCTCTTGAAAAAGATTCAAAAAGGTGCCTACAGGAGGCTCCGTGCTTCACATAAAGGGTGTTCACATGTTACATTCCATGAGAGTACAATCAAGGCGTCTGTGTAAACAAGTTGTAGATCTGTACACTCATACAGTAACTCACATGTAGCATTCAATCAGGGTACAGTCTCTGTAGGTAGTAGCTGAGCTGTACAAATCAACAAGTGTACACTTTTCCACAAAAACACTTCTACCTGTAAAGAGACAGCTTGTGCTTGTGTTCAGAGTAATGTGTGAACACACCTTCAATCACCCTCCGATCTATGGAGGTTGAAGAGAAAAACAAGTGGTGCTGTCTGAATTAGGGTTGTTCTCATTGCCCCCTCACACATTTGCTATGTACAGTGTGACTGTGTGTGTGGTGTGCAGTCACCTGAGCTCCAAGCATGTGCCTGACCTTACCAGAGAACTAGGCCAATGTGAATGCTAGAAAATCTTGCACATAATTCCAATCTCAGGTGCCCTGCCAAATATTTTTCCTTAACGGTTGGCAAGTATACAGAAGCAATCAGCATATCATTTAACATAAAGCAGAGGGAGACTTGCAGAGATGTTTATTCAGAGGTGCTTTTAGGGAGATACGCTCCTTAAGTATGCTCCTACTGGGCTCACAGTCTCCTTATCTCTCATCTTGTCAATTGCACTGACAAGTGAGGATCCAGGGGAGCTCCCATAAGCTCCTTTGTACCTTTCGCAGCTCTTCCCCAAGCTGAATGCTCTGCTCAGGCGGACCACCCACAGACACAGACATCACTTCCCACTGGCAACTTGCCAGGCAGCAAACAATCAGCCACACCACCATATTAGCCTCTGTACGTACACACACACACACACACACACACACACACACACACCGCCCTCACATAACTCCAAACCAAAGGAGGCAAGAGTCTGCCCAGCCTTCCAGGTGATAGGTGCCACAGGTTTCTAGCAGCCTAGATGTCTACACTAGGAAGCTCCTTCTTCTTGCTTGCACTAGGCCCCACAGAAGTCTCAGATTTGCCCTTTGTGTGCCGTATGTGTGGCTTACGTATCTTAGATCAATTGAAGTGTCCTTAGTACTGGAATTTTTAGGAATGGGTGTGTTGTGGTGGAGGGCAGGCGGGCGACACTCTTCCTTGGAAGCAGCATCATTAGCATCTTGAATGGAACAAGTCATTTGACGCTAAGCCAAAAGGAAACTGCTTCCTCTCATAAAATTATAGTTTCCTGGTAGACAGAGTGTTACCCACAAGACTGCTTGCTTGCAGTCCTCCTGTTTGGAATTCATCTGAAGCCAATTGTGCAGAGAATTCTTTCCAGCTGTGTTTGGCATTATCTCTAAACTGATCGGTGAATTTGGTCCTGCAATGATCATTAGAAATCTAAGAAAATGTAAAGCAGTTTTTGGGGACCGCCACTCATGTTACAGAAACTTTGGCCTGGCTTATACATCACACTAAGACAAACCATAGCTTGGCACAAATGTGTGATTGTGGTCTGTTTCCTCATTCACGTAGTCAGGTCCACATGAGGCCCCTTCCCATCTGAGCATTACCCTGGACTTACTCCCATTTAAATGTGCCCCCCCCCCCATGGTTGGAAATTTCAAATTTGGAAAACCACACATATAAACTGGAAAAGGTCCTAGACATCACTGGACTGGGGAGGGGGGTCCACATTTTGTTCTGGTGCGGACAAGCCCTAAGAGTCAACTACCTGTTGAACTGACTTCTGTACATGGGAGGGGAGGGGACACCATCTTGTCCTTTGCATCAGAAAATGTCAGCAGCTAACCCTGCACACTTCCTGGGCCAAGGAATTTGCTTGCTTGCTTGCTTGCTTGTTTTTTAAAAATGTGTCTATACCACTAATTCATATAAAACAGTAAGGCAGTACACAGCAAGATATAATGTAAGACATGCAACATCGTAAGAACAATACATAATAATCACTAAAATGATTGGCTAAGCATTAACTTAAAGCAGCTGCATAGGCCTAGGGGCATAAAAGTCTTTAAGAGATGCCCCAAAGTCAATAGGGAAGATGTCATTATATACCTTTCAAGGTGTGTTATAACTGGCTGCAGAGCTGGTCAGGATGTGATTATTTATTTTGCCAGTGGGAATAGAGAGTAAGGAGCACAGGTGCAATATTGAATAAAATATTTCAGGGGGGTCCAGGTAAGACCAGCCCTGCATAATCGATCACATGACACAATGCGCACACACACACCATTTGAATGGGAATGCCCATCAACTTTGCATGGGCCTGACCCCCTCAAATATTTTATTATGGGGGCCGAAGCCTCCACGGCCCCTAGGGGCTGTGTCTCCTATGGGAAGGGCACAGCAGTTGTCTGGGACTTCCTTTGAACCCAGTTTTTACTAATACCACTTATTTTAGTAGCAAAATGTTCCACCACTATCAGGTGTCAGGCTGAACCCTGAGAGAGCCCAGAATTCTGGCTTAACCTTCCCCCCAGGCCCTCCAGTACCATTTCATGTTCCTCCTTAGGCAAGCAGAGTCCAGACCTCCCATGGGCGCATGGTTATTACCTCACTGGCAGCATGGTGCCCCAACAGGACAAGAGGCTTTAAAAGCAATCCTACCCTGCCCAGGGAGTTTACCTCAAGGTTAGGATCACTTCCGTCAGCTTTCCACAGGCAACTGTCAAAAAGAAAGAAAGAAAAGGGGGGGGGGGAGCTGTCACAAAAAACTTAAAAAAAATATAAAGAAGTTTTTACCTTCCTGGCTTTTTCTTATTGCTGAGAGTTAGATTTTAGTTTTATCTTTGTGGAACATAAACAAAGATTCGGTATCTCATCTGGATTAGTTTCACAGCTTTTCTTTTAATCAAAAAACTTGGTGACCTGCTTAAAATACAATCTCGGCAGAGTTTTCTTTGGCCTGTCTGCCTCTCTCTTGACTTGACACCAGCAAGATCAAGCCATGGAAGACTGTCAGCACAAGGGATATCCTTTCAAAAACAGGACACAGTTTTCTACTTTTTATTGTTAAGCATTTTTAAAAAACAAAACGTTCCTTTTCTCCCTCTGCCTTCAATATTCTGGATTTTTTTCATTTATACCAAGAGATGACAAGCTGGTATTGTTGGTTATTGCGAGGGAGCGGTGATTTATTCATAATTTATTGGGCTGATAAATTCATTTTAATTTGTACAAACTGTCTGTTTGAAAATAACCCAGAGCTTTTGAAAAGCACAAAGCACTCTGAGTTCAAAACTTGCCACAGACTTGTGTAAACAAAATGTACCCAGATAATTTTAGAGCAGAAACAAATCCTGACTTCAGAAATGAGTGCAGATGTTCCTTTTTGACATATACAAATCTGCAGCTTGATCATTTCTTTACATTAGGCATGGGGAACTTCTGGTTCTCCAGACGTAGTTGGACTCCACCTCCCATCAGCACCAACCACTGGCTATGCTGACTGGGCCTTATGGGAGTTCATGTTCACATCTGAAGGGCCACAGATACCTCTCAACCTGGATTTACATACATGTATGCTAGTGGCCAGCCTTAATTTTCCTTGTTGTTTGTGACACTGAAGCCTCTCAATGAATGCCACATGCCTCACTTGGTTTCCTTACCTAATCTGATCCTTTTAGCATCACTTTTTAATTAGAATGCCCAGTTAGTCATTTGCACATTTGGTCTACTATTACCCATGTTGATGTAACCAAGTCCATAGACTGTATGTATCTCAATAGTCTCCAGACTGTATGTATCTCAATAGTGTTCTTTTTGTCCTCTGTTGGATACATGAAAGCTTTCCTCCATTGTTTCTGGAGTCTGGACTCCATCAGCATTTTAGTGTGAGATGCTCCTAATATATACCTTTTTGTATACAGTTTCCCCTAATATAATGTATTTTTGCACGTAATTTTCGCCAATCCATTTTTATGCTCACTTTACTCCATCAAATGTATATCTGTATGCATCGTTTGAGAAGTGCATTGACAAATTCAGAGAAGTGCCATTTTGGAAGGATGGCTGTGTTTCTGTTCTCAGATTGTTCCAGAAACTGTGATTTGGGTAAATTTACCTTTACATGTGATACAAATCAAATTTCTCCTCCAACCCTAATTGTAACCACTAATAATCGATGATGGAGCTGGTGGGCTGGTGGTGACTGGAGCTTCTGGTTCCTCCAGACTTGTACACCACCTACCAGCCACTACTGAAGCCCGGGCCATCTGCACTTCATTTCAGTAATTAAAATGGTGTCACAGAATATAACTTGCTTTGTTAACAGTTGGAGAAGACAGCTGCAAAACTTTTAAAGTATGTAACCAAATTAGTGCCTGTAATTTAATTCAGATGGCCTGAACTGACACTGTACTACAAATTTATAGAAGGAATAAAAGTACTCACGCACAATTAAAGTGAGAGTTACTATGTTGATTATTTTCAACTGAATCAAGGCAGAAGTATCTGAAGAACAACAGCCTTTGGTTAAGATCTTGCTGATCGCAGCCAGAGTAGTTTGGGCTCAAGAAGTGGAAAGAGTCTCTGGTTCCAGCTGGATGAGAAAGGCTATGGAAATGTCTTCAAGTTAACAGAAATGGACCAATTGGCTGGTTTGATTTACAAGAGGAATGGTATGTTTTATAATTTGTTGGGAGGTGGGCGTTTGCGAATTATTGTAATGCAAATTTTTGAAAGGTAAGACCCGAAAGACATTTATTTGTGCAAATTATTATTTGTGCATATTTTGATGTGTGTGTGTGTGTGTATATATATATGTGTGTGTGTGTGTGTGTGTGTGTGTGTGTGTGTGTGGAGAGAGTTACTCCATGCATGAAGAGCTGCACAGAATAAGGCAGGAAGGCAGGAATATTAGTCAGAAACAAATGAGCAGGAAAGAGATGAACTTGTGAAGAAAATAAAGAGGCTAATATGAGAAAATCCCCCGTGTAAGAAAATACGCTTCTGCTGATTTCAAATTGGCTCCAAAAGAAAATACTGGAGAACAGGAGGGTAGATAGAAAATACCTTCAAAAGAATATCTGGGGGCTCTAAGTGGCTGTGGAGGAAGGCATACACCTGTCCCACCCAAAATGTCCCCAAGTCCCTCCTTTCCCAACAAACAAGATCTGGCCGACTGCTATAAGAACATAAGGCAGAACTTCTGACCTGATTCAGCTGATTCTGTTGTTGTTACGACACAGCTGTGTGGCCACATAGCCACATAACCCACCAAGATAGTCTGCTGTCTTCGG
The DNA here is from genome assembly GCF_964106645.2 of Podarcis pityusensis. Taxonomy (NCBI): domain Eukaryota; kingdom Metazoa; phylum Chordata; class Lepidosauria; order Squamata; family Lacertidae; genus Podarcis; species Podarcis pityusensis. The sequence continues at coordinate 33,479,200 of NC_138034.1, forward strand.
GAGCCATGGAGAATGCTGACCTGCCCCCCAGGGTCAAAGTACAATTCGAATGTGGTTGGATTTTGTACATGGAACAGGGCGAGGTGCCAACTTGACCTTTGCTTCAAGTAGCAAAATATCGGGTCAGCTCTAAGTGACTGTACCCTTGCTCTTGCAGTTGTCTGAAGCTGCTGATTCACAACTACTGAAAAATCCGAGAACAAAACTCATTTTGCTGATTTGTCAGTGGCTGCCTCCCATTATGGCATTTTAGTTGCATAAAAAGCAATGGAACCATCATATATATATATATATATATATATATATATATATATATATATTTGAAGGATCAGAAATGTGGCTTTGAGATGGGAATTGCAGTGTAAGGTTTCTCTCTCCTTTTGTTGGGAAATAGCCAGTGGCAGTTGGTTATCCTAGTAACGTCTCAGTGTTCTGAGATTCACCCAAAAAGAATGTTCATATTCCTTAGAGACTGTTAGGGGAATCAAGCAATGGAGAAAAGGTGCTGTTTTATAGATAGTGAACAGTCAATACTGAAAAGGAAGGAAAGTTCATCCCCAAATCCTCTGATACTTGTCACATTCACTTATTTATTTATTGTCCAGATAGTCCCCAGATAAGTTGCAGTGTAAAATATATGGTGCATCATGGTCACTAATGCTTCAGTTGCAATATACTGTCATATGGTAGATATATTTCTACATGAGCAGAACATACAAGAGAACATGAGCATTTTTATTGGGCGTGAAGTGATAACTGTATGTTGACCTATTAGTGTGAATGTCAAAAACCAACAGTTGTGTAAAGTTGTGTAAATATCTTTCCTTCAAGCCATCACCCTCCTACAGTTGAATGAGACATGAAACAGGAATTAAATGCTAGCATTTATTGACAGGTGGCCTTGCTCAAATGTTTTTCTGTTCCTTGATTCCTGGGAAGACATCCTGGGTCTCTTGTTGGAAAATTTGCTTCAATTTCATGTTTGGTGGAAGTTTTAGAAAGGTCAGCTTTTCAGATCAAGAACAGAGAAGACCATGAAGAGGGAATTTAGTCGTGTCTCCTCTTCCTCTGCCTCTTGAGACCATGGGACCTGTGACCTGGAAAAGAGACAGAAAACACCATCAATACTTAGTACGCTTAATAACCTGAATGCTCCTTCAGAAATAAATCACATTTTTATGAGTGGAGGCTGCCAACTGCCAGATTTGTTACAAAGCTGTAGCACCCCTCTAGTTTAAGTGATGCACAAAAGTCTTCACCTCTCTTTGTTTTCCCAGGCTGTCTCCTTTTTCCTCCAGATCCACCTCCATGACGTCTCTTTTGTGGCTTTCTGCGGTGGCATCGGGTAATGCTCCTGATTGGTCTGAATTTTGCCATGTCTGTTACTGTGCTTCCCCTTTGAGCTCTTAGCAACTGGAGCACCACCCGCCTTGATGGGCCTTTCAGAGGTTGTGAACTGTAGTGGCACCACTTGGCTTTCCACACCCCTCCCCTGGAAACTAGTGACCAAGTCTAACAAAGGCTGATGATGTATCAGGTCAACTCAGTTGTGATGAAATACAATGGGTGAACCCTTATATGGAGATCTGTATTCTGTCCACATGATTGACCATATAAGGGAAATTACAGTAGCACTATCATCGACTTAAGAGTCATTAACTCAGTAGATTTCACAAAAACCTCTAGGAAAAATCCTAAATGTTTTATTAAAACCCACAAAGGTTTGAAATCCTCATATTGCCCCTTCCATATGTTTTTGTCCGCCGCCAGGAAAATCATAGAAAGAAGAAATAACTTATTTTCATGGCTGACATAAAATAGGGAATTTTCCACCTGTATTTTGGAGTTTTGAAAGGATATTAATACAAAAGGTAGTTGAGACTCTCAAGTATGGCATCCCTGAAACATTTATAGGTGGGAAAACTCCACATTTTTCTATTTAAGGTGAATTTATGTGAATTGTACACTAAGGTGGTGATGTAAAAATAATGTTGAGATTTTGTTTAAAATGCCATCCCGTGGGTGACAGAATACAGCACGAATTTTATATAAAAACTATGTGCAAAGCCATGGAGTAAAATTTATCTGTCTTTTATGTGCCAGTATTAGAAAAAGGGGAATCCATTGATTGCCAGATTCCACCTGAAGAGAGAGTCTGCCCATGCGGGCATATGTGCCTGAAGATTTACCCAACTATTTACTTGTTTGCCCAATTTATGAGGACTTATGAACAGCCTTGTCCAAATATTTAAATCTCTCAGGTGACAGATCAATGGGGTACCTGAATAATTTTTTATTATGGGACAGGTTACCTTAACATTTCTGAAAAGGTAGCTTGCTTTGCCCTTGTGTCATTTGTTATTAAATCTCAAAAAATATTCCAAAACATTTATCGTCCTTTACAATTTCTTTCCCAAAATTTCTTCTTGACTTCCCACCCCTCCTTTCCTGATGTTTTGCCTTTAGAGTTGCACCTAGAGAAAGGTTTGTAGGAATGACAAGTTAATTTCTTCAGAGGAGCAAATATTTATTTCACCCAATACCCAGTTTTAATTTTAATGTATTTTGTTTTATGTGTGTCTTGTTTTGTAATGGCTTTTGCTACACACAACAGCAGAAAAAGTCATATGTTAAGACATTGTCCTGGTATTATCCCAATGCAGTGGGGGTTCAGCTAAAATATTATGCTCGGGGTATCTTGTATAGAAAGCAGGATAAAAATGTTTTAACATAGTAAGAAATTGGAGTTACAGTTTTATGAAAACAGTGTAGCCAGATACCAGATATATTTACCAATTTTAATTCCTGTTGTACCAAAACTCCAGAAACCTCAGCAAAGTGAATTTCTTTATCTAAGGGGGCTTACTTACTATGTGAATTGTCTCCCATATTTAAAAGCATTTACAAACCACATTTTTAAAAATAAAAAATGAAAATGTCTACAGCATTAAAACAATGTCATTAAAACAAAATTACAACACAAAAACCAGTAAAACAGTGGCCTAGAAGCATATAAAAACAAGAATTTAAGGGAATTTGGAGAAATGAAGACCATCTGCTCTTATGGGTCAGGGAAAGCTTGGGTAAAAACATGTCTTTTCAAGATGTCTGAAGCGACTGATGGACAAGATGCATATTCTAAATGTCCTGGTCCCCCAAATAATATGTGCACATTTGTTCTAGTGCCACCCAGGTTTTGTGCTTATATTTCCCACCATCACCACCACCTTAAAATACACCAGTGACAAAATCCAAAGACAATGATGAAAATAAAACTGAACTTTCTTTTTCGGTGAGATTTCCATGTTCTGGCTGTTCATTAGCAATGTGTCCTTTCTCCAAGATTGTGATTTCATTTTTCTATCTTGCTGCCTCTTCCTTCAATAACTTGAAATCACTCCATTTCAGAGTGCAGGATACAAATGGAACCTCTCTATGCCATAGCTCATCCCTACCAGTCAACAGTCCACAGACTCAGCTATACAGCTGTAAATGAAACGCTTTAAGTGTGTTGTAAAATACAGTATACAAATGTGACACTAGATTGTGACAGTAAGCTATGGCAAATTCAATGTTATTTTTTTAAGCTTTTTTAAAAAGGCATTTTTAGTGTTCTTTTATATGTGTGTAGATTCCACCCACCAGTGGCGTAGCGTGGGTTGTCAGCACCCGGGGCAAGGCAAGTAATTTGCGCCCCCTAACCCATGGATTTGCGCCCCCTAACCTGTGGATTTGCGCCCCCTAACCCATGGATTTGCCCTAACCCCAGATGTTGCGCCCGGTGTGGCCGGCCCCCCCTGCACCCCCCATGCTACGCCACTGGGTTGGCCAGTTGGTGTTAAAAAAGATAGAACTTTTTTTATGTATGCTACAACAGCAGCAAGAATACTCATTGCAAAGTATTGGAAGACGCAAGATTTACCCACTCTGGAAGAATGGCAGATGAAGTTGATTGACTGCATGGGATTGGCAGAAATGACTGGCAGAATCCGCAACCAGGGAGAAGAGTCGGCAGAAGAAGATTGGAAGAAATTTAAGGACTATTTACAGAAATACTGCAATATTAAGGAATGTTGAATGATGTTGGATTGAAATTACGTTAAGTGGTTTCTAGCTGTAATGGTATAAAAGGTTATGAAAAAATGGTTTTTTAAAGTAAAAGTTTAAGTTTCAAGAACTTGGATAGAAAATAAGGTGTTATTTAGCGGTAATGCTATGAGATAAGGATTTGCTGAACAAATAATTTGAACTAGAAAACAAGAAGGGGAGGTATGAGGAGGTCAGGGAAATATGTTATTGAAAAATAAGTTGTGAATTTTATGTGTTTTTAATATATATTTTTTCTATTTTTTGCATTTTTCTCTTTGTATAAAATTGAAAACTTTAATAAATATCTTATTTTAAAAAAAGGAATTTATTAAATTTATTATTTGTGGAGCCCCCGCGGGCCGAGGCAGCCAAAGCCCCCTCCCCTTGGGCGCCCGACGGAGGAAGGAACCACGGCCCGCCGGGCGGCCAGCGGCCTCTCTCCCGGTGCTGGGGGCGCACGGCGGCGGCGGCAGCGGCAGCGGCGGCTTCTCCTCCTCCTCCTCCTCCTCCTCCTCGGGACTCGCTTCTCCGGAGGCTGCCCCAAGGTGAGCCCGAGCCTTTCTCCCTGCTCCGCGTCTGGCTGCCTTGCTCTGCCGCGGGGGCGACAGGGTGTGTGTGTGTTGTGCGTTGCGTTCTGCCTCCCGGGGCGGGAGGGAGCATCCCGGAGCCGCCTCCCCCTCCTCCTCCTGCGCGGGGCATGTGCCAGAGGAGGCTCCCCGGGAAATGGCCCTGGGCGCTGGGGGGTCTGGGCGGCATCCGCGGCGGCGGCGCTGAGCGAGGCGAGGAGGAGAAGCTGCCGGCGGGCGAGGGATGCGCGGGCTGAGCGAGGGGCGTTCCCCTTCCCTCTGGACTCGCGCCCCCCCCAGAAGTTGCGCCCGGTGCGGCCGGCACCCCTGGCACCCCCCACGCTACGCCACTGCCACCCACATCAATCTCAACTGCTGTGGTGACCTCTCCTGTGCTCCATAGGATATTGGCAGTGCTAAAGTTTAAAAGTATTACCTGCATTCTATTACTGATAAAAAAAAATGGGGGTGGGGGGAGTGTAGCAAAGTTTTGAGTTGTGAGTTTGCCCATACCTTGAGGTCTTAAAGTATTAAAGAACCTGATCCTATGTGTGTCCTATCAGTAGTCACATTCCACAGTGTTCAATGGGAGCTTACTGCCAAGTAGGTGTAGAACTGTGGCCTTAGGATACAACCTTGTTTATTCAGTATTCGGGAGCATTGCAGACCTACTGCGCCACTGGACCTCTGTGCTGAAGATCACGTTTTAAAATAGAGCAACATCTCTTATTTTTGTTACCTTCCCTATTCCTTCCCACAGTATGCCCTAATGAATGAAACAAAGAGGCAAATAAAATGTCCAATGTTTTATTGACAGGTGGTTTGTTCAAATTGTTTCAGCCTCCTTGATGGTGGGGAAGTCATCCTGGGTGTTTCTGAGAAGGTTTGTGTCTTTTTTGTTCTGTTTCGCAGGTGCTCCAGAGGCAAGCAGTGTGGGGAATCAGGGGATGCCAATGCCAGAGACGATGAAGAGGGACTTTTATTTAGTCCTTCTTGTGTCTCCTCCTCCTCCTCCTGTGACCTCCCTTTTTACCTAGACAGACACAGAAAACAAAGACACTGTCACTTCCTATGCCTCAGTTATGGTACAAAGCAGCCATTACTACACAGCCATTATTACATATTTTTCCAAACGTGTACTTAACAACTCCCTACCTTTCCCTTTCCTGCCACGTCGCCGTCCGCGTTTCTTTCCACCTTTGCCACCATGTCGCCGCCGACGGCGACGGCGACTGAGGCTTCTGCTCCGGCTGCGTCTGAATCTTGCCATTTCAGATGGTGTCTTTTGTCTTTCAAGCTCTTTGCAGCTGGAGCACCACCTGCTCTTGATGGGCCTTTGAGAGCTTAAGGCTTGAGCTGGCCATCGCTGGCTTTTTTATAGCCAGAAGACAATGGCCAATGACACGTTACCCAACTGTGATGTAATACAATGGGTGACCTTTGCATGCAGCCAGCCAATAACCAGGTTTGTATATATGGCCAATTTATCCAGCAAGGCAGTTTCAGCATCCACTCACCTGTCCTTGATCCCATTCTTTGATCCCCAAAAGGATCTGCATGCCTTATTACATGCTGCTTTCTAGGGATGAAAGATAAATTCAATGCTGTTCTCATTTGAAAGTGGACTTATCAAACACACACTTCACAATGTATGAACCAAAGCACAAGCATATTTTGAAATGATCACTTCTCCAAATTCTTCAGCCAAAAAACTCCATCCAGAAATCCATATACTAATTGAAAATAACATGTAAAACTGAATTATTCTAAGGGACGTTGCAAAAAAGTGTCCATTAAAGAAAAGTGCATATACATGTGTGTATATTAGGAGACATTTTCTCTAAAATGCTGGTGAATTTTTATGAGAGCGGTTTAAGAAAAAAAAATCACAAACTGATGCGGACATGTGGAGAATTGAACTTAGAACTGGAAAAATAAGAAATGGAGAGGAACCAACATTGACAGATTAATTCATCCTTATTTTCTACAGTTGCCCACTAAAACCTCTGCATACACCCAAATTATGTTCACTGATTTGGGAACAAAATGTTTTAATTTAAAAGTATGAGATGTCTTGACCAATCATCAAAAAGCATGCAGTGATGGATGAATATATGTTGCGAGCAGAAGACCTCTCTCTGATCCGACCATTTGTGTAGAAAGAAAACTTTGCTAACACAAAAAATTAATGTTCATAAACTTTACTTGTGGAACTCAGTTTAAACGTTACAATACCTGTTACATTTTGTAATCTTACAAATTCCATCTACATTGCTCTAATATAATACAGTTTTACATGTGAGTACCTTAGGACTAACATGGAACAGACTTGTAGCTCAGAAATGTTTTTATTCATATATATTCTAGGTTGTCTTCTTATGGCTAGTTAAGGCAACCCTCCAATCCATGCTTTGGAGGATTAAAAAATGAGCCAAGGCAATCTCTTGGGGGAAGGACCTCAGCTCAATTGTAGATTATCTAATCCCTAGAATCTCAAGGTAGGACTGGGAACAACCCTGTCTGGAGCCTTGGAGAGGTGTTTATTTAATGTATAGATGCTATTCGGCTCTAACTCCCAACAGCTCCAGCTAACATGACGAGTGGTCAGAGATGGGAGTTGTAATCCAAAAATATATGTATGGAGGGCCACATGTTCCTCATCCTTGCCTTAATGCTTTACTTGCTAAGATATCTGTATCATGCAGTCTGCTGTAGGATAGTGGTTAAGAGCATCAATTTTCACTTTTACTGAAATAGGTAGTCTCAAACTCTATTCTTTCCTTTTCAGCAAACATAAGGAATAATCCATGGCATTGTAATACTGAAGCTTGAGATTTGAGTCCCAGAATATTCACAAGACTTATGTTCTAGCCTGAAGGTTCAAACATTTTTAAGCTTCACTTGAGGTAGATTTTCAATCAGTAAAGGAAATCCTACTGGCACCATGAGTATGTATTGGAGATAACTTGAAATGTGTTATCACTTACATAACAGCCACATATGAAAAGGATGTGGGGTGTCAAACCATGTTTGGCCATTTTTATTAGTCAAAGCTGATTTCTCAAAGTAGATGAATGTGTGGAATTGTTTGTTTGGGAAATGATTGCTTCCAAGATTATTTACATTTGGGATGTTGTTGGTTTTTTAAAAATTGTCTTAACTATACATGAATTAGTGAAGCTACACTAATTAACACACCTTCTCCATTTTTAAGCCCATGGGTTGGTTCTGAATGCTATGTAATATTTGGTTAAGCTTAATAATGAAAAACCAGGAATGAGACTATGCCTCCATTTATCTAATATTTTAAAGGTAATAATCACAAGATGTTGTGGTATTATCTTGGGTCAATTTGTCCCATACCATCCAAAACCTCAGCTTGTTCCAATTGTTTCCAGCGTCTTTTCGGTTAGGCACTACCAAGGATCCTTAGCTCATTGTCTTTTGTAAAATTGGTTCAATTATGAGCCTTTGTCATCTGAGTAGCACATGTTCTCTACATGAATAGAGCTAAGAACATTAATTCATACCACTAAAACTCATGCAAACTTTGAAAGGTTTGTAAGGGTCCTGTCTATTAATAAATTTGAGAATTTATTGAAATCAAAATAAATGACTTCGCAACTCCCATCTGTTGTGCAGAATCTGGCACCGATCACTTTGTTTGCCAAAATTATTCACATTGTCCATCACCTTTGGGTTTGGCTTGTTGCTTCAGTTTTCTGTACACCTTATACCTTGAATGTGTGCCCTGAGAGGTTAACTGATGTGATAATGCTTTTGAGATTACCAAGTGCTATTATATTTGTAAATAAGAAAATGACAAGATAAACCTCCCACCCTCTTTCTCATTTATACCATTGGAATTTTAAATGTGTACTGGGAGCCAAGCTGACAGTTTTCAGATCACCCAGGATGGAAAAACCTGAGTTGCCCACTGCTGTTTTCTAAGAACATTACTGTAACGCCAACATCTATAATTTTGCTTTGCTGTGTACAACTTTCCCCACAAAAAGCATGGACTCAAAAAAATGAAATGTCAGCATTTATTGACAGGTGGCAAGTTTCAAATTGTTTCAGGCTCCCTGGTTCTTGGACATTCTTCCTTTTTTTGGTTTTTGTTTCAAGGGGTGGTTTCGTTTGACTTTGTTTTTCACTGGAGGCTTTGCTGAGGTGAATGACCCGGAATCAAGGGCAGAGGACACAGGAAAGGGAGTCATTTAGTGTCTTCTTCCTCTCCCTCTTCTGCGACGACCTTTCCCCCTTCCTGGAAATAAACATAACAAGCACCAGTTATTTAATGTAACCCATTAGACCTGTGGTATATAGTGATAATGTTAAATGTCCTAAATGGGTATGGTGTAGGGTTTTGGGATTTTTTCTTACCTCTCCTCCTCCCACGTCGCCTTCCCCGCCTCCTTCCAGATCCACTCGCTTGGCTGGCCTTTCGCCTCCTTCGGCGAGTTAGGCTCCGGCTCCGGCTGCGTCTGAATCTGGCCATTCTGATGGTGATCTTGTCCTTCCGAGCTCTTGGCAGCTGGAGCACCACCTGTCCTTGATGGGCCTTTCAGAGCTGGTGATTTGCTGGGGGCATCTCTGCCCATTTATTAAGCCAAGCGCAGCACCTCACAAAGGCTTGTGATGTCATGCCCTCCTTTGTGATGAAACGTAGTGTGTGACCCTTACTGCCGTGTAACAGTATACTCATCTCAAGGCAGGGCAAAAGAAAGGGCAGGCAGGCAAGCAGGGTTGCACCTCAAACATTTACATACGCATGGGTTTCAAATATGTGCCCCAATTTAAAGCCATTTCCCAAATAATGTAAGAAATGAAATAAAACCAGACAGAAATAATAATGGCACCGACAGTAAAAAAATAACTGAGGAATGGGGGGCGGAGGGGAAGTTGGCTAAAAACTTTAAATAGGCCCGGGCAAATCAAAAGGTCTTATAACTTGTTGCATAAAACTGAGTAACAGATGATCCTCAGGGCGGTTGGGGGTGGTGGTCACAATAGGAGCACTACCACCATGCAAATATATGTTAAAAGGTTAATAAATGTGTCCCCAGATGCATGTTTGGGTGAAAGGTTTGAAAACAGAGAAATGAAAACAATCTTTAATGACAAATCTAAAATATTGTACCCTCACCCATTTTATTTTTTTAAAAAAACATGTTTGTGGACACCAGTTTTAGGGGGTGATGTTTATTTCCCATCCTTCAAATACTGTACTTTATTTGGTAATATGGATGGGAGAGAAAATTTAATGCAAGCCTCATTACTTTGCACTTCCCAAAATGATACATTAACCAAAAAGCAGCTCTTCTTAAGCATTTGTGCTTCTCTAGATGCAATTTCTCAACCAAAAAATGTCTACCCAAATTTGCATGCAGGAATGGTGTGTGCATTACAATGCATGTATTAGGGAAAGTAACATATAAAATTCATTGTATTAGGGTGAAACACTGCAGAAATGTGTGCATTAATAAATGTGTCCCAAAAGCAACCAATAAATAACTTGAATAAGTTAATAAATATCAGGACAAGGCATGGAAATAGGATCTGCAGGGTCCACATCACAACAGTCAGTATTCGAACTACACTTTTGGATTTTAGAGGCTTGTGTAGGGCAGGGTTGAGACACTTAGGGGAGCAGCAGTGGCTCTGGGGAATATATTTTGAGAGGCAACTCATAGTAGGGGGGCACATTTGACTTGGACTGCAGGCAATATTTTAAAAAGATAAGCACTGGTCCTAGTTCTGGTCACTTCTCCTCAAACTTAGTGATGTTTTGAAAAAAAATAATCTGGGCATCCAGATGGGTGAGCTGTTGGACCTCCAACTTTTTGTTTGACATAGTTGTCCTACATGGAAGGGCTTCCATTCCACCCCCTTTCTGTCCATCACACCGGTGTTTATCCCTTGAATCACATCCAATGTGATTTATATGAGCATCAATCAAAACATGTGCAGGTCTTTAAACTGTACTCTTTCTTATGAGGTCAGGAAATAATTGCATATGTTTCACCTCCCGTTTTGCCTCCAAAGTGATGCATATGGGGAATATAAATTTGTGATCGTCTAATCTTGCTTGCTTAGACGGCTTGCACAATTTGATTACTCTGCTTTTCCTTTTCAGCAAATCTCACCATCGTTTTTAATAGATCCATTAAAACAAAAACAAAAAAGTGGAATGAAACATCAGAGATCAAAGTGATGGAATATTTAGGATGACACCAAAGACAACGGTTTTTGTTAATGAGTTTACTGACAGGCCTAGCACTGCTCCTGTAATAGGAGCACTCCTGAATCCTGAGGTCATTCCTTGGCTCATTGATGACTTATCTGATGGGTTTCCATGTTATGGGAGATGTCACTGTGATTCACCAATGCAGAAGATGGAATTTCTAAGCAATGGAAAGGGAATCACTGGAAATCATTTTCTTCCTTTCCAGTAATAGTATACTGCACAGACGCGGACATACCCTGCAACATAAAAACAAAATCCAATGATTAAACATTAAAGTATGGTTCTTTGAAATATACTGCACAACACTCAATCAAATTAAATTGGTGTTGGATACTATTCAAAAGATTGGCAAGTTTAAGATCCCCACCTAATGGATTGTAATTGCGTGTCAAAGTTGAAATTTACCTTTCCTTTTTTTAATTGGCATTTCTGCACCTGACTTGCATCTCCTGCTCCTCCCTCCGGTAGGACCTCTACGAGTGATCCTCCTGCTGGCATATGTACTATCTCTTCGTCTTGACATTGTCTTTGATGTTTCAAGGATCCAGGAACAGAGACATTATCCTTTGCTCCTCTGTGCCCCAACTGTCTACTCAGATGTTACGCAAGTTTCTGAAGCATTGTACCTGATCTGCCCCTTTTTAAAAATCTGTAGCTATGTCACACACGGTTGTTACAGCAGCCCTTTGTTCACTGAAATATGACATATATATGACCATATATAGTGACTGAAGGGTATTGGTGGGAAAAAATAGAAATAGCAGGGCTTTTCTTCAGCTGGAATTCACCGGAACTCAGTTCTGGCACCTCTCAGGTGGGTGGCATTGCCATTGTAAGAACAAGGGAGGCGTTAATGGTGAGTTCTGGCACCTCTTTTCTGAGAAAAATAGCACTGAGAAGCAGTGGCCCTAACATGTAGTGTTTTCAAGAAAACAGTACTTTCCTAAACTTTGCTTAGACTGTTCAGAGTGCACTGATTGTGAGATAAGACAAACAGAATTTCAAAATGACATAAAGGATTGCTAATATTTTGCAACAGCCTCTCTCATTCATGACATTTTTTTCTACCTTACTTGATCTTCTTTCAACATGTTCATGCACTTGGATTTTCAAGTGAAAATAACAGTCAAAGAAATGTGGACGTTTCAGTAGGGTTAGAAGTTGTCCTCTTGTCCTCAACATTCCGTCTGTTACTCATAATGGCATTATTTCAGCGGCTGAAAGCCTAAACCCATTATGCAATTATTCAATTGCTTTCAGATGGGGACTGAGAGGTGGGAACTGACTACAGTGCAAGGGAGGCCTAGACCAAACTCTCCTACTTTTCAGTTTAACTCCTGTAAAAATCACAGTGGGATTTCTTATTCGTGGAAAGCAAAGTTTAAATTTCAAAAGGGGGAAGGGAGAAGATATAAAATCATGGGTGCTAGAACTCATTTTATTTGTTTGCTTGTTTGCTTGCTTGCTTGCTTGCTTGATTTCATTAATTGTTTGCCATAAAAGTGATATTACACACATGAGAGATGCTCACCACAGCGAACATTTTACATGTGTCCGATTGGTCACGTAAGGTGTCTAAGGTGTCTGAAAAGGGGCAGGAGGAGAATTGGGTGGGCTTATGCACACTCCACCGGTGTACGCAGGGGTCAGGAATGGAACCCCTATGCAAAATAGTCACCGATGTTACGAAGATATATCCCTTCTGGGAAGGTTATTGTGTTTGCATGCATTACACACACACACACACACACACACACACACGTACATAAACCCACACCTGCCAATGCCTTCTTGGTATGCAAACAGTTTATTATTTATTATTTATTTGTATACCACCCTTCTTCTGAAGATCACCGGGCTTTTCACAACATTAAAATACCAAATGAAAACACAATGCATAACTTGCATCTTTACATAGACTGTAAGAAGACCAAAATGTTCACATTTTAATGTATCTGCCTGGAGAGAATGTAGTTCTCAATATATAATTTGCTTGTCAACATTTATATACCTCAGGATTGTAAAATCCCTCTAAGTGGTTTACACTTTAACAAATATGCAATTTCATCAAGATCAAGTTCCCACTGTACAGCTGGCAGGCCCTAGAAAGAAGCTTCTTAGATGCAGTGCCTTTTTGTATATGGCTGCATTCAGAAAATACTTTATTCTGTTTACCCAACATTTCCTTACTTGATAACTTCCACATTTCATGTGATCTTTCACACAGCATAAAACTAATGGAATGTAGCGGATGTTTAGCACTAATTCCAGGCTAATTGTTTCCAAAAAAAACCCCATTCTTTTGCAACCTTTTTAAACCAGAAAATAAAGGGAGTTTTGTGATGCAATTTTCCATGATAAAATTTGTGGCGGTCTTCCAGCATATAGTTCTTTCATGCCATTTAAAAGTTAATGTGACATTTTTCAATTTAAAAAGCCACAGATCCATAATGCAACAGGTAATACAGTGTTAAAGGAACATTAAGATCAAGGATAGAAGCACTAGCATTATATTCAGGAAAACAGTTTCATAGTACAATTGGGGAGAGCAATAATGTGAAAAAATGACTCAGGAAAGGCAAAGCTTGGCCATTTATGAGATCATGATTTCTATGCTTGTCAAAATGAGGAAGCGTGCTTCCCTCTTCACCTTATTCAGCTACCGTCAGTTACCATTCATCGCTGACCCTTCCCCTCTCCCTGCCCCCCAGTAGTGGATGTCTGAGGCCTGTCATTGCATGCAGGGAGAGTGGAACTCCCAGAAGGCAGGGGCTATTTCTGTCACATAAGGATTTGCAGATTTTTAGAACAATTTAGGCTTTAACTTCTGCATGATGACTCATTACATCTGGGAGATTGCACAGTTGGTCAGATTTGTCTCAATGAGTTAGATTTTCTGAGCTCCCCCCGCAAACACACACACACACACACACACACACACACACACACACACACACATTTGGGTCTAGGAGAAGCAGTACTGACAGCAGTGGGCTTGCCACCTTTCCCTAAATTTAGTATTATAAAAGCTCCATGTCTGGAGGCAGAGTTGCCTTTCCACTGGTGTCTTGGCATTGAATACAAATGACTGGGGAATTCTCAAACAGCTACCCCCGGAAATAGGAGAGCCAATGCAGGCTGAAACCTCATCAGCTAATTTAGAATGGTGGGGTTTTGGGGGAGAGGGGAGAGACTGACAAGCTGTAGCTCTTCTGCAGGAAGATGCACGAGCCACATCCTCTTTTTCACCTGGCTACCTAGCTAACCCCTAGCAAAGGAAGGTTCTGCTGGATCAAACAAAAAACTAATGCTTTCGAGATACTTCTGTTAAGAAGGTTGACTTGGTGTGTGGTTGGGGGCATCACTTAGGCTTCTTCTTCTTCTTAAGACCACAGGACAAGGCAAACCGTGATGTCATTCTCTGTCCTGCCTTACAAACTATTCTGAATGTTGGAGGGGCAGGGCTAGTTCAGCTGCAGTTTAGCCCATGAACTCAGAGATGAGCAGGAAGGTCGATTCTTTATTCAGAAAGACAAAACACAACAGAGAACTCCATGGGCAGGACTAGCCTGGTGTGGCAGTTGCCAGAACTGAGGATCTGAGCCTCCCACTTCCTCTCAAGGTTCCTCCCCAGGTAGCCGTCTTCTCAACCATCTCAAACTGCTTTGAGGAGGGGCTCTCTGTGCCTTTTGTTCTGCTACAGGTAACACGTTCCTCATTCTTGGGGACAAAGGAGGAAGGGAGAAGGAAACAATGGAACTGGCAGGTGGCTGGGAATCTCACAGCCTCAGTCTCCTACTCCTCCTCAGCTGCCTCAGTCTCACTTAAATCTGTTGCTTGCTCAGCCTCCAACCCATCCGCACCCCCTTCATCCTCTGACCTTTCTCCAGCATCCCACCACCATTCTCCTGGCTCTGGGGCTTCCCACTCGGATGCTTCCCTAGGGGGGGGGTCCCCGCTGTAGCCTCCCACCATTCCTCCTCATCTAGCTAGTCCCTGGCATAGAGGAAGAGACAGCTGTCTCTCCTTCTCTTCAATATTCCAAGTAACTACAAGAAGATTTCAATCCATATGCACCCCTCCATGTGAAAGCCAAGATCCTCACATGTCTCCTCCAGATTGATTGATTGATTTTATTTCATAAAATTGCACGGGGGGACGGACTTCAAAACAGTTTACAAAAAAAGCTAAAATCATTTAAAAAATCACTAAAACAATTACCACCGTAATTTAAAGCATGCATAAGGTTGAAACTGCAATAGATTAAATCTGCTATGATTAAATGGGCACAAGATTTAGGACATAATATCATGTTTGCTGACTGGGAACAGTTGTGGACCACAGGTATGATATATAGGTGGTACATGACACCAGTCAAGCTTGCAAAAATTTACCATGTGCCCGATAATAAATGTTGGAAATGTAAGGAAAATGAAGGTACTTTTTTTCACCTTTGGTGGACGTGCCCAAAGATTAAGGCTTTCTGGGAAATGATATATAATGAATTGAAAAAGGTATTCAAATATACCTTCTTGAAGAAACCAGAGGCCTTTCTCCTGGGCATAGTCGGCCAATTGGTGCCAAAGAAGGATAGAACTTTCTTTATGTATGCCACAACAGCAGCAAGAATACTTATTGCAAAGTATTGGAAGACACAAGATTTACCCACTCTGGAAGAATGGCAGATGAAGGTGATGGACTACATGGAATTGGCGGAAATGACTGGCAGAATCCGAGACCAGGGAGAAGAGTCGGTGGAAGAAGATTGGAAGAAATTTAAAGACTATTTACAGAAATACTGTAAAATCAATGAATGTTAGAATGATGTTGGATTGAAGTTAAGTGGTTTCTAGCTGAAACGGTATAAAAGAATATGAAAAAATGGATTTTTAACAGGTAAAAATTTAATGTTATAATATATTTAAGATTAAAGATCAGGATCAATTAAGGAGGGAAAGGAACTGCTGAACTAACAAATTGAACTGGAATACAAAAAAGGGAGGTATGAGGAGGTCTGTGAAACAAGTAAATGAAAGATAAATGACAGAAAGATTGAATTGTTTTTAATTATTTTTATTTTGTATTTTGTATTTTTTCTTCTTTTTCTTTTTTCATTTTGTAATACTGTGAAAATCTTAATAAATATTTATAAATAAAAAAAAGAAACTGCAATAGATTAGACTAAAACAGATTAAAACTCATACAAACTTTCTAAACATCTGAGTAAGGTAAAGGTAAAGGGACCCCTGACCATTGGGTCCAGTCGTGACCGACTCTGAGGTTGCGGCGCTCATCTCCCTTTATTGGCCGAGGGAGTCGGCGTACAGCTTCCAGGTCATATGGCCAGCATGACTAAGCCGCTTCTGGCGAACCAGAGCAGCACACGGAAATGCTGTTTACCTTCCCGCTGGGGGTAAACACTTGCACTTTGACATGCTTTTGAATTGCTAGGTTGGCGGAGCAGGGACCAAGCAACGGGAGCTCACCCCATCGCGGGGATTCGAACTGCTGACCTTCTGATCAGCAAGTCCTAGGCTCTGTGATTTAACCCACAGCCCCACCCGCGTCCCTCAAACATCTGAGTAGGCTTGTCTAATTAAGAATGTCCTTGCCTGATATCAATAGGCAAGGAGGTTTGGCGGTGCCACACTAAATGGTTGAGCTTTTACAGATGCGGTTTGGGTATTATGTGCCCATTCCACCAATTAAAGCAGTTGAATGGGCACATACGGGGTAAGGCCAGTGCTTATTTTCTTCTGGGGGTACTCAAGGGCACGTAGTACCAGCACCTGTTTTTATAGTCTAGAAGAAAAGTACTGGGTAAGGCAATCTCATAGGTAAACTGCTCCCAAGTTGTTAAGGGCTTTACATACTAAAAGCAAACAAAGGTTGAACCAGTAGCAGATTGGCCACCAGTGCAGACCTCTGAACACCAAAGCCACTTAAAGCAAGACTGGGGAACCTGCAGCCCTTCCGACACTGGGGCCTAAAACTCCCATCAGCCTCAGCTACTTTGTCCAATGGTCAGGTATGATGGAAGCTGCAGTCAAGCAACATCTGGAGGGACACAGGTTTCCCACCCCCGATTTGCAACTTTGAAGGCCAATACCAGAACATTTAAACCAAGCCTGGAAACAAAATAGGCAGCCTATAAAGATAATACTACTAATAATTTTATTATTTATACTAATTATTTATACTTTATTTATATTTATTATTTATACTTTTATTATTTATATATATTTATATGGGGTAGCCCCAGCCACTGTGGGCAGCTCACAACAAAATATTAAAAACACAACTTCCCTACACGGTGCTCCCTTCAGATGCAACTAGAACCACATGCGGGTTCTGGGTCTGCTGGGACTGTGTCTGCCCTGCCTGAATCACCACACCCTACATAGTCACACAGTAGGGGGCGGAATCCTGATGCAGAGAAGCTGTTCTACAATGTTCTACACCTGATCATGCAGGTTTCTTAACTATGTGGGGATCCTACATAGAGCAGGCTCCCTGTTTCAGACACACACCCCCACCTCCAATCTGTGGGTGGCGAGGCTGGTGAATGCCACCCCACTTCTCCCCTTCATACAGTTAGCATCCTGCGAGGGTGGCTTGTCCAATGTAGTCCTGATAAATAGACAGAAAATGGGACAAAGATCAAGGGTGTCTGTGCGTGTATGGGGAATTAATATATGGCTTCAGCAGCCAATCCTTTGTTGCAAGTCTCCAGCAAAAGATGATTGGCCAAGGCCCTACAGGGTTGGGTCCATTAGTTTGCTTTTTTAACTCTGACGTTTGACTACAATATGGCGTTAGTTAAATTATATTCCCTTCTTATATGAGTAATATTATATGTATAAGGATTAATGAAAGCACATCAAACACTCCTTGGTGTTTCTCCAGAAATATATACACAGGGAAGTGATATTATTGAGCATTAGATGGGATAATCTAATAGTTTAGGAAAGCTTCTGAATTTTTGTGCGGCTTGAGTCTCCTTTTTCCTCCTAAGTCTGAGTCAATAATATTAACTAAGAACAGATCCATAAATATTTACTATGGAACACAGAAACACATGTGAATTTCCTCAGAAAGCCCCATTCAGCAATCCGATGTTTATTTTATTCAGTTTGCTGCTGGTGCTCTGGGATCAATGCCAGGGTTACAAATGTTGTTGAATAAATCCCAGAGTGACCTTCTCCCCTACATCTTAAGCCTTATTAGCATGCGTTCATTATGAAAATAAGATCCACCTTCTCCTCCTCCTCTATCCTTCTCCCCATAGAGCAATCCATTAGGAATGGCATCAAACAGGAAATAATCATAACCTCAACGTAAAAGAAAGAATGAATGGGAGGATGAATAGCATCAGGGGAGCATGATGGAATGGTGGGTGGAGGAACAGGTGGGGAGTGTCTGTTGAGAAGAACTCCCTTGGGCTGAGAATAGAGAAAGGAGGGTGTGCAGAACAGTGAGACCAGCAAGGGAAAAGACCTAGGGCGCGTACACGCTGCGTGATAATGTGCATTCAGTGCTGGATGCTGGCGCCTTTTGGAGGTGCTGTATACATGATGTCATCTCTGTCTTACACTATTTGTCTTTCTAAAGTGCATTCTGCTGGAACAGTTATAATCTGATCAGGTCCCAAAATGCACATCTCATGTACTTGCTGAATACATGTGTACACAGAGAGGGCTTTCTCAGCTCATCTCCTGTGGGGGCAGATCTACAGATGCTGCCACTGTCCCTTGCCATGTTTAACTTGTTTATGAATGAAATAGGCAAGACAGGAAGCACTAACTCAGCCCCCTCTGTATACCAGTATATAGCTTTTGTACATCAATACATAAACACACCAGTTTCCAGCCCTTCTCTTTCAAAAGACTGTGATGTATGTGTGTCTAGATAGATAGATAGATAGATAGATAGATAGACAGACAGACAGACAGACAGACAGACAGACAGATAGATAGATAGATAGATAGATAGAGTCTATGGCAAAAACACCGGTTTGAAAACATGCCCACAGACAACTTGAGTAGTAGCTGCTGCTTTAGATGAGGTTACTGCACAAAGGTGTGCAAATTGCGAGCCACTATGTACAGAAGAGCACTGTGAAAAAGTGACCTCTGTGTGCTTCAAAGGCTACATGTGTACACAGCTAAAGATAAAAAGCAAGTGGTTAGGACAGCTGATGAAAGCAAGGGGTGAAGAGATGAAAACAGCATGGCTCCTATCCCAGAAGGAAGGCTATTCTGCCTCACTCCTTCTCCCATTACATGTGGACTGAGTAGTACCTTTCAACCAGGAACTGGGGAACTATCCTGACAGTTCTGAACTGGTCATTTAGATACATACTGAGTCATTAAAAACAAAAAAAACAAAAAGAGCTGCCCGAAAACACAATGTACACCCTGCTCTCTGTTTTCCCTTCCAATCTGATTTGAAGAGTTTGGGTTTTGTTTTTTTTCCTTTGAGAACATGGGATCTTCGGTGCTCTCATGGCCCCTTGGAGAGCTCATTATCCAATTTGCTATCATCACCCAGCAACAGTTCACACCCTGAAGTTAGATTTAGTGGTTGCAATGCTTACTTCCAGCACAGTTCAAATGAACCAGGTCAAAGGAACACAACACTGGTAATTCAAGCACAGATGTTTAATAGAGACAAGTTCAGATCTCAGCTTGCCAGGTCGGCAGTGTTTAGGCATGCAAAAGATTCCAAGCTGTGTCCAAGGCATCTACAGATCAAATTGGGCTTTGACAAGTTGTTGTAGGCTATGATACGAAGGGTTGTTTCACAGACATTCAATACATTGAATATTGTACCCAAACCACTTAATATATGAAACGCCTGTCTGCTGGCCACATTTTGCTCTATCTGGGTCTTCATAAGCCTTATTTCTGTCCCAATTTTTGCCAGGGCCATGTAACATTCATAATTCAACATAGAATTTTTAAAAACATAGATGGGCAGGCCATGCTAGTTTTTACAAAGGACAGTCTTAAGTCACCAAACTTTTAGGAGTCTTTGACTATAGAAATGACTATAGAGGAGTGGTGGTCATTTCCCCCAAACCATGACTTTGTGGATTCCAAGCACCACTCACCCGATGTCATTGTGTTGTTAAATGATTGACAGGAGGGTGGTCCCATCCACCTTTGAAATTTGGTCCTTGAGGCTGATCAGATAAGGATCTGGCCAGTGGAGCCACAAAAGTCCGCCACCTCTGAAGTAGAGAGAAAGGGGCCCTCTTTGGGTATCCTACTTGGGTATTCTACTTGTCTTTAAAACAAATATGTGAGCAGTTAGAATGGGGACAAGTGTCTTCCACTGCACTCATCCCCATCAACAAAATTCTCAAAGGTGTACTTCCAGGGGTCTGAATTAGACAGGTAGCCTCCACAATACAGGAAGCTACAAAAGTTTGTCCACTGAATCAGCATTTCCCAGCCAGTGGCTCGTGATCCAGAAGCAGGTTATGAAGCCTGTGCAAGTGGGTTGTTAGGTTTATAAGTAAACCCAAAATAATTATTGCATGCAAATCCTTAACTGGCATGATGAATACCTCTGACAACTTCTTTCTTTTGCCAGCCTTGTACGCCTCCTTCCGGCAACTCCTGCAGCCAAGCTGGTGCCACACGTATTGCTCTCGCTTTTCTTTGGACCACATCAGTGAGGCTGGGCAGCCCCGGGGAGTGCTCCTAATGCTGCAGTTCAACTGGATAGATGGATGTCAACAACAAGTATAATGCAGTGTTGACATTTGTAACCACACTACTCTCTGGTGGCTAGCGGAAGATACGGCAACAGTTCACCACAAGGTGCTCATACAGGGATTTGTTTTGAGTGACTATTACAGCTCACCTGATGCACAGGTGCTGCCTTTGGCTAGAGCTAGCTGAAGTATTCCATGAAGTGCTTATCTAATACAGCAAAAGGGATGGACAAAATGATAGCTCTTTTTTGATTCTCAAAGCCAATTAGTGTTTTAGATTCAGGTAGGTAGCCGTGTTGGTCTGACACAGTCGAAATATAGATTTATTTATTTTTTAATTATTGGTATAAGCTTTCGTGTGCATGCACACTTCTTCAAATACCTGAAAAAGTGTGCATGCACACGAAAGCTTATACCAAGAACAAACTTAGTTGGTCTCTAAGGTGCTGCTGGACAATTTTTTTATTTTTTTATATATTCCAATTAGTGTTTGGTATCTTAAGTTCAGAAATCGACTGTGATAACCCCCACCTCACACAAATAATCGTTGCCTCTGGGGCCATGTGCTGCAGAGACTATTTGAGTTAAGAGAAGGATTACATGCATTTCTTTTGAACTAAAAGCTTGAGTTGCAATTTAGCCCACACAGATTGGCTAGCAAAGTTAGCATACCTCACAAACATGTTTAGTAACTGGAATGAAATGACTTGAACTTAAGCGTACAACCATACAAGACAAAAAGATATTTATACATAATACAGCTTTCATGGGGGGGGAAATGTCACAACTTTGGCAGATAAGGCATTAGGCTGGAGCCTTAGCTGACATTCTGTTAAAGGATTCCAGGAAGGGATGTCTCTGTCCGGTAGTCCTTGTGGGAGCTATGGGCCATAGAACCCTTCACAATGGTGGCTCCAGTGGGATTGTATTACAAGGGGAATGTCAGGGACGACCCCCAAACCCTGGGTCAACCCCCACTTGCTTATCAACCAGCAATCGGGCTGCTTTATGATGGATACATACCCAATGCCTTCGCCAAAACCGTCTTACTTACACCTGTAATCAATAAAGCTGTGGCTGATTTTCAACCCAATTCAAAATGTCCCACGTTTTATTTCTATGGTTGGCCCCTCACCGTGCTGAGGGCCTCATGTGCCTGGGCATGCAGTCACAAAAAGGAATTGTGTTCATTATACCTTGTTGATGAGTTTCTAGAGGTAACTAGCTGTTTGATGTAGGCAAGACAGCAGAAGACAAGAGGCAGCACTCAAGGGCGAGTTACCTATCTAATATAATTGTATGTTATTGAGTGCGGCCTTCACTCTGTCTGCCTTTCTCTTCAAACACTTTCAGGCTAGTGACACTTTGCAAAACTTTTCATAAATCTCCGTAGTGCATTGAAACTATAATTTGATGCAATCTAAAGCTCTGTTATTCACAGAACATGTCTCAACGTTTCCGTAACTAAATTTTACCCGGAAAAAACAAACATTAACTTCTGACCTTTAACATTACTCAGGTTTTTCTTTCAAAAAAAATAATATTGCAGGGGTTTGTAATCAAATATTTATTTTCCAATCCCAGTCTGATGTGTCAAGACTTTTCCTGCAAGACTTAGTTGCATATGACTCACTCTTCCAGTGTCTGAGACAAACTCTGAATACAGACTCCTTAGCTTTCTGTTTCCTTCTGTACTACAAATTAGGGAGTATGTTGCAGAAGAAAACAACCCAAGATGAATAACACTAGTTTTGCAACACTGCAACTCTAACATATTCATAGACCTTTGTCTGTGCTGACTTAGCTATCCATAAGTGTTACTAGCTTGAAATGCTAGTATTGTAGTAGTTTCCAATCGCTGCTCTTTATTGGGCAAAGGAGGCGGCAGGGGGAGGTGGGTGAGAGGCAGAGGGCTATATTTTGCAAGTGGCCTCTGAGGGAGACATACCACCTGGATTGTTTTTAATGGGTCCAAAGCAATCTTATTTATCCAATTACACAGTGCTGTTCTTTCTAGAAAAAGAGGTGCCGGAACTCACCATGAACACCTCCCTTGTTCTGTTATAATGGCAATGGAGCCCACCTGAGAGGTGCAGGAACTGAGTTCTGGTGAGTTCTGGCTCAAAAAAGTCCTGCAATTACAGCAGACTGTATCAGAAGAAGGGAGGGAGGGAGGGATGTGGCGGTACCAGTAGCTTTGATCGAAACCACACTCCTTCCTCCATCAACTTTCACGTGGGATCAGTCACTGTATCAGGCTGTAGCACAGGATAAAAGGGATGCAGGGCCACTCTCTCAGCACACCTGTGAGATCAGCAATGTGGGTGACTTTTTATTGTCCAACTTAGTTGGTCATTAGAATGATTTGCACTTAAGAACTTGTACCTTGCTTATTTCCTCCTCCCTCCCAATCCATTCTCCTTTGGTGTCATGTATTTTTATATTATAAGCCTGAGAGCAGGGAGTGTCTCTTCCTTTTTTAAATGATTTGTGGGCTGGGCTGGTCACCTTTTTTTTTTTACTGAAGAACTGGATAATTTTCTTTTTGAACAAATAATGAGTAAATATTCATTAGCCAGAGGATTCCCTTCACTGTACTGTAATCTCATTTTCTTCCCTATTTCTGTACTGAGTCCCCCTCTTATTTGTTTCTCTTTTCTTTTCTACATTTTCCCAGGCCCCAGGCACTTTTGAAGCAATTTCATTGTCTTTCTCAGGTTAGGAGGACTGGGGACTGGTCACATGTGGCTTGCCCAGTTCTCATTCCCCCTCCTCTGTCAAACTGCACTCTCCCTTGTTTCTTCCTTCCTCTTCCAGGACAGAAGTCATGACCATCCCATGCTCCTTGACCCATTTCCGCCCTTATTATCTCCTCACTGCAACAGCTCCCATAGGCGTGGACCGCTGCATTGTCCAATATTTTCACCCTTCCTACTGACTCACAACCCTGCCCTGCTGTGATTTGTCAGTGTTTTTGTGTGTGTGTGTGAGCAAGCTTTTCAGAGATGGGGAGAAGTAAAAGAGCATATAAATCCGAACGCTAGCTTATTGTGTGCTCAGCTCACAAAAGCAGAGGTAAACTAATGACTGTTCAAATAAAAGGATATTAATGACTGTCAAATTAGGGAGACATTACAAATTCACAATATACACACATAGTTAAGTGCAAGTGCTATTCAAAGAACAATGCCATGATGTAGCTATAATAGTCTAGAAAATATTAAAATGAATTTACAGGAGGGGGAAGGAAGATATGGAGGGGGAGAGGAGAGAAACTGCTGAAATGTAATATTGGCACTAAGATTCCTTCAGATTACAGACAATTCTTGGCAACTGAATGTGTCCCTTTCCCTACAGCATGTTTTGTGGTGTATACCGTATTAAATTAACATGCCATATTACATTGTGGGTAGATGCAAAATTTGTAATATGTATCCACTAAAACTGCAATGTATGAATGATCCAAAGCTATGAAACCCAGGGATCACTTCAAGGCCAATGTATGCATTGCTTGTGCCTTGAAAATGTCGTATAGAATCATAGAATTGTAGAATTCTATGTAGAAACATTGTGTCCATGGATATCCGGAGGGCCACAGGTTCCCTGTCCTTGGCTTAGCATAATACTTCACACAGAAAGTATTATATCCCATAGGTAGCTGGTTTGCCACTTTGAGAACAGGATGCTGGACGAGACAGCCTGATCCAACAGAGCTTCTTATACTCTTATTCATAGTCCCTTACCAGTTGCCACCAACTGGAGTATTGTTAGGGAGTTGTTGCCCTTGGTCCTGGATAACCTGCCCTTTCCCACTAGAGATATTGGAGAAAAACACCAAAGATGAAAACAGACGTTCATTACATTCACTTATTTATCCCATATTTGGAATTGAAATCAATCTAGTGAGTATGATCAGTACTGGCTGTTGCTGTTGATTATAGCAACTACTTAGTAAGTGTGATATATATTTTTTAAAAGATGGCCCAATGGGCTCACCCACCACCAGGAAGTTATTTCATAGGGGCATTTCCACATTGAGTTTCTTGTGTTTACCAGCTCTTGGGTTCGCCTTTTGTGTGAATAAGCCCTGAAGTGAATGACTCATACAAATGGTTGAAATGGTATACTTTCTAAACAGTGTTTTCACCACCTCAAGACCAAGAAGAAAAGTAGTTTAATATATTAATTCAAACTGGTTGATTAAAAAAATGACTGCTTTCCTCTAAATGTTGTTGTAAGAGACGGACCATTCATTTGCCTACACCTCGCTTTAAGCCTGCACCTTCCTTGATAAAACAAAGTGTTATCTGATGGTTTTGCTAGATAAGCTGATGCCCTGAGGATATGGTGTCAAAACGGCATAGCGCTGCACTTACTGCCGTTATTAAAATAACATTAGTTTTATTATTTGTTGCTGGAGTCAGTGTGCTAGCATCTCATGTGTACTTTAGCAACCTGCCAACTAATAATTATCCTATAAAGTCTGATGGTTAGCTTTTAGTAAAAGTTAATGATAGAGAAATTATACAGCAACCTAAGAAAAAGTGTAGATTGTCAACAAAAGTTATCAGCATAACAGAAGTCACTTGCTTCAGAGAACCTAAAATTTCTGTTAGACCAGACCACTGTATCTTATTCACCGTTTACTGACAATGGTCAAACAAGCCACAAGGAAAGGCTGATGAGATGCCTACATAAAACTGGAAATCTGCCTTTTTTGCTTAAGTTATGACAAGCCCCACTGAGTTCAATAGAATTACTACCAGGTACAGTTGCTGTATAGGACTGCAGCCGGAATGTATTATTTCTATTATACTTTGTGTCTCCCATCCCATCTCATCCAAAGCACTGTTTCTTAGGCTATTTTAGCATAACTATTTCAGAAGGATCAGTTGTTATTTAACATTCCAAAAAGAGTAAAATGATATTCTGCATCTATCTCTTTTCTTAAAATGCTACACAGAAAAGACAGTCTTTCTCTCCCCCCCCCCCAAAAAAAAAACCAATTTAACTTTTCTTTGAGAGGAAAAATTGAAGAAAGTACAAAACAAATATCAGGAATACTTTTTTCAGTAGTTAAAAAGATTGCTCCTCCATTATCCCCCCCCTTTTTTAAACAAATCCTATAATGTATTATTAAGTACTGAGATATATTGCTGATGGCATGCCTTGCATTAATAGCATTACTGGAAAAGGTTCTACAATTTTCTTCAGGATAATTTATCCAACATTGGGCCAAATGGAAAGCTTTTCAATAGCTGTCGGCATCATTAGCTTGTGCCTTTTGAGGCACAATCAAGGGCACTGGATGCATATTGATCTGGTGTTATTCTAAGAATGGATGGAAAGTTAGAAATGCATGTGAAGAAACAATTCAAAGATGCCCTTTATTCTGCAAACAAATAGAGCTTTGGTGTTGAGCGCCTCATCAGCAGGATTATTCTCTTTTTTAAACAGTTTCACAGTTGACATTTCTGACAGGAGAAGAAACCAGAGTTTTGCCACAATTCTAATGATATCCATTCTATTTTCTATATTGTGGTCTCTAGCTCACTAGAGATGCTATGAACTACTTCAAATACTCTTTAATAAATGAGGAGCAATGCTCCATCCATGCCAAAACACATACCTCATACTAAAGTCACTGTATCCTACTTGCATGCAAAACCAACACATCAGTGGAGAGAGTAAGAATGAGCACATGACTCCCATAGTCCTCCACAAACTGGTGACCAACCCTCTCTGAAGCAGGGAATCTCCTGTTCTTGTGGAGGTGCCCCCACTTCAAAAGTTCACTCTCCAACTCATGGAGGGTGATGGAGACAGTGACAAGGACACACAGCTTAGCATGCTCATCTCCGATCTCATGCCAGTTTTATACAGGAGTAGAATGAGCTGGATTGGGGTTGTGGTGGCCCATGGAGTCTGCACAAATATGTTACGTTGGGGGTGAACAGTGGAGAGGGTGACATAGAAACTCTGGCTCAGGTGGTTCAACTCAGCATATGTGGAAAATTTACAACTTAAACAATATGCAAGTATGCAACGCAACGCAGAATCAGTCAAATCCAGGGTAAATATTTTAACTGCCAAATTACCTCAATATTTGTTATTTAAAGTTAAAAGCACAATTTAGAACTGCCTTGAAAATTGCCAACTGCCTATGAGTGCAGACTTTTGCGGGGGGGAGAGAGAGAGAGGAAGAACTATTGATGCTGATACAAGTTTGAGAACAAAATGCATTGTATTCACTAGTTGAGCACATGGTTTCGGTTAAAAAATATGGTAAAAGAAACTGTACAAAAGAAATTGAATTCAGTATTACAAAAGAGGGCATTTCTGAGGTTTATGGTTGATGGCATTGTGCCTGGAACCATTAAAACCTGGTATCCTTGAACTTCAGAAATGGTCAGGGTCAACTGTATTATATACATTTTTTGCTGAAAATGTGATGGCATTTGTTTATCTAAAATGCATCAAAGTGTCTTTGTGTTTCTTGCTATTTTTCTGAACTGGAATGTGCAAGTAAGGTCACTCTGACGCATATATGCTGTCACACTGGCTGCGTCAAGACTGGCTACAGATCAAATGTTCATTGCCTTGGACAATTCCATTGTGCAATGTGTTTTGCAATATTCTGTTGCTCTCAAAATTGACAACAAATAAATTAACAGGCTCTTCTGTGAAATGTCTTTGTTGGTTCCATGAAAATCTGAAATTTTAGGAATCATTTTGTACTTGGCAGGAGTATATTCTCTAATCAACTAAGACGTTTAAAACTTCCCCTAAATTAGGTTGTATAACCGAAACTTAAGATTTAAATGAAAAATAAAGATAACAACAATGTTGGCTGTCACACAGCAATGCATTAAACATCTGGGAAATCATAAGGAAAAGGTTAACTGATTGAATGACCACACATAGTACTAAGCCAAATAGTGGCTTAGCATGAACTAGCAAACACACAAGTTCCTGGACAGAAGATTTTTTTCTATTAAATTTGAAGCATTTATAAACTCCTTAATATTTTTTAAATATCTAAGTAGTGTACAATACAATTAAACCAAAGGCAACATTAAACAATAAAATAGTAATATAAAAGCATATAAAGTGAACCTAAAAGTACACATGTAAGTGAACAAAGTGTACAAAAATGCATTATATAATAGGAAAATGTTGGCAGAAATGTGTATATTTATCAACAATGTATATGCTAGGAGAAATTCTCATTAAAATGCTAGCAAATTCTGATGAGTTTTTTAAAAAATTAAAATAAAATTGCAAACTGCTACGGAAATGTGGAAAACCGAATTTAAGAGTGAAACAATGAGGAATGGAGAGAAACCATACTTTACAAACTAGTCTATCCCTAATCTGGAGCAAGATAAGCCACCAGCCTGGGTTTGGATGTAGTGCTAAGTCAAATAATGGCTTAGCCCTGAACAGTGTGGCAGCTGCAATTATCACGGCAGGAACCCACATATTTGATTATGTGCACTAATCCCTGGTTAAACTCAGCATTACCTGTGAGGTGGGTCAATGCCCAGGATAGAAAAGATGGAATGGGTTCCTAGGAATGTGGAGCACTTTTATAGGACAATACAAAGAGATCATTCCGAGATAAAAAGGCAATTTTCCTAGACTGAGATACCTTGACCAATGTTAAAGGTAAGGTGGAAGCGAGAATTTGGGCCTTTATGTGAGTTTAAAACTATGGATTGCATCCAGACTTACAGAGCATCCTAACCATATTCCATTGACTTTTTAGGCCTTCCTACTAGGTAAGAGGGTTTAGGATGGCAGCCTTAGTCATATTCATAGGGGACCCACTGAAATCAACAGGACAAGTTCATAATGTGTGCTTATTTGCTGGCTGTTTCTTTTGGGTGCACCCCGCTCTTGCCAGGAACAGAGGGGCTCCCAAGGACCCAACAATAATGTGTCCATCTCTCATCAGCTGCCTTGAACATGCTGCTGCTCTTCCAAGCACTTTACTCATCATGGCCTGTTCCATCAGAGGACCTCCCATGTCTTATCATCAGCATTAAGTAGCTCGCCTTTCCTCAGGACCCCACCCAGGCTACTTCTAGCAAAGTCAAGAGCGACACCCAGAGGCCTTGCGGGGGGGGGATGGTAAGGTGTGTTAAATGGAAAGGTACAGGAAGGACTTTGGTTGTCCACAACCAGATGGCCCAGCCAAGTTGCATCATGTATGGAGGAAGCTGATGAGGGGTTTTCACAGGACTTTGTGGAAGCCATTCTGTATCCTACTGCTTGCAAGCACAGGGGGTTGGATTGCATCCTTGAACTTTAGCTAGAAGGTTATAAATAATGATACGAAACAGAAGTAGAGTGGCAAAGGATCAAGAGAGACAAGAGACATGGGGAATACATACCTTCTGTGAATAATGATCGTTTGGCTTGACTGCAGAGCCACTTTGCTTTCAGTCTTCTTCATGTGTAGGAAACGGATGATGAAAAGAAAAAGAAAATTATTGTGACTGAGGGAAAATATACATTGCCATTATTTTTTTAAAAAAAATTAAAATGAAACATCTGGAAAGGATTTTTACTACTGGCATGCCAAGTCTGAAGCTTTTTGATTTGTTTTAATCAGAAAATGACACCTCTGGAGAATACGGACATGTTGAAAATGCTTAGCTCCTCGAGTCAAGCGATGCAACTGTGTCAGGAAGGGAAAGGGCAATCTCATTACTTGCACGCTGCAGAAAAGGTCAGAGAGGTCCAGCTGAGACTGACAGGTTCTGATATAGGGTGCCATCCATAACCCGCTGAAGTCAATAGCAAAACTCCCAGTTATTTTAATGGGACTTAAAGTATTCCCCCACCCCCTTGTATATTTTAGGAAATCCATTTATGTGGTTTGGTCAGGGGGGGGTTCTTTATTTTATTTTATTTTTGCAGCACACAGTAACCAATAAACTAAATCCAAATTATCTGCTAGCCTAAAATGGAGCAGCTGCTAGTTTTATATTGATGTTCAACACCATGTCATATTATTGCATTTTACAATCAGGAAGTCATTTTCTAGCTAATCAGCTACATTTCTATGAAGTCTTTTTTAAAAAACAAAAAACAAAAAAAACCCCTAACATATGCACAGAAAGGCAAAACTTATGATGCTGTTAGATTTGGCACTATTTTATTTATTTTTGGAGGCTTCAATACAGAATAGATATCAATCAGTATAAAGAGGTTTTTTAATTTAGATTTTCCTTTTGTTTCAACTTATTAAGTTTGTAAGTTGCTGTCAATCTTTTAACTGGCATAATTCAGCATTTAATTCAAATGAAGAATTGGGGAGAATTGGAATCCTTTTGAATGGCTCTTCTCGTAAGTTTGCCAGTTGCCATGGTGATTATATTAATAATCTCTGTATAATTGTATGACTATCTGTGGGATAAGCATCAGCACAGAGGCGGCAGTGACACAGCAGAGATAGCTGCCAGTGGTGATCAAATACCACCAGGGGATCATTTTTTTTGAACAAATCTGGTAATAAGGGCAAAGGAATATGAAAGAAGGAACGAGGAAGCATGGAATATAATATGGAGCAATGGACTGTGCAATGCACAGGAAAGATAAAAGAATTAACAGGAAGAATGAAGGCTAATAAAAAAAATGGTCTATAAGGGGACAAGTAAATGCTGGCTAAAAGACTGGCTACTTCTTGAAGACACTGACGTGTTGGATTTGGAAGGGTTTAACAATGCTTTTGGATGGCATGCATACTTATGGTACGACAAGGTTAAAGCAAATAAGGCCTTTAAGAACCATATTGTCAGAAAATCACTGTTTAATGTCTGGACAAAATATAAGGACTTGCTGGAAAATAAAACTCCAAGGTGGCTTTCACCTTTGGAAGCTAAGGCCCGAAAAAGACCCAATATGGAGGCTAAATGGCCAAAATACTGGGAAATATTAGAAAAAGATGGAGACAATTGGAAATTGCAGAGTCTGGAGAAAATGAAGGATAAAGTGCGAGACTGGTTACATTACGCTCAGATTAAAGAAGTTTTTAAAAATGACAAGAAACTAGGGTTCCAGGTGGAGAAATCGAAACTAGAAACAGAATTGTTAGAACCAAAGACTAAGGTACTTTCAAGGATGTATAACTTGCTGTTAAAATGGAATACACAAGATGAAATGGTTAAATCGGCTATGATAAGGTGGGCACAGGACATCGGGTATAATATCATGTTTGAGGACTGGGAAAGGTTGTGGAGTACTGGGCTGAACTTTACTGCATGCAATGCTTTGAAAGAAAATGTAATGAAAATGATATATAGATGGTATATGACCCCAGTCAAACTTGCAAAAATTTACCACCTGTCTGATAATAAGTGTTGGAAATGTAAAGAGAGTGAAGGAACATTCTTCCACCTCTGGTGGACCTGCCCTAAAGTGAAGGCGTTCTGGGAAATGATTTATAATGAACTGAAAAAGGTATTTAAGTATACCTTCACAAAGAAACCAGAGGCCTTTCTTTTGGGTATTGTCGGCCAAGGGGTGGCAAAGAAGGATCGGACATTTTTTATGTATGCAACAACAGCAGCAAGGATACTACTTGCAAAGCACTGGAAAGCTCAAGATCTACCCACACTGGAAGAATGGCAGATGCAACTGATAGACTACATGGAACTGGCTGAGATGACCGGCAGAATTCGTGACCTGGGAGAAGAGAAGATGGAGGAGGATTGGAAGAAATTTAAGAATTATTTACAAAAACATTGCAATTTGAGTGAATGCTAAGCAGGATGCTAGATCATAAATAATTGAGCACCACTAACTTAGATGACTTAAGACAATAAGTGAGATTGAGAAAATATAACCCTTTCTGAGAATTATAAGATTATAAATATATAGATGGGATACAAGAATGTAAATAAGATAATAAATTGCTGGTAAAAAGTTATAACGATGAAAGTGGGAGCGGGAGATGTGAGGAAGTCCAAAGAAAAAAAATGTGAAAGTATGTTAAGATATTTGTTATACTGCCTGTTACATTTATTCTTATTGTAAACTCCAATAAATATTTAAAAAATATATATATATATAAGGGGACAAGTAAAAGTTCTAGTGGAAGAATAGGAGAGGCATTACCTGAAAACAGAAATATGGGTAAACACAGAGCAGCTCTGAAGATGAAAAGCGTGAACATGTAATTACAAGAAAGGGAGGTGCCTTGAGATAGATTAGTCAGCGGCTCAGTCTCTATCGCCAAGGACAAAGATAACTGCACTGGCTGAAACAGACTTGGCAAACTTAGTGCCCACTTTGCCCAGTCCCATGGCAATCAACCATCCGAATGACTGCGCCTCCCCTGATGTTTGAAAGGAGACGGGGGCAGATGTCAAATGTTGGGACAATGCCAGCTTACACCAAACCATGAGCTTCAACCACAGTAACACTTGCTGGGGAAACTCAGCTAGATGGGCGGGGTATAAATAATAAATTATTATTATTATTATTATTATTATTATTATTATTATTATTGCTAACCTA
This sequence comes from Podarcis pityusensis, assembly GCF_964106645.2. Lineage (NCBI taxonomy): Eukaryota > Metazoa > Chordata > Lepidosauria > Squamata > Lacertidae > Podarcis > Podarcis pityusensis. The sequence continues at coordinate 33,511,352 of NC_138034.1, forward strand.
AATGATTTGCAACCAGATTTATTTATTATCATTTATTTATTAGGTTTATATACCGCCGCCCCCCGCCTTCATCCAAAGATCTCAGGGCAGTTCACAAGATAGAAACACAAGACGAAAACCCGAATAAATAATCAAAACAAAAACGGCAAAACAATAAGGTCCCCCTCCCACAAGCACATTTAAAAGGCCTTAGAACATTAATCATCCAAAGACCGGGATATATATATCCAAAGATATAATGAATGTGCCAGACAAACCTCCCTGGGGAGAGCATTCCACGAAGGGGGGGCCACTGCAGAAGGGCCCGTTCTTGTGTTATCACACCCTCCAGACCTCTCTTGGAGGAGGCACTCGAAGAAGGGCCTCAGAAGATGATCTCAGGGTCTGAGTAGGTTCATACGGAGAGAGGCAGTTCTTGAGGTATTGTGGTCCTAAGCTGTTTAAGGCTTTATAGGTCAAAACCAACACTTTGAATTGGGCCCAGAAGCTAATTGGCAACCAGTGCGGTCGGGCCAGGATTGGTGTAAAATGCTCAAATTGTCTTGCTCCGGTGAGCAACCTGGCCGCCGAATTCTGTACCTACACATTAAAGCCTTTTTCAAAAACAGCATTGGGAGTATGAGTATTGCATCCACCAGTGAGGACCGGGGCAGAAAGTCTGAAAAAAAAGTATGTAGATATAATTAATGAGAGCAATTCTCGTTATGTAGTTTGTGTGAGGTTTTATTCTTTCCCAGTGGGCACTGAAGTAGAAAACAGAAACCTAACCTAGGTATTTGTTCTATCTAAGACAGGCTCGATCTGAAGAGCCAAGTGTGGCTCCTTTCAGAATGTCCAGCAAAAGATTGGATGTAAAGAATCAACATCTTGATCCCATCGACGTACTCTCTTATGTCATCTACACACCCTCTTAAAACATAGCAGAAAATGGGAGAGTGTCAAGTATTTTTGGACTGTCCACTGATGTTTTCAGCACAATTAAAAGCTGGCTCTGAACAGTAAATTGTTCCTACAGAACATCTAAGCGTGTGAACTGCTGCTGCTGCTTGTTGCCCTACACAAGATGTTTGACATCTGTAGAATGAATTAGCTTTGCTTCAAAAAAAACCACTGACAACATTCATATGATTCTAAATTCAAGAACTAGATGCATTAATATATTACATGATGAGTATAAATGTGACACTTTCTTGTATTGGCCCATGACCACAAAAGAAGCTAGCAGTTAATACTCAGTTAATGTTTGAGATGATTTCAGCAAAAACGATCTATCACTTTTATTTACAAGCTTGTATTTCGGCAGCTGTTACTTAAAATGATGTAGATAACATAGCAGGGACATTTTTCAATTCTTAAGGGCTTGTAAAGATCCTTAAAGACCTTCTGGCAAGTCTTCAGAAGCTCCACATGATCTCTGGAAGCTTCCAGGAGGTTCTCATTCTTGAATTGCTAGTTATGAACACAGAGGCTTCAACATCTACTTAGGCAGTTCTGGTTCTCTTAAAAGGCAGAGGAGCCTTGCCAGAGAAAAGTTGGCAATTCTGTGGAATGAGCTTTTCTCCATTTTTATGTTCATTTCTGCCATTATTAGCTCTGACAGTTTGAAGGGCACCCAGACGACTGTACAGAAGGCTGCTCTTCTGCTTTATTGGATCACAGAAATTTCCAGCAGCAAGAGAGGTAGTAAGGCCAACTTTAAGAGTAGAACTTTGCCAAACACCAGTCCCTTAACAGTAATAACTGTTTAGGAAAAGTATTTTAAAAGAAGGAAAGAAAAGAAAGAAAATTTTGCAGTAAGCATTTCTAACAAGAAAATGAGTGGTTGGCATCCAACAGCCAGCTTTGATAGGGTAGAAAAATGGAGCTCTGCTTACCAGTTGACTTTGTAACTGCTTCTCCGTCAATTTTCTCCTCCTACAGGACTCCTGTGTTTTTGACAGTTGGCCAACAGGTGAGCATTTATTTAACAAGGGAACTTTTCCCTGGCATGGCAATAAAATTATGAGAAATGCTATGCCTGCTAAGCAATGTCAGGTGAAGCAATGTCAGGCTGCCATTAAAAACACAGGAGCCCTCCAGTCAGAGAAAAATAGGCAGCAGTACCTCTATTGTCACACAAAATGCCCTTTGCAGTATGCAGTTTAAGAAACAATACTTTATGCAATATAAATCACGTAATGGGAAAAACTCATTCTAGTAACACAGTTTCTGCTGCACATGGAAGATGAACACCACATCACTAGAGTAGTAGAGAGGATGGGGTAGAACTTACAGAATATAAGGAGAGGAACTAGACTCTCTGGCCAGAGAAATCTTCAAACAGGAAGCTCAGTGCGCTAGCCAATACGAAATCTGCCCAGATGCCCTCAGGATTCTGGAGATACAATCTTCACTTTCACTACTGGTGACTAGAAACTTGCACAGCTCTATACTGTAATCTTTATTGTTTGTTTGTTGTTATTTTGACCATCATGGTCATATCAACAGCAGAAAAAATATTAATAATATACACTGGTACTATATCATAATCATATCTCATCATTTATTTTATGTCTCTATATATCTTACTGCCATGGATAGACTGATTAACAAAAGATCAGTGGAACCAAGGCCAGATGAAGACATTTATCTGCCGGGGCTGGAGCAGTATTTGACATCCCTGCCGCCACCACACCACTACCCTTAAATCATGGTAATAGGAGACAAGGCAAACCTATTTGTTTTTTTCACCTAAGGCAGGAAACTCCCAGTCCCTGGAAGTGAAAATATATATATAAAAATAAAGGTATCCCTGCCCGTTCAGGCCAGTCTTGCCAGACTCTAGGGTTGTGCGCTCATCTCACTCTATAGGCCGGGAGCCAGCGCTGTCCGCAGACACTTCCGGGTCACGTGGCCAGTGTGACAAGCTGCATCTGGCGAGCCAGCGCAGCACACGGAACGCCGTTTACCTTCCCGCTGGTAAGTGGTCCCTATTTATCTACTTGCACCCGGAGATGCTTTCGAACTGCTAGGTTGGCAGGCGCTGGGACCGAACAACGGGAGCACACCCCGCCGCGGGGATTCGAACCACCGACCATGCGATCGGCAAGTCCTAGGCGCTGAGGTTTTACCCACAGCGCCACCCGCGTCCCAATAAAAAATATACTGTATAACTAATAATTTTATGCCCTTTCATTATATTAAACAAACAAACACCCCAAATCAGCTGCCTTGAGAGAGCTACCTCACTGTCTAATAGCACGGCTGCCCCTGAGCAGAGCTAAGTGCTCACGACAAACCCCAAATCTGCAAGAAGAAATAATACGCAAAGAGGTTGAAACAGTTGGACCAATGCTCTTTTAAATCTAAGCAAGACAAGTAATGTTTGAAAGCTATATGAAGGCAAGTAAACATCAAGAAACAGACCTCCTGTCCTGATGCAAATAGAAAAGTGTTTTACAAATATTTATGTATGCCGATGCCTATACTGGTTGTTGGAACATAAGAAGAGTTTTGCTGAAACAGTCCAAAGGCCTACGTAGTCCAGCATCCTGTTTCTCAACTGTTGTTAACCAAATGCCCATGGGAATCCCACAAGGAGGCCATGAATGCAATGGCCCTCTCCCACTCCTGATTCCCAGCAACAGGTATTTGGAAGGATGCTGCTTCTGAACCTCACCATTGAATATACATGAAGAGTAGTCATGGATAGCCCAGCCCTCCATGACTTGGCCCAATACCCTTTGCAAGCCATCGAAGGTGGTGGACATCACGATGTCTTGTGACGCTATAGGTTACTAAACGCTGTGTGAAAAACCATTTCATTGTTTCTCTCCTGAATCTCCTGCCAATCAGCTCCCTGGACTAGTTTTAAGAGAGGGGAAGAAAAACATTGGAGTACATTGGAGTCATGATTTATTCCCCTTATTCCCCCCTCGTTCAGTAATGATGTTGCATGTGAATATAGTATGTTTACTTTGGCCTATGGCTTCTCGCCATAAACTTGAACACTATTTGCAAACTGTTTTCGAGTCGATCTTTGTTTAGTCATCACTGTGCAGATGTTGATGATAAGGCAAAATAGCTACAAGTCTCTGTTCACCAATGTAACAGAGCAGTATTTTGTATTATTAAGATCCCTTACTAACAGGCGCTATGCAGCCAACATGCTTCCCCCACCCCATGCACAAAAGGTGTAGGTTAACAAAACCCCCAATTACCAATTCACAACAGACAGAAATTTTTAAAGGCCTATCTCCATTAAAGAGGTGGTGGTGGTGGAGCTTACATTGTTTCTGGAAGGCGAGCAGTAGACCTCTCTGGGGAACTGCTTTCATGGAATCAGAATCAGAGTTGCTGCTTTATTTCTACTATTGTTGTTATTATGTCATGTTTTTCTTGGATTGGATTGTGATTAAGTGTTTTATAGCTTCTAAATGCTGCATTTCATTTCAAATGCACAAGGTCAGAAAAGGCAGCTGGTGACACTTTGGAAAATAAGAAGACTGCTGTGCAGTCCTGAGCACCTTCTATCTCCAGAGCAGACAGGGACTTAAGCAAACTCCTCTCAGACAATCGGAACAGGACAGTGTGGGAATGTGTGTCGGGAAAAGCTAACATAAGATATTTCTCAGTTGGACAGATCCTTTGCCAAATTTCTGCCCCTTTGGTGAAGTTTCCTCTGCACTTCAAAAAACAAATTATTCAAAACAATGTCAGGGGGAAAGAGAACAGGGCTTTAATGAAATGCACACAGCCCTATCCCCTTCTTAGCCACATCAGCTTCCCTGGTAGACATCTAAAACAGTAGCTAAGAAGCTGTCAGAAAAGAGGGGAAGGTTCCCTTCATGCTGTCCTGTAACTTGAATGTGGATTGTTTTCTCACTACAGCCTCCTTCAAGCACTCTTCTCCATGCAGTTGCAATCCCTTGGAAGACAAGAGGGATGTCATGCCCACTGCCTCTCCTCCACTGTCATGCCCCCACCTGCTCCTGGCCACACTTTGCAGGGGATGGTTTAAATTGGGGAGCTTGCTCTTACATGCATAGCCCCTCGCTCCAATTTTGAGCCTTGCATGGCTTCACTCTCCTCCTCTGTGCACATGATCTGAGTGGAAGCTCACCTCCTAAACTGGGAGTGGATGAGGCCTTGCCCCCAAGTCACTGCACGTTACAGGTGCATGGCATGTGCACTTGTGAGCATGACCTTGATATTTACGGAGATTTCCTAGCCACTATATAAGATAGAAGGGATGCGGGTGGCGCTGTGGGTTAAACCACAGAGCCTAGGGCTTGCTGATCAGAAGGTCGGTGGTTCGAATCCCCGCAACGGGGTGAGCTCCCGTTGCTCGGTCCCTGCTGCTGCCAACCTAGCAGTTCGAAAGCACGTCAAAGTGCAAGTAGATAAATAGGTACCGCTCTGGCGGGAAAGTAAACGGCGTTTCCGTGCGCTGCTCTGGTTCACCAAAAGCGGCTTAGTCCTGCTGGCCACATGACCCGGAAGCTGTAGACCGGCTCCCTCGGCCAATAAAGCAAGATGAGCGCCACAACCCCAGAGTCGGTCACGACTGGACCTAATGGTCAGGGGTCCCTTTACCTTTACCTTTACCTTTATATAAGATAGAAGCTCAGAAAGCTTGAAGAATGTGGCCAAGTGATCAGACACAAGACTATTGCTGCCCATTCATCACCTTCATCTGCTCTCCCAGTCCTAGTCTTGGTTGGAAAACAGAGTGGAGCAGAGGGATGGCATGTGATGCTGATGAATCTTCTGCTACAGCAACCTTTGAAGGAGACAGGCCACTACATAAATAAGGAGTACTCTCAAGCATACATCGAGCTGCAAAGCTAATAGGAGATTAGTGCAAAACATCTGGAGGGCACCAGCTTGGAGGAGTCTGGTAAGGAGCCTGAGATGCTCAATGACTTTTGAGATACTCGGTAGCTCACAGGACAAGGGCCAAAGTTATCACAAGGAAGCATTTCCCAATCCTATCATGCATCTGTATATTATTATTATTATTACAAGGGCAAATGGTTTGAGTTAGATTTTGGCTCACTAAGACAAAGATCTGGACATATTTTATTAATTTCACGCAGCATCACTTGGCAATGTACCAATACATTTTAGAAGAAATCCAGAAGGCTGGACAAGGGTAACATGTTTAAGATGTGAATCTGAAAATAAAAACAGTTATAAGGAAGCTACCTGACTGAAACAAGTAAACTGCATTAGCACAGCAAGCCACAACATGCACTGAAATCTCTTGTTGTGATTAATTTTGCTATTGATGAGTGTCTCTGTAGAGAGAGTTCTGTAGTTTAAACCAAGGAAAACATATTTCTCAGCAGCTACAATGACACAGATTTGTGTTAATCAGCAGCAATGTTTCGATGTGTGGAAACAAAATATATTCTGTGCGATCACATAAATGTTTTCTTGCAACAGTATTTTCTATATTAAAAAGCTATTCTATGCCGACATTTTGGTTCTCTTCCAAATGGTTTGCAGAAGGCTGGGTGGGGAAAGAGCATAAATTATAATGATGCACAGGGTTGTTCCACACATTACGTTAGGGAATTGCATGCTTGACTATGAACTTTGGCTCCAAGACTACCTTTAACTCTTGCCATGGACCAAATTGCAGCATCAACAGCCATGTTAGATTCCTAATGGTTCATTGGGCTCTGGCAGCACAATCCTATGTAAATTTACTCAGCAGGATTTACTCCCAGTTAAGTTCATACACAGTTAGCCTAGCTATAACTTTCACTAGACTTTGCACAACTGCCATTCAGAGAGGTCTGGGGAGCTGCACTTCATAGTAGTAACAGAATACATACTGTTTATACAGCAACCACTAATCATTCCTGTGCACTTCCATTCCACATAATGGCCTGGTTCACAAGTCACAGCAGGCCATGTCATGGTTTGGCATGAATGATCAAGTGTGTGGGATCCCGAATTCAAAACTGGGGCGTACTTGAGTCCTTCTTGGTCCTCCTGCCACTGAACTGCGCTGGTTGGTTTGGCTTAGCATGTTGTTCAAACCCAGACTCATGATTCAGCTCTCCTGGACAAACCACAAGCCATAAACCATAGGACAAATCTTGGTTACAGGTCAAGACGCAGAGAGCTAAACTATGAGCCCAGTTTCAGATTACACACTAAGTCAAACCATAGCTCAGAACAGCAGCAGAGCAACTGGGGGGAAGCAAAACAGTCACAATCTCCTCTCCCGGAGTCTGTACACTTGTGTGTTAATGCTGAGCCATGTTTTGGCTTAGAATGACATGTGAACCAGTCCTAGGAAAGCTAATCAGTAGGGCTGCATTATTTAGTCAAGAACTGTCTTGGATTTCTTGATCTGAAAACTGACGATCAATTAAAAGGGGTGCTCAATTAATTGAGAAGCATGTTCATTAAAAGCAAAACATGGTCATCATTTTAAATAAAAGTACGTATAAAAACTATGTTGGCAGACTGCCATCTTAGAAGAGTTATTCCTATTTCTCTCACATACAGAAGAAAATGTCTAAGATGGTGCCTATTATGACAAATCCATAATCGAAGAATAAATATTTCCCTACCCTGTTTCGGAACTACTCGATACCATATTCTAGGAGAATTAATGAGGGGGGTTCCTGTCCCAAACTCCATATTTACATCTATCCTCTATGCTCTGCACTTGTTCTCCCCAGATAGTTTGACTACACATGGCTATTCATGAGGAAAGTGGTGCCTATATAATTTAAGTTGGAATCCAAAGTGATGCAGTGTATAGAGTACTGGGTTTGGGATTAAGGAACTCAGGCTTCAAATCTTAATCACTTTACGGACTAGTCGCTGTCTCTAAGCCTAAACTATCTCACAGGTTGCTATGAGGTTAAAAGGGAAGCATGCCAACCTTGGGAGAAAGATTGGAGTTAAATGACTAGATTACTTAAAACTCACATGATTCATCCATTTGGATTTCTTACCCTGTCTCTGACTTTTATAAAGTCACAATACAATGAATAAAAACAATAAAAGTGGGGATATTAGCAACACATCATAGCACTTTGTAGTGCAGTATCATACAGTTAAGGTAAGTAGAATCAGAATAAATAAAAAGGGGGGGGAGGGTTTGGTGGGAGAGGGTACATGGGTATGAGATTTCCACAGCAGAGAACAAGGCAACTAATTTTCTCCCCTTAAGGTTAACTGGAAAGTAAAGGTTAAGAAGAAGAAACACGAAGAGAGAACATTTAATGCATTGTTTGAAGGGTGTCTGTAAACTTTTGGCTCCATTATTCATTTTCATTTACTTTTTTATTTAAAATGCTTATTTTGACATGCTATAAAATGCTTCAGTATTGCCATAACTGAAGCTGAAACAGGGATTTTACCAGGCAAACAAAGATCTGGCAGTTGTAAGAGTGACTGAATGGAGCATTTAATTTTCAAAACTGTGATGTTTTCAATAATGATGGGGGGGAAACAAAACAGACAGTACCCATTCAGACTTCTCTTTGAAAAGTAGCATACAGGGTTATCAAAAAAGCAAAAGCGTCTGCTTTGAAAGGAAGAAAAATCTTTAAAACCTTATCTTAAGGAGAGGAAAGTCATCTTCAAAGGTCATTTTTACAGAATAGGCTATCAACAGGCAGCTTTCTAAAAATAATACAACAGCTAGGATCACTATCACACGTTTCATTTTGCAGAAACTAATGCTGAACAACCCTGATGGTATTCTGTTCTGCTCAAATGCTCTTCAATTTGCCATCTAGAAGAACCAACTTATTAAACAGAAACTGTTGCAAATAAAAGCCCAAAGGATCTATCAGATTGTCTGTTTTCATTTTCTAAAGGCAGCTGTTTGTTTATACAGAGAAGGTTTGTAAAATATTTGAATATACAATGCTATTCGGTGTAAATTCTATGACTTTCTGTGTAAGCCAGGCTCTGAATATCGAAATTCAGGCCCAGTTGTGACCATGGGTGAGCTGTAAAATCCAGTCCAATCTAGAAGCCTTTGGGAAACCTTTGGCCATCCAGATGCTGCTGAACTACAACTCCCATCAGTCCTCCCAAGCATGGCCAATGGCCAGGGCTGATATGAGTTGCAGTTCAGCAATATCTGGAATGCCAAAGGTTCTTCACACCTGCTATAGGAAAGTTTGGGCTGGCTGGTTCAAATCAATATTTGAAAATAATTCCATCCTCACCACACACAAAAAAAACCATTGATTCCTTGCCTTTATGAGGTTCTAATCTACAGCCTCCAAGGTCCCATTGGTTGATTGATTACCTGCATTAACAGCTTTGGTTAAGAAATTGGGAAGAAGGGATATTCCTGCAACTTTTTCAAAGGATATTAGCAAAAGCTATGCTGCACTTTGAAAATAGTGATACTGTGCCATAATTGTGCAGACAATGAAATATCTAAAGAGCAGACATAGGATGAAAATGTTATCACTATATGGATATAGCGTGAGTGCCGCATTTTGCCTGAAGGCAAACTACTTGGTTTGGAGCTTCAGGTGGTCATTTTATCTGAGAATAACAAGGCATTAGCACAGAATAGGAAATACAATACAAGGTGCTAAAGATAATGGAAGCCTCAGCTACTTAACTCCTCTGAAGTCAGGCCAAACAGTGCTAAAGGGTGTCATTTGTCAAGGGTGTCATTAAGATTAAATAATGCATGAGCTTGCACTGATTCCTATACAAGTGAATAATTAAAGTTTGCTCTGCTCCACAGCACGTTCCTTCCTAGCCAAACTCTAAATATGAATATATTCAGAAGCCTAAAGTTCCTAAGCAAAGATGAATTGCTTAGTGAAGTGCTAAATGACAAAGTTTTTGTTTCAGTTACAGATGGGTAGCCGTGTTGGTCTGCCATACTCGAAATAAAAAAATTCCTTCCTGTAGCACCTTAAAGACCAACTAAGTTAGTTCTTGGTATAAGCTTTCGTGTGCATGCACACTTCTTCAGATACACTGAAACAGAAGTTGCCAGATCCTTCTATATATTGAGAAGGTGGGGAGGGGTATTACTTAGAAGGGTGGTGGGAATCGGAGATTGGCAGATAGCTGAGATGAGCCTGTTGACGACTCTTAACGACTGTAATAGGTCTTACAGGAAAAGGCAAGGGGTGAGAAGGTGAGAAATGGCTTAGTCATGTATAATGAGATAAGAATCCGATGTCTCTGTTCAGACCAGGTTTCTCCATTGTTTTAAGTTTGGTAATGAGTTGTAATTCAGCAGCTTCTCTTTCCAGTCTATTTCTGAAATTCCTTTGTAGTAAAACAGCTACTTTGAGATCTTGTAAGTTTTTGTTATGTTGCATAACAACTGATTTTGCTGAGTTACCCGCCTGTCAATATATATAAAAAGTCAGGAAGTGAACTTAAAACAGTAGAAATCATAGGAGGAATTTAACATTTATTTAAAAAAGAAAAAGTAACCAATGGTTTTCTTACTAATTCTGGTGTTCTGCATGGTCTCCTGTAAGCACCAAATGACTGGCCAATAATAAAGTACTTTAACTCAGTTTTTTAACTTGTGAGAAATGAGAGAACATCACATCCCAAAAGAATTCAATAGTTAGCAAAAACTGTTGATGGGGTGGTGATCACTGATGAAATGATTGAGCTAACTCATGCGGTGGTAAATATAACACAAATGTTATGTCCTGCCATGGAACATCAACCATGATAAAGCATTTTGGATAGCCTCCACGTTTCACTGGTCCTGAGTGAGGAGCTAAAGGACTAAAATCCACCTTTATAACCTTGTTATAAAATTATATAAACCAGTGGTTTTCAACCAGTGTGCCGTGGTACCCTGGGGTGCCTTGAATGATGGTCAGGGGTGCCGTGAGCAACACTGGCCTCTGTCCCTCTTTCCCTCCCTCCCTCCTCTGACGCCTTCTCGGCTCTCTGCCTCCCAAAGGCTTGTGCAGCTGTTTGTTGCAGTAGCCCTGACTACAAGCTTCCCAGGTGGACTCAAAAATGTTGAAAGCCTCTGATATAAACCTACTTCTGGATGCTTTTTTTAAATGGCAATGCTCTCATTCAACTCCTTTCCAGGATGCCATACCCACGCCAAAGAGAGAAGTATTATTTACTGTCTAGCAAGCAGAGCAGAAGAGATCTTTTAGATTACCGGTATCTCATTTTCTTCATCTGCTGAGGAAAGAAACAAAGTTGGGCTGAGGGGAACCTCAGTGGTATTTTTGATATAAGGTGTTCCCTGGCCACGTGGTAGGATGTCCACAAAGAAGTGCAAGGACATACAGTGGTACCTCAGGTTACCTACGCTTCAGGTTACATACGCTTCAGGTTACAGACTCCGCTAACCCAGAAATAGTGCTTCAGGTTAAGAACTTTGCTTCAGGATGAGAACAGAAATTGTGCTCCAGCAGCGCAGCAGCAGCAGGAGGCCCCATTAGCTAAAGTGGTGCTTCAGGTTAAGAACAGTTTCAGGTTAAGTACGGACCTCCGGAACGAATTAAGTACTTAACCCAAGGTACCACTGTAATAGAATTAGCCATTCCCAGGTAACAATAGGGCCTTCACTGAGCAGAAACATAGGATGACGGGATGTAAAGATGGGCATCCAGCCAGGAGTTCCAAGTGTCTGGCAGACAAACTGTCCTTCAGCAGGTCTGATACTGAACACAAACAAAGTCAAAAAGTAATGGAATGCTTTAGCAAACAAAGATGAGGGTGTCTGTTGAATAGGAGGGATTCTGGAGAAACAGAGTGGAGACGTCAGGGCTACATTTATTTGTATATAAAAAAATAATTATATACCGCTGTATCATAAAAATATATCACAGTGGTTTACAATAATATAAAAACATTAAAACTTTCCAAAAAGGAAGCAAGGTCTGTTGAGCAAGAGGGAGATGTACACCCAATAACTGGCTAGGAAGCCACTTAATGCAGTGGCTGAAATGCCCACAGGATGATAGGGGGGGCAGCACCCTCAGAAACGCAAGGAGTGGGGTGACCCACTCTATTGCATCCTTTATTGCAGCCCCCAAGCTGCGGAACTCCCTCTCAACAGAGGTGCGTCTGGCACTCTCTGTACAGTTTTTAATCATAGGCTGAAGACCTACTTCTTTACCCTGGCCTTTGGCACCTGACCTAAGGTATTTTTAGGACCAATCCTTTTCTTCTGACTGCAAATTGTTTTAAATTTTAACTGTCGTCATCACTAAATAAAAGCATACAAGATGCATGACAATCCTGTATCATGGAGCCTCGGCCTGTGGAGAGAATTATGTCTGCTGAACATGAACAAAGCAAATATGAAACTAGAGCAATACTGAATGATGTTTTGTGCTGAATAACCTTGTTCTCCTTTTGGAACTCTGATACTTCCTTTTGGTTGACTTTATACATCCCACATGGTAATGTGATACAAATAGGTTGCTATAAATTTTATGTTAGCTGGGATTCACTTAATGAATTTAGTCAGCAAAAATAAAACATAAAAATATTTTTAGCAGGCAGAAATATTGGGTGATCAATCTGATACATTACAAACTCATTTCATTGGTCCAAAGTCTGGCAAATATTTCAATGCCAAAATCTCTGTAGCTAAGTATTTCTTCAACATTTAATTACTGTTACGTTTAATGCATTTCCCTTTACTAATAAAGGTTTAGTTTATACTTTTGCTTCATTTCCATAATGCTGGATGCTTTTGCTGGTAAAGCCATGGCAGAACTCCAGTTGGTTTCAAAGGTGAGAGGGACTGGGCTTGTGGTAATTATTTTGAGAGGAAGGGTACCACCCAAAATGTTTTATTTCTAATCCCCTTTAGTCCCCAAACATTTTTAGCCATTCCTACTAATATTTCAAGCAAGATGACAAATTAAAGAGGTTTTTTAATAAATAAAAAAAATCAGTCTCACAATTTCCTGGAAAACTATTGCTGTGCTTTGAGGGAAAAGGTTATAAAGAAAATCTGTGGCGTATGGAACATGCATTCACACATTCCTCATTGTGGCTGGTGTCTAAGGCACTCCTTTCTCATTTGCGATTTTTTCCCAATTGTATATGAAATGAGGCTTTCAGATTTTGGCACTGTTTGTTATTTTCCTGCTATTTGAAACAAATTAAGTCTAAGGGGGCCAATGCAGACGACTCCATCTCCACTTCCACACTAAGTCTTGGACTGTCAGAATGTCAAGGACAGCCAACACTCTGAATGCTCAAGGATCACTTACTCATTATGGGCCGCTGGTTCCTAAACAGTATTAATGTGAGCTATTGCAATATAGAGTAGACATTAAATCGATGGCTTTAAGGCTACTATGTCATCAAGTGCCCCAGGGAGTGGGATGCTATTATTAGCAAAACATACTGCAAATTATGGTTAATAGACACTGTTACAAATTGCACTTCTGAAAGGTTTAAAAGCCACACAAGATGTCGTGAATGTTTTCTCATTGGTTAAATCTATAGATTTTGTACTAAACCAAAAGTCCAGATAGTCAAGAGCTCACCGTGATGGGGTGAGCTCCCGCTGTTCAGTCCCAGCTCCTGCGCACCCAGCAGTTCAAAAGCACGTCAAAGTGCAAATAGATAAATAGGTACCGCTCCGGCGAGAAGGTAAACGGCGTTTCTGTGCACTGCTCTGGTTCACCAGAAGCGGCTTAGTCATGCTGGCCACATGACCAGGAAGCTGTACGCCAGCTCCCTTGGCCAATAAAGTGAGATGAGCGCCGCAACCCCAGAGTCGTCCGCGACCTAATGGTCAGGGGTACCTTTACCTTTATCTAAAGAGGGTACAATAAGAGTTTTGTTTCTTTGACTGGAGATTAGAGAGGGGCAAAACTTTTGAGGCAGCACAAAAACTCAAAAACAGTGATGACACCAGAGTCCCTAATTCAAGATCCCTGCTTCGCTGCATAACCCAGACTGCATATTTGCATGCTGTTATATTTATGTTTGCAGGTGAGAAGTCTTCCTTGTGAGGTGCATCACTGCTCATCAGCTAATCTGCACAGTGGGGCTGTCCCTTGCTGCATTTTTCAACAATGCTGAGTTACAACAATTACATTACAGTATTTGGAGAATTCAGGGACCACACCACCATTTCATGGATACTGGAGGTTCCTCATATCGATCCAAGGATAACGGATGACTATAGGCAGACACTATTTGTTTGCATGTTAATAAAGGTACATGTTTTGAACTGCCCCAGATCTCTTTAAGGCAGTAAATCATTATTGGTTAATCACAGATCAACCTGCTGGCCTTATAACTCAATAAATGTGACACAAGACCTGACAGAGGCCAGTCCATTGGTATTTAGTAAGCCACAACCTGTCTGTTTTTCGATTATGCTAGCTCTTATTGTGCATTTGCCAAAATTTTGCATTAACACACTTGTTTTGTTTGTTTTCTCTTCTAATCCTTTCTATTAAATGTTACAGAAAATATGTGTAAATTTTCCTTATACAGTGGTACCTCAGGTTAAGAACTTAATTCATTCTGGAGGTCCGTTCTTAACCCGAAACTGTTCTTAACCCGAGGTACCACTTTAGCTAATGGGGCCTCCCATTGTCGCTGCACGATTTCTGTTCTCATCCTGAAGCAAAGTTCTTAACCCGAGGTACTATTTCTGGGTTAGCAGAGTCTGTAACCTGAAGCGTCTGTAACCTGAGGAACCACTGTATTGCATAATTCTTCATTTTAAAAAGTCTACTCTAATTCAAATCACTTTATAATTGCTTTCCAATTTTTTTGGCTTTGTTTTAGCTGCCCTAATAGTATAGGATTCCATGGCAATTTTCTTGTTTTATTGGTCTCTGCCCCACCCCTGCACAGAAACCAAGTTCAGCCCTCTAATATCTCCACCTGCTCCTCAGGATTCTCCCCAAGCCACAACTCCTCACTAGCCACACACCCTCCCCCTGGCCACCCCCTTCCCTGCTTGGCACCTTCCACAAATGTTTTTGCCTGTCCATAATTTGTCCTTGAACTCTGATAATGCCTCTTGCTTGCCTGGATGGAGAATAGAAAGGGGTGTCTTGTTTCCATTCTGGCTGGCCATTATAAGAACAACTTAAAAGTAGCTTTAAGGAATTGTGCCTGAGATTGTTCGTTTTCCTCTTCCCTCCTCAGTCCTCTTTCCTTTTGTGCTACGTCTTTTAGACTGTAAACCTGTGGGCAGGGATGCTTGAGCTTCTGTATGCCACCCTGGGAGCTTTTTTGGCAGAAGAACAGAGTAAAAATATTTTAATTGAACAGATGAATGAATGGATGAATGAATGAATGAATGAATAAATAAATAAATAAATAAATAAATAAATAATGTGGGTGGAAAACAAGAGCTACACAAACATGCCTGTTCCAGATATAAAATGAAACCAGATAGAAGAAATTATTAATGACAGCACTTGGAAGAAAGTTGCTGAAGCAATGGGACACAGATGGCCAGAATGCTGCCTGAAACACTGCAGGCAATGTTCAGCATGCATACAATTGGGCAGATGTGAGAGATGTGTTGGGAGTGTGAATAATGGTCTGCTCTTTAAAGGGCACAGAACAAATCTGCCTACTACAGAGAATAGGGAAATGTTTGAAAGGCTATATATAGAAAATATTTAGGAACAGACATGCCAGCATAAGGCTCAGAAAGTGTTCTTCTTGCCAATAACGAGTAAAAGGATTGATATCTATGCATCAAAGCATCCAGTCTATTAAAAGATAAAAACCAACAACAAGCTACGGAGGCAAAAGCTCTTGTTACAGAGAGAGCAATCAATACACCAATTGGCACCATCACCAGCTGGGCTGTAACTATAAGACGGCTCTGTGTTCCTTCTAAGTTCCACTCCAACAACATTTCTTCTTGCCCTTACCTGGCTAAAGATGGCCAGCCATACAGACAAGACACAAACACCTTCTTCCTTGAGAGCTTTTGCATACCGCTGTCTCATCAGTGACCTCAAAGTGGTTCACATTTAACAAACCACATTGACACAAAGCACAAAACAGATTAAACGTCAACCATAAAACAATTACAGGCACCTCCCCATTTGTGCAGGATCCTGCTGACACACAAGCCATTTTTGGTGCCTAAAGGGGATGGGGCAGGGGTGGAACAGGGCCCTTTATCAAAAGATCCCAGGGCAGGGTACAACATTAAAAACACATTACAGAACATCAGTGATAAAAACATAATAAAAACATCTTCTACATAATTAAAAGCATACTGATAGACAGCCTGGTCATAAAATAGTCATCCTAATAACAGTTCTCTCCCCCATACTTTTACAGGCCATAGATTACAGTGGTACCTCGGGTTAAGAACTTAATTTGTACTGGAGGTCCGTTCTTAACCTGAAACTGTTCTTAACCTGAGACACCACTTTAGCTAATGGGGCCTCTCACTGACGCTGCGCTGCCACCGCGCAATTTCTGTTCTCACCCTGAAGCAAAGTTCTTAACCCAAGGTACTATTTCTGGGTTAGCGGAGTCTGTAACCTGAAGCGTCTGTAACCTGAAGCATCTGTAACCCGAGGTACCACTGTATTTAATAGCCATAGGCCTGGGTAAAGAGAAATGTTTTTGCCTTGCATCTAAATACATGTCATGATGGCGCCAGACAAGCCGCTCTGGGAAGACCATTCCACAATCAAGGAGCCACCACAGAAAAAGCCCATTCTCTTGTTGGAAATTCCCCTGTATAATCAGCTCGGTGGCATGGAAGGAGACCAAAAGCTCTAAAAACATTCTAAGCATGGCCTTCAAAAGCTTTACAAAACAGTCTTTATCGTGTGGTGAAATCAGTTCCATAAAATGGAGCCCAACTACCGAGAAGGACTTCCTCAAGGTTCCTACATGACGAGCTTCACCTGTTGGAGTGACACATACAGATGGGAAACGACGCAATAGGACCACCCCAAAACTTTGCAGGTGCAAACACGTATGGAAAATAGGATCACATATCTCCGGTGCCATCATGAACACAATTCATTATAAGAGAACAGGAAATAGAATGTCCAGAGCTGTCCCTGGTGCTTTCATTTCCCCATTTCCACACCTTCAAAAGCAGGTGGCTAGAGGACAGAATGGAGTTTTGTTGCTGTCTGCCCACTCACAAACTCAGTGCATATGATCCAAATGTGAAAACAGAACCTATGCATGGCATGCACAGAGGTTCTCCCCATTCAGGAGGGGAGTCTGCATTTTGAAATTACTAATTGTGTGTACAGAACATACACATGTACAAGTTATATGCATGCAGGCACATCAAATTTAGTGAGAGGTACAGCAACCAGTCTTGGTTTCCTACTTCACACCTGCGCAGTTTTTTTAAAAAGGTGTGAAAGGGGTTTCTGCTGCTTCTTTCCTGGCATTTTAGGAAACGGACAGTTTCTTAGCAAGCAAGCACAGTTACTAAATTTAAAAACCTGTCACTGTCAAACTGGCCTCGGTGACAACGCTTTGAGGGAAAATAGCACATTACTGACAGCACTGAAATGAATTTGATGGGCTCCCCAAAAAACTGTGGTTAGGAAAGAAAGTGCTACTGGACCCACCCCTATCTCTTAATCTTATGACTTAAATTAAATCGGAAAAAAGAAAAGAACAAAAAGCCCATAAATATCTGTCCTGCTTGATCCCTTACTCTCCCTCTCCCTCTCCCTCTTTCTCTGGTTTCTAACCAGGTATCTCAGGAATGAAGAAACCTACTTGCATGTACCTATTTGTCACCACAGTGGGTGATAGCTCTCTCAGCCCCTTTCCTGCTGTCATGGAACACTCCTTTATTTGCAGACACACCCCGAACTTAAATACAATGTTGATGTACTTTTAAAAACTGAAATTATGGAGAGTGAAAACAGCATATATACTTCATTATTTTTATTTTTAAAAAAAACATATTTCAATCTAAGAATGGATTACAAAAATGCCTAGTTAAACCAACTCCTGTTTCTAGGCTTTTTAAATGCCTCCCACGAAGGCAGTGACCGGCATTAACAATGTAGAATTTTCAGATTTTAACATAGCCTGGCCTTAATTACTGTGGTGCATTGGTTAGAACATTGGAATAAGAGAAGATTCAGCATCAAATCCCCTTTCATACTCATTGCTTGCTGGGCGTCCTTGGGCTACTCACCAACTCTTGGTCAAAGCTACCTCAGAGTTTGATTGACTCATAGGAGGAGAACCATTTCATGCAGGTACTGTGCCAGAAACCAGCCAGTTCAGGCACCAGCTGATGGCCCCTGGGCATGAGCAATAAATTGAAGTCTAAAGCACACATGGGAGAAATGGAATGTATACTTAGGAATGGAAAGGCAACCCAGTCCAAGTAACTGAACAAGACTTTTTTAAATCAGAGAGTCTATGGGACTGGCTGTCACCGTTGCCATCAGTACGTTGTGAAGTAAATTCCTTAACAATGGCGGATATTACCTTATCATTCATTATCTACACAGGATATGTCCAAAGTACCTATATCAAGTAAACACTGGCAAAGCATTTAATATTTCTCTTCCTCAGCTGCATACGGAGAAAGGAACTGTCACGATGCCATGTATATCCAAGACATATCTGTGGAAAGAGGATGCTGCTAATAAAGAAGGAGGGTCCTTTTAAAAAAAAATATTACAGGGCAATAGTAATTTGTTAAATGGAAACAAAGGCCTTCTGTATCTTCCCTGTCTTTTCTGTATCGGGAAGATTAAGGAGATGTGGAACATTTTACAAAGAAAACCCCTGAAGTGCTGTGTTGGCTACAGAAATGTTTATGTTGGGAAAAGTCACCACTTTCTCGTGCAGCTTGGCCATTTTTATCTTATCAACCTCAGTTTTTGTCTTTTATGTCAGTAGCTACATGTTACAGATGAGTGAACCTCTGGCCTTCCTGGTTAAAAACAAGATTGAACAGCAGCAACGTTCGCTGTTAATGCCATGCCTGGTTAGGATGCAGGCCCTTGCAGGATCAGAACCACAATAAGTAGACTCCAATTCCGTTAAGGGTCATTGAGAAGATGGCAACCGGGTCAAGCAGATCTAGCTCATAACCTGCTTGCTGAGGCAGCTGCCTAAATGTGGTATGGAAACAGTCTGCTTGGGCATATAAAATACATTCAGAAAATAAAAAGGGAAAGAGTTGCTTTAGAGAGGGGCAAGCAAAGATTTACTATTCTCAGGACTTACCCAGGCCTTTTTTCTTTCTTTCTTTCTTTCTTTCTTTCTTTCTTTCTTTCTTTCTTTCTTTCTGCATTTCTAGGCACAGGTCTGCTCTTTAAAGCACTCTATCAGAATGTTGTTGTTTTTTCTTGGGTTTTTTTTGGGGGGGGGGTTGCCCTGACACTTTCCCCACAAAAGCCCGCTCATTACCACTTCTAGATCTTATAGAGTTGGAAGAGACCACAAGGGTCATCTAGTCCAACTCCCTGCAATGCAGGAATCTTTTGCCTAATGTGGGGCTCAAACCCACGACCGTGAGATTAAGAGCCTCATGCTCTACCGACTGAATCAGAGCTGACGACAATCCACAGAAATTGCCATTCGTTCCAATTCAGCATTAAAGAGCAGAGTGTCCTGGGGAAAGCGGAAGAGCAAAGAAATAAAAACAACCAGACACAGAGCTTTAAAGCATGGACCTGTGTCTCATAAATGTGGGGCAAAAGGTAAGTGTGGGTGAACCCTTAGTGTGAAAATGTACCTTGTATGACAGGAGTGAGGCACTTGAGGCCCTCCAGATGTCGTTGGAGTACAACTGCCAACAAGGAGCAAAAGGCAAACCTACCTAATTTGTACTTACCAGAACAATATGTCAACTGAAACACAGACAGACATCCTGTGAAATCTGCACTTCTCCAGATTGCAAAAATGAACCAGTCCCCAACCACTGGCCATGCTGGTTGAGACTGATGTGGGCTGAAGCCCAACAACCATCTGGAGAAAATATCTTTAGAATCAACCAGGCTGAAATGAAAGAGTGTTTCTTTGATTGAAAAGTATTACAAGACCAAGATGATAATATATATTAATGTATGATAGTCTCATTTCTGTGCCAACATGGGGCAATTGCAAGTTATTACTCTAATAAACTGGACTCTTTCCTTCCAACCCCATGCTATGTTTAACTACCAAGAATGTCTTAGAACCCTTCATCAGCATATCATCAAACTGTGTGTCTCATATTCCAGCACGCATAATAACATTATTGTCATGACCTGCCAAGATCTCTCTCCTTTGAGTAAAGCTCTGACATATCCATTAAGAATGAAGACCTTTTAATCTAAGATACAAACTGGGAATTAGAACATTTTCAGATGTGAGGCTGGAATTGGCTTTTCATTAAATCATCCTTTAGTTCAAATGTAAAAACTGCATGATATCCCTCGCAGTTTCAATTTCTCGTCTATGCACTACCAATATTAACAACTATCTCAATTTCATTTCCGTATATGCTATTGTTTTTTGTTTATGTGACTTCTTACATTAAATAAAATCCCATTTTAAAAACCCACAACTTTTCACATATGGCAGAAATTGTGTGACAGGTGCTCAGAGGTGCCTTTGAGTGCCTAATGCAAAGGCAATCTAATTTTAATATTTCAGAAAGCCTGTGATAGGCATTTCTGGCACAAATCTCAAAAAATACAATGTGTAAGAATATATATATATATATATATATATATATTGCAAGAACATACTTGATGCCAGTTCTACCCAAAACACTTTTCCTTTAACTGATAATAGAAGCTTCACGGGCGTAGATTCACAAAACAACCAGCCAATTTTTCTAAAAGAAGTTGACTTTTCTTATATTCTGAGACATCTTCCACTATACATACTTCCTAGTCTTAGGAATGGCTCTATACATGTTGATTGTAGGCCACACAGCTCTTATATAGAACTAAGTTTTTAAAACCAAAGCCCTGAGGGATTTGCCCTATTGTTGCTGTAGATGTTGGGAGGGGGAAATCTGTGGTCAGCAAATCGGAAAGCTACATTAGACATGCCTGAACCCAGTGGGACTTCCAACTTTCCTTTGAACGGCATCCTCCCATGCCATATAATAAAGTGCATATGAAATTCTTCTCAATGTGAATTTATTTATTTATGCATTTATTCAGCATGGGAAGCTGCCGTTCTGGAAGCACATCCAAAGCCCCAAAGGTTACATTAATCAAATTGTACGATTCTGTGAACCATAGTCATGGTGAGTTGTGCCTTCTACCACAGAAATAGACATGTGAACTAGTTCTTAGCCAGGAAAAATAAGATGGAAACAAGTATGTCACTACACAGTTATTTAAGAACAAGCAAAAATGCCCACGCAAACCCTTCCAGCCAGTGACATTGCTATTTGGAACTATGAGTACCATGCTCCAAAACTACATTGATTTAGACTTCATGTTGATAGATGGTGCTGCCATTGATTCTCATCTAGCTTTCCAGGCACCTCAGCAAAGCTGATGTCACTATGTGATTACAATAGTGAAATTAAAAGGACAGTGACAATTTTTATTCTACACAAGGAAGATTTACTTGCCTGAGTTTATCCCCTATGTCAGATACTTCCCATCAAAAGCTTTTTTTTAAATTATTTATTTTTTCGCAAGCAGTACATGAAGCAATCAAGGGTTTCAACAAACTTGTTTTTGGATACTAATTATTTGGATGTCTCACAATGAAATCCTTTGCAAGTTTATTCAGAAGCAAGTTCCACTGACCCAATGAGACTTACTCAAGTGGGCACAGCGCTGTAGCTGAAAAGACATAGCTAAAAGTCTCCTGTTTAAATTGGCTGAAAAGAAAAGAGAGGCATGGTGCATGATCAAGAAAACTAGGGGTTGAACCAACTGTGCCACTCAGCAGAAGGAAGCAATTGTCAGTGATTTCTCCTCCCCTTTTAGCCCCTCACTGTGCCCTGCTAAATCTGCTCTGGAGAATGGTCTCCCAGCCATCTGGAGCAGATAACAGGGAGAGGAAGGAGGAGGAATCCCTTCCCTATTTGGTGACAGAAGTCTTAACACCAGCTGAGTGACCCCACTGGATACAACCCTATGCCAGGAATATAAAAGGCTTGCATGTATCCCTAGCTTATTACTACTGGTCAAGGAGGCACATAACTCAGAAGCCTTGCTAGACATATGCATCAAAACCACTTCCAATCTTCTCTGTACAACTCTGTGCCTATCCTAAGGTATCCCTCTTCTGTTGACTATCATGCAGCTTGAGCTAGAGACAGATAATCGCCTTTGTCAGAGATGGTATGATAGAGGCATTGTTGCCTGCAGTATGTGCACTCATCTACGGTTGCCATATGTCCTCTTTGTCCAGGACACGTCCTTTTTTTCATGGGTAGAGTCATCATAGCAATCCACAGTTAAAAGTAGAAGTTGGCAAATGTGTCCTCTCTTTTGCTCTTCAAAATATGGCAACCCTGACTCATCCCACTGTCAGCTTTGATTAACAGTACTTTGTAGCGTTTCAAAAACAGCTTTAAAACCTTTCTTCACCATAGATGACGGTGGGACAAAAGGGATATGTGTGTGTGTACACCAAAGTTGACAAGACCTGTAACACACTTCTAGCAACTGTCTTAAAAATGAATGCCTATCACTACCAGCCATAGTTGCCCACAAATGCAGCTAATTCCTCAGAGAACTCCTTCTCACACCCCTTCTGTTCCCTGTTGTTTACCTCATCTGCTTCTCCCTCGGTTTCACTGCTTATTCTCATCTTGTTCTGCTAACACCTATTAATTTATGTGCTCCATCTATCATATCAGTCTTATGTTGTCAATTGTGTTTGTCCAGTTTCTATGGCTGGATTAGGAGGAGGGGTGTGAATTAACTTTCCTTTTTTTATTGCCAATATTATATCACTGCCTTCCAGAAACAGAAGCCCAGAATGTGGTACCATTTTCTCTCTCTCTCTTGCATCTTGATCTCATTTTACATTGAGACTGGGCCATGCACTTTGAATTATGACCTCTGCCTATATTTCTCACTGTTCTCAAACCTGAGTATTAAATCTTTGACAATTAAATTTGTTGAACTCTGACCTTCCGCTTCTCAACAAATAAGGGTAGGCATTTTTAAAACAGGCACATGCACAGTACTCTTTCTGGAAGACGAAGAAGAAAAAGCTTCACTGTACAAACACCAACTATTATTCGTTTCTGATGACAAACTCTCCGTTGGATACCGTATATTTTTTAAACAGTCTTTACAAGTTTAATTAAAGCTGTGTCTATTGAAGTTTTCTACAAAAGCAGACAAAGCTATCTGAGAAAAGTGTATAGTTCAGCTGTAAATTAATAGCCACCATGCAGAGAGAAGAAGAATGCAAGTCTTGTTTCTAAAAAAGCAGGGTCAACAATATCAAATATTGATTCATCATCAAAACATTTGTTAATACATTCAATTCTGTACCTATTCTTTCAATCATTTGGACCAGCCTGGTAAATGTAATAATAAGTATTTCAAACATCTTTCAGGAAGCTCTCTTATTCTCCAAAACACTGTAAAAGAAAAACTGCTGGTGAATTAATTTGTGAATTACTTGTCTATTGCTTTCATTTTATTATCTGCATGACATCCAACTCAAAGTTCAAATAAATAAATAGCCATTCCAGTAAACATTCATGTTCTAAAGCTGTATAATAAACAGAGCAGGTAGGCCTTATGCTAGTTATAAGACTCCAAAGGCATAATAGCTCCAGGTCTGCTTATCTTTCAAAATGCAAAAGACCAAAAATAGCTGAAGTGTCACCCTGTTCAATGTCACTGTTTGTGTGTTCTAATTTTAGGAGTTCTATTGTTAGGCTTTTGCTCATGTGTGATGCTTTTAGGATCAGTGACAATCCTACAGTCATGAAACAATCTTTCCACCTGAGCATGCAGGCTTTACTCATTGCCATGGAAGCCCCTCAGAACGGCCAAAAGATTTTTACTGCTCCTTCCTCCCCCATGCTTTACATGCATTTCCCCCCACTAATTGCACAAGTAGAATATTGAAGGGGTAAATTTCCTCCAGAAATTTCAAGGTGGAGACGAGCCAGAAATTGTGGCTACTTCTGGTTGATCTCTGTGGAAAACAATGGAGGTGGAATCTAGACACATTTAAAACACGTTGTGAAAATGCTTTTTAAAAAAACAGTTTGGAAAAAAATATATTGAATTTGCCATAGCTCACCATCACCATCTAGTGTCACATTTGTATAATGCACCTTACAACACACTCAAAACGTTTTATTTGCAACTATATAGCTGAGTTGAGAGATATTTTTCGCTGAAATGTTGACCTTGCAAACACAAGATCGCCAGAATTGTTGCATGTTGTGGGGGAGGGGGGGTCTCTTTTAGCTTTGAGGATGTTGCATGCCTGTTTTTTCAGTTCTGAACAGCTGTGGCTGCTAAAAGAATTAAACATATCCAGGGACATGCCTCCCCTAAAACACACAAAATGTCCTGCACAAACTATCCACAATATGTATCAAATTATGAACTCTTCCAGTACGGTATATACATATCTGAAGAGTTTTGAAGCTATGCACCTACAACAGACCTTGCAGCAGACTAGGCATTTGCATCCTTGCTTGTGAAGAACAAAGACGTATCCAGAAGTTAGCTAAACGAGAGCAGTTCTTGGTATGTCAATGTGTAGGTCCAATCTCAAAGCCAAAGCAGGTTGGAGAGAAGGGCTCCACCTGAATGCCATACACAGCAGAACTGTGGATATAGCAGCAGCCCTACTACTCTATAAAGTCCTGCTGGGCTCAGGGATGGGGCAGAAGTTACAATGGCTTCCCAAATGCCTACTATGGAAGCAGCCACTGTAGATCAGTATTTCCAACTGAGAGCAACTAGCAGCAGCCACTCAAAACAATTACAAATGGCCCAAGATGCAGAATGACTCACCTCTCCGTCATTCTAAAGGCATTTTCAGTACCAAAGAGCTATTTACGTCATTGTAAAACTATGCTCCTGACCTGCGGTCAGTTTTTCTTCATGCAAAATCAGCAGCCGAACACACCACATTGTACACCAACAAAAGTAAGTACGCTTACTTTAAAGGTCATCCCATGACGGGAACAGAAAAACAGACCACAAGAAACAAAGCGTAAAGTGTGACTCCCTTTGCATAAAATTCTGGAAATAATGTACTGAGCACAAGAATTTCAGACGGAAGTCATAGGGGACAAAGGAGTAATGGGTGAGGTTTCTTTAGGCTCTGTTAATTGAAGCAAGTTGGCCTAAGTTCCAAAGCAAAGAGATGTTTTCACTCTTCAACCTTGCCCAAATGGATTTATATTCAAGAGATTATGGTGGTGAAGCCTCGCAAATATTCTCGTTTTTGTTCCAGCCCATAATTTATTCTTAACAGCATCCTTGAAAAAATGTTCAACACAATGATTATTATTTTTCTCTTGTTGTTATTCCCCTTCCATGCCCCTCCTCCCCAAACCGAAAGATTTTCTGGACAACCTACCAATTAGAGGGGTGGAAGTGAATTTATATGACAAAGCGATATTCTATCCTAGCTAAACAATTATATTAAAATAAAATAACATTCCAGAACACCTCCTCCCTTTTGTGAGGGAGCGGAGGTTTCTTTTCCTCCTAAAGGAATAACTGGCACATCAATTTCTTCCTCCCACTTACCGCTATTCAGCCATACACTAAGGGTGTGCCCACATCGGCTGTCTGTCTAGGAGTCAGAATCTATGCCAGACTGAACATGCAATCTCTATAGACTCCATTCATAGTGCACAGAGTAGTCTCCTGACATCTAGCTTGACACAACTTGCCCCCAAACAGAGAATGGATTTCAGCAAAACAACAACAAAAACACATGCAAATCAAAGGCACCCCTCCCCCAAATGCAGATATTTTCTTAAGGTGTTCAAGCATTTCATGGAGGAGAAAATGTGTACTGGGTGGGGTGGGAGTATCAGTTTGCCCCCATATGCCACCCAGATCTCACATTGAGCATACCCCAATAGCTTGGGTAAAGGGACCCCTGATCATTAGGTCCAGTTGTGACCGACTCTGGGGTTGCAGTGCTCATCTCGCTCTACTGGTCGAGGGAGCCGGCGTACAGCTTCTGGGTCATGTGGCCAGCATGACTAAGCCACTTCTGGCGAACCAGAGCAGCGCACGGAAACGCCGTTTACCTTCCCGCCAGAGCGGTACCTATTTATCTACTTGCACTTTGACGTGCTTTCGAACTGCTAGGTGGGCAGGAGCAGGGACTGAGCAACGGGAGCTCACCCTGTCACGGGGATTCGAACCGCCAACCTTCTGATCACCAAGTCCTAGGCTCTGTGGTTTAACCCACAGCACCACCCACGTCCCACCCCAATAGCTTAGCTGAGCTTAAAAGTCTCCACACAATTGCGAACTCTGATACTGTCATGTTCTGGATCACGTGGGGACCTCTAATGCACTCGGCTGAACATTGTTAGACGTGCCCTTCAAACCTTCATACTCAACACATGGTCTCCTGTTACACTGGGGACAGGGCTTGTGTGTGTGATCCTGCTATCTTCTCCAGGCATTTGTTCAGAATGCTTGAAGAGGACTTAAATATTACACACACACATCCCATGACTTAATCCCATGGAACTCATTAGACTAGTCTCAGTCATTTAAGCCATTTAAATTGCTTTTCATTCAATTTCCTTTTTTTTATAATAATTTCTAACCATTCAGTTTCTAACCATCTACTCAGTAGTAGATCCAATGAATATAAGAGAAAATGCAGTTTCCTGGTTCTCCAAACTGGGACCACTGCTCCGTTTTCA
Organism: Podarcis pityusensis; assembly: GCF_964106645.2. Lineage (NCBI taxonomy): Eukaryota > Metazoa > Chordata > Lepidosauria > Squamata > Lacertidae > Podarcis > Podarcis pityusensis. The sequence goes on from NC_138034.1 coordinate 33,538,119, forward strand.
ATAAACAATAGGCTGCAATTCTGTCCTGTATCCCTCCATGTAATATACATTTCCTATAAATCAATCTTCATTGATAGCACCACTTGAAGATCCAACAACTAGTAAATTCAGGAGATCAAACACTTAAGACACTTTGGTTTGTCCCGTGATTTCAAGTCACAGATCCAAGGGGTGTTGTGGGGTTTTTTTGTTCCACCACTTTCCCTGGGAAAACCCATTGCTTACTTATGCTTACTTATCTGAACAAACATCAATCCACAGAATGCCAGATTGACTTTTTTCCAATTCAGCAGTAAACAGAGGGCTTTCCCAGGGACAGTGGTGAAAAATACAAAAACAGCTCAAACCCATGACTTGAAATCACTTGACATCACGGGACGAATGGAAGTGTGGATGGATCCTCAGTTGCAAGTGAAAGGAAAGCTGAACTAGACTGAAGGGAAAGAGATAGGATGGATGAGATGGACAGAAAATGCAAGGCCATGCCAGCCAACAACCCCAGGGGAAGCATTTGGGCAAGAAGAGAAATTCTTCCCAGGAACAACTAGGAACAATACATGATAACAGAGAGTAAGGCCTGATCAGTTGCTGGCCTTCCTGGGCATGGCCCACAGCCAATGCTCAGCCAGGTGGCAAGGCACTGCCCCTCCAGCAGGGCCCCTGATTGGCCCACTTACTTCTGGCAGGAATCCTGCTTGGTACTTCCGCCATGCAGGGGGTTCCCCTAATGGCTGGCAAACACGTGGGCTTCTGCTGCTGGGGATGGCAGATAGGATGAAGGTCGGCAACCATGGCCCACCTGAGATGGGTGAGCGGCCATTGCTGATAGACTGACAGAGGGAAAATTAAAGCAGTTCTAAATATAATGACCACTAACAACTAACACAATGCATGGCTGGGGCAGAAGAGGAACAGACTATGAAAAGTTTTCACATCAATGAAAAAGAATGCACAATAAAATTGGGAAGGTGGCAGCTAGAAACATCTGGATAATGGAGACAGAGGAGTACCACTGTTGAAGGTATTCAAGTTTGTGACTCAGCAACAGTGATTGCCTTTTGGGGGTATGCTGAACAGTGAACTGAATTAGCCGAGTGCTAATTAAACTAATGTTCCAATTCATATTAAACACTGATTGTTCAGTCTAGTGAAATGCTTGACTTAAGGAAGTATCTCTCACTCTTGCATCAAAACAGACCTCAAGGAAGGAAACAGTCCTTTCCCCCAAAGCCTTCAAACGCTACAGCAAACCCATAAAGAAGAAATGAATTAAAAGCCCTTGCCTGCATTCTTATACTGTACAAACAAAGCTGAAATGTAAATCTCTGACCTTGGTGAGTTCCATGCAGAAGCCAGAAAAGAGGAAGGAACAAGTAGCTAAAATAAGCAGATGGGTTGATGGGGCGGAAATAATAAACAGTGAAAGAAATTTCACTACTAGTAAAGATATTGAAAGGCTTAATCGGAGACAGAATACACTAAAACAATAGCTGAACAGTAAAGATAAAACTAACACAATCAAGGAAACATTCAAAACCACATCTTACACAGTGGGTTTTAATGAATTGTGTTGTTGGGAGCGCCTTAAAATTCTTCTTATATTTCACAGAATACGATGACTGGAGTTAAAGCAACACTTAATGCCTTTTATTTTTGTTTTTATACCCCTCAGGCAATGACTTATTTAAAGGTTTTATACCCCTCAGGCAATGACTTATTTAAAGGTATACACCTATTCCTGAAGCTAAGCAAATGTGAGCCTAGACAGCACCTGAGTAGCAAGGGGATGAAAGGCTCCATTGACTCCCCATGTGTACTTGTCACCTGGGAGAAAGGGTGATATACAAATGTAGAAAATAATGCAAAAGACAGTAGAGGAAAACTATGCTGGCTGGGGCCGATGAGAGTCATAGTCTAAGACAATGAGGTGGACATAAGCTGATTCAATGAATGTATATGCCACCTTTCATATATTAATCAGGGCAGCTAACAAAATCTTACAATATTAAAAGGTATAAAACACTAAAAACAGGGCGTGGTTGCGTTTGTGTGAGCAGTAATAATGAGCCAATAACTACAAATCCATATAAACCAAAAGGGAGCCAATTATAATAAAAGCCATCAGATTCCATTAAAAGCAAGGAAGAACAGAACAGATATTGCCTGGCACTTAAAACATTACCAAAGGCAGCACTAGGTGAACATGGCAGGCCACCACTCCCACTTGGGAAGTTTCAATCTTTTGTACTAGCCCCATTAACCAAGGGTACTTCCTGGCCCAGTTGGACTGGTGGCAGGCAGGCAGCAGAGGAACCAAGTAGAACTCTCTTCAGGTGGCCAGATACAAAAGGGGATGTGGTTCCAGCATCTTTCATAGATGTTCAGAAGAAGGTGCAGCTCACTACGAAAGCTACAGCTTCTGAAATTTTCTCTTCGTGAAGGGCACAGGAACCCTGTCGTCTTCTGCATCTGGCCACCCTAGGGTCTCCTCAAGTAGCATCCTCTGAGACCACTAGCAGAGGGGCCAAGTAAAAGCATTCATGGGTGATAAAATGTAAAGGTAAAGGGACCCCTGACCATTATGTCCAGTCGAGGCCGACTCTGGGGTTGCGGCGCTCATCTCGCTTTACTGGCCGAGGGAGCCAGCGTACAGCTTCCAGGTCTTGTGGCCAGCATGACTAAGCCGCTTCTGGCGAACCAGAGCAGCGCATGGAAACACCGTTTAGCTTCCCGCCAGAGAGGTACCTATTTATCTACTTGCACTTTGACGTGCTTTCGAACTGCTAGGTTGGCAGGAGCAGGGACCAAGCAATGGGAGCTCACCCCATCACAAGGGATTCGAACCGCCGACCTTCTGATCGGCAAGCCCTAGGCTCAGTGGTTTAACCCACAGTGCCACCTACCAAATTGCTATGATGGCTATGGTCTTACCTCTACTGTCAGAGGGAGTATGCCCCTGAATTCCAGTTGCTGGAAACCACAAGTGGGGAAAGTGTTGTTGCGCTTGTGTCCTGCTTGTGGTCATCCCATCATGCATCTGGTTGGCCACTGTGAGAACAGGAAGCTGGATTAGATGGGCCTAATCCAGCAGATCACTTCTGATGTTCTTGAGTAGGGGGGAGTGGGAGGAGGTCTATGTCCCTCTGCTACTGGCACTGTGATTTCTGTCTGGAACCATGTCCACAAAACCCTGTGGACATCCTTCTATTTTCAGTTGATTGAGCAAAAGCAAGGCATATACACAGAAAGCTAAAGAGCTAAAGAGCCTCACGGAGCCTTCGCAAGGCAACTTTTCCTAAAGAAATATGCCATAATGATCAATCATTTGAACAAGATGATTGTCTGAACAGTCTTAGGCAAATCACTGTTTGTGTTGGATTAAATATTATGGCAGCTTTTATCAAGTTCTCTGCCAAACCTTGAAAACAAGATAAAAACCTGAATTAAGGGGAAATGAACAGCAGCACGGCTTGCTGAAACCTTAAACATACAGCAGCAGTCATTTTCAAACTAAAGCAAAGGCTTATCAACATGGCAGCTTGTTTTGAGTCTCAGAACTAGAGCTCCAAGAAAAAAATTATACCAGTTACTATTTAACCTTGGAACCAAATCTCATTGATTTGCACCTGAAGAACATCCTTATTTCTGTCTACCTTCAGCTGGTGGAGAGAACACAAGAAGCTGCCATAAACCAGGTCAGATCATTCACCCATCTAGCTCAGTATTGTCTACACTGACAATGGGGAAGGTGATGGAGGGGACCAGCATGAGTGTTCTCATACCTGCTTCATATTTTTTCTAGGATGGGGTGGGCAGCCTTTTTTTGGCCACATTTGCTTTCAGGACCTCATGTCAGTGGTGGGCCAAGCCAAAGGTAAAAGTGGTCAGGGCAATGAATGCAATTTTTACATGTGTGCAGTAGGCTTCACAGCCAGCTCTCAATCCTTCATCCAGGCAAGCAAGAAACATTATCAGAGTTCAAGGACACATCGCAGCAAGTCCAAAACACCCAACAGCATACCAGCGCTGGTGAAAGGTATGGCTCAGGAGGGTTTGTTGCCTGGGGGAAAGTCTCAAGGGCCTGACAGAGAAGCCTGGAGTGCCACATTTTGGTGGGCAGGTGCTCCAGATGCTGCCTGACGAGTGCAGAATTGATCTGAACTATTATTTCCTGTGAACTGGACACTCGGTTAAGACATCTTAAGATTGCACTTATTAGCACTTGCAGCGCACTGCCGGCTCATGTTCAGCCTGTGATCAACTAGATCCTTTTAAAATGTGTGCTGCTGCCAAGCCAGGTCTCCTTCATCCTATCCTTGTGCCCTTTGCTATATTGGTACTTAAATGAAGGCTTTACATGTACCTCTGCTGAATTTCATCTTGTTAGTTATGGCCCAGTGTTCTGGTCAATTGATAGCATTTCAAATCTTGATTCTGTGTTCTATGGTGTTACCTACCCCTCCTGGCTTTGTGTCATCTGCAAATTTGATAAGCATCTTCTCTGTACCTTTGTCTAAGTCATTTATAAGAATGTTGAACAGGACAGGGCCCAGGACAGAGCCCTGTGAGCATGGCACCACTCGAGAACTCCCTCCAGGCAGACGCTGTGCCATTAATGAGCACCCAATGAGCATGGTAACTGAATAAACATGGTATTCTATTTTTTTCCTTCACAATTTATAGTTAGTCCACAAAGGCCAGTACTTAAGTTATGACATACTTTGCCACACAGAGAGATCTGTGCAGAGCAATCCTATGCATATTTATCATTGGTCTTTTTTAATGGTTTAATGAGATTTTGTTTTCCTTTTAAAAGTGATTTTTAGATATGCAATAGTTTTAACTGTTTGATATATGTAATTGACTTATATATAATTGATTTTTAATGTAAATTGCTTTAGGATGTCTCCTAGGAAGTAATTCATAAATGATTTAAAATAATAGGATTTACCTGTTCAGTGGGACTTACTTCCCTACATGTGTGTTTAGCATTGCAGTATTAGGTTTTTGCATGCTTTCCTGGACACAGGCTCCAACTAACATAGTAACCATGCTTGGGATCACAGCCTCAGTGGAGGAAAAGAAATCTTCCTTATATCTCGGTAGACTTCTGTGTGTGAAAATTGTCTGAGTAAGAATCCATTTTACTGCAACTAAGCACGTTTAATCTTCTGGAACATGTGTGTTCACATGGCAAAACAGAGTCACGCAATTTTCACACATGATAGCGGACAGTATTTTCCCCTGGCATGGGGGTGAGGGGACTTTATGTGTGAAGCTTCCCCAAGTGTCGAGAGGGGCATTTCCTCTGAGCACGCTTACAGCTCAGCCAAGGGACACTGACTCAGGAAGGAAGCCAGAGAACTGCAGATATGAGCTGAAACACTCATTTATCAAACTAGAGATTGTAGGGAAACTATTTACACTCTTTCTCTGGTCTGCTTTTAAGAACTGGCAGGGGAAAGAAGTGTTAGCAGCAGGTTGCGCCAACACATTTCTACAGAAAGTGGGGGGTGGGCAAAAGTCTTTCCTTGCTGTCCTATAGCAAATCACCTTACATTTGATTTTAATTTTCACTAAGAGCAGAGTGCATCTGAGAGTGTACAGAATACCTTTCCCCTCTGAAGGGAAACGACGCTTGTTTTGCTTTTTAAATGAACAAAGTGCCTTCAAGTACATGCAAAGAGCCCTTCCCTTCGGAAGATATGGATCTGGAAAACTAAAGCATTTCAGTTCCAAGTTGGCTACATACAGTGCAGACCCAGGGCTGCTTTTACCTATGGAGACAACTTTGGAAAGCAAACCCATTCCAAGTTAGCCACAGTCACCTTTGACAAAGGATTGGCCTTGTAATGGAGAGCTATAATTGCCAAAGCAACCTTAACAGTAAGACCAAAGAGGAAGAAAGGGGAGGAAATGATGCTGGAGCTGTAGAAGTTTTAGTTTTCTGAAGTATGGGTTAATTTCATAAAATATGAAGTTCCTGCACTGGAAAAAGAGAGCAGTACAGATGTGAAAATGTGTAGAAAAGGGAATGTCCCTTAAAATAAAACAGGAGACATTTGTAATTCTAGTGCTGGACAAACATCAACTTGGTGTCAGCAAGCAAAATCCCTTGGACATTCAAGAGTGACTACAACACCATTTCCTTGGAATATGGATTTCTAAGGACTCTGACTTACTCTGTCCTATTCAAGAGCCAACACTCAAGTTCCTACTGCATTACAAACTAATCCTCCTGGTTCTGCGAAATGTGTAATATGATCCAGTCCTTTTAATCGGAGACTGTAGCATCCATCTTTAGTCAGATCTTTATTAACAATCTTTTTTGCCACCCCTTTTTGTTCATTTGAAAGTGTATTATTTTAATTTTAAAGTATTAGCATGCCACTTTTCCAAATCGGTTTGCAACAATAACAAACTACAAACTACTTATCAGACACAGCCCAATATAACTATATTCAAAGGGCCGTGTTCTGAGTAAGCACATAGAGGACTGGAAAAAAATAGGTAGCAATAGAAGGTTCCAGTATAAAACCATTCAGAAATTAAAAACATTGATTAAAGAAAGAAGACAAAATGGTAGTGCAACATTGGAAAATCCACTTAACTACAGCAGCAAATGGAAATCCTGTGGTCCTCAAACTGTTATCAGACTGCCAACTCTCATCAGCCCCAGCTGATGAAACTGGCCAATGGAACTGGCCAGGTACATATATTATTCCCCATGAAGGAATGCTTAACAGAATTCTAGATGGCAATCCCAAGTAAACTGGCAGTTTGAATCTCCAATGCATATTAGCTCAGAAGTAAAATCATCCAGTGTTTTTATAGGCTAAAACCAAAAACCTTGGCATCGGCCTCATAGCTTACTGGCAGCCACTGCAGCCCGTTTAGGAGTCGTGTAATATGTATGCAACTGGAGACTCCGCTGAGTAACCTCACTGTAGCATTCTGCACCAGCTTCCAGATCAACCTCAAGGGAAGCCCCACACAGCAAGTGTTACAGTAATCCAACCCACAGACCCAGAGTCAGCACTTAGGCTTGCATGGGAATGCCAGGCTGGCCCAAAGGGGCTGACTCTGGCAGCTGCAACATTCTTTTCCACTCCATTATTGTTTTTTTAAAAAAACAAAAACAAAAAATAATAGTCAGCAGTAGCTGGCCAGGAATGCACATTTTTATAGATGCTAATTTTATTATTTTTACTTTAAATATATATTATCCTTTTCTACAATAACTGGTGCTTTTCCCCAATATGTTCAGCATCTGGGAAGCAGAAGCAAACTTAATTTAGTGTGTTCGTAATAGTGCTAAGATTTAAGTGAGTTTAAAATTTGTTTGGTTTTTCATTTATTTTCTTAAGCCTGGGTTGTTGTTGCTGCTGTTGTTTGTAATATTACATTTATTCTGCACTGGCCAAACTATTTATTCTGCACTGGCCAAACTATAGGTTTTTGTCATTTCTGGATTTACTGACATGTTCTGTATTCTGTATATTTGTATTTTCCATTGCTTCTGTATTTTGATGTTCATGGTGCAAAAAGTGGCATATAAATACACTTAATCAATCAAAATGCAAAACTGAGTAGATATATAAAGCAGAGTTAGGCAAATTTGTTTTGTTTTTCTCTACCTTCCCAAGAATATAGAAGCAGTTGTAAAGGAAGGTGGGGAAAGAAGATAAAAGTTGCTTAATGCACATTGCCATCTAACGCACACAAACACACACACAGAGCATACAATTAAATCCAGGGTCTACAATTATCTAGCTGTACCACTGACAGGTCCCAAGCAACATTCATGGCAGAGGTTCCGCTAAACCCCTTCATAAATCACAAAACAGTCTGTGAAGGCTTTGACCACTTTAGAGTATACTGAGCTTTGTGTTATTCACAAGATATTTAATCAGCCAGAGCCCCCCTCGCGGAATAGATTCCTGTACTCACATGGCAATTCTGGTTTTGCATGTAAAATGGAGGATTCTCCAGCTGTCGAAAGGCCTAATCCACATTTCAGGTGGCTGGGAATCAAACTGCGCTGCTGGTGCAGACTTGACTGTTTCCAATGTGGCCTGGGGAAGGAAGCATGACTGCGATGTCGCAGTTCGTTCTCTCCATTCCATGTTTCTTTTACAGCGCCTTCTTCAAACTGTCCTCTGGCTCCCCTTGCTGTACTCCTCCTGGCATTTTTTGAGCACCTGAGGGATTTGAGACCTTTGGGGGCTTGCTTTTAACTTGCAGAACCTAGTTCTGTTGAGCTAGCAGCAGGTTTATCGGCCGCTTTGACAGAAGTGGGACAGATTTCTGCAACCAACTGCAAACAGAGCTGTCCCTTCCTGATGACATCATCGAGCTGGGTGGAAGTTTACTCTTATCTATGACATTTATTTATTATTAATAAAAAAATATACACCGCTGGATTGTTGGAAAAACAAAAACAAACTCCTCAGAGCGGTTCCCCAAAAAGCAGTTTACCACATTTATATCCCATCTTTCTTCCAGTGAGCTCAAGGTGGCAATACAGTGATACCTCAGGTTACATACACTTCAGGTTACATACGCTTCAGGTTACAGACTCCGCTAACCCAGAAATAGTACCTCGGGCTAAGAACTTTGCTTCAGGATGAGAACAGAAATCATGTGGCAGCAGTGGGAGGCCCCATTAGCTAAAGTGGTGCTTCAGGTTAAGAACAGTTTCAGGTTAAGTACAGACCTCCAGAACGAATTAAGTACTTAACCCGAGGTACCACTGTACATGGTCCTCTTCATCCCCACTTTATCCTCACAAAAAAAGAAGAAAAAACCCTGTGAGGTAACTTAGGCTGAGAAAATGACTGGCTGACCTCAGGTCTTGGCCCATGAGCTTCGGAGCTGAGTGGGAATTTGAATCCTGCTTTCCCTCATCTTAGTCCAACACTCCAACCGCTATGCCACACTGCAGTGCTCTATTATTGAGGAAGGGGCAGATGCTAAAGGACATTAAGATGCACCGGGTTTTATAACAGCCAAAAAAGAAAAGAAAGGGGCTGCAGGTTCTCCATAGAATTCTCTGCCCCCAATGTGGCGTTTGCCAAGCAGGCGTCTGAGTTTAAGGGGTGAAGAACATAAGAGCCCTGCTGGATTTTAACAAAGGCCCCTCTAGTTCAGCATCCTGTTCTCACAGGGGCCAACCAGATGCTTAAGGCAAGGCAGATGCCAGATTTTTGGGGAGTCAGGGAGCACATTTGGAAATTGGAAAAGGTGCCGTGGGTGCCATTCACAAAATGGCCGCTGTGACGGCATGTAGAGGAGGCCAACCCATTGCAAACAGTAACAGGAATAGCAAACAGTCTCTCGTGCAGTGTGAACTTCTAGGGGGGATTTAATTAGACCTTTCGCAGTCGCCACAGAAAGTACTGGTGGGAACACAGGCCCCCAGAAGCTCCCACATTAGCAAGCCCTGAATTTAGAAGACAGCAATGCCAATAACTTCAAGGCAAGACATCCACGTCTCTTCCCCAAAATAAAGGGCCCTGCGAATGAACCGGTGACAGTTAAGCATGATGTGAGTGAATGCATCGGCTGAAGGATGTGACCTATTTCTAGTCCCATTAATTTTCATTACCTCTACACCTAAATATTATCTGAGAAGTGTCTTGTGCTTGCCTGCTAACCAAATAATGAAGTCTAAATTGTCTTTCATTGCTAGCACACCCACCTGTTCTTCTCGCAACGTGCTACGTTCGTGGCCCATCCTTTTGCAGATGTGAATGCAATGCCATAAATGAATAGCTGGGATAAAAAGCCTCTCAGGATGATTGATTGGCCTAACATTTCAAAGCACTTGTATCTGGCCGTGATGGTAAGCAGGCTGCATTCTGTTCTGAGGGATGCAGAGTATGAATGTTCAGAAGAAAAACGGTAACTAGAAGAGAACATTGGTGACGAATGAACATTTAGAGAGGGCACAGGAAGTCTGTGACTGCCCTGTCCTCTGCCCTTGCTGAATGGGATGTAAATATTTCCCAAGATAGTTACACAAGCAGTCCTGAATATTCATAAATGTAAATGAACTGGATTAAATTAACCCCTGCAAAGAAATGTGTTATTTCACTGATGACTGTGGTGAATTACTCCCCCCCCACACACTTCTTAACTTTCTTTTTCAGTTTCTAAAAATACATATAACAAACAACCCTCATATACCCTGCCCCCAGAAACATTCCATGCATATACACTGTAAATAATACTGCCAAATATTAAGTAAATTTTGTAAATAGTTTTGAATTGATTGCATCTGATAGGTGCTCTCCATCTTAACAGATTGTCCTAGAGTGAGCCATGGGTAGCCGGTGGTGAGAGGACAACACTGACCTTTCGGGTGTAATAAATAAACATGTGCCATACAGTTTCAAGGTCAGCTTTGGTTTGTGTGGTCCTGAGCACTCTAAGATATTAGACATGTGCATCAACTCTGTTTGCAGCCCGAATTATGAGACAAATAAGGATGGTTCAGGTGAGGTTTACACATATTAAAGCTGAATTGCACTGTCAATAAGAACAGAGATCCAATCTCTGAGTTGGATCAGAGATTCTCAAAATCCTGAGCTGCTCTGTGGACTCAAGTGCCCCCCCCCCAAGCTGCATTTCAGCATTTAAAATAAACCAACCACTTCATTTCATTTGCAAAGGTAAAACCAATCTGAGTAGGGAAATGCCCTGAGCTTGAGAGGTTAGCAGGTGGAGGGGGGTGGATCATTCATTTTGATGGACAGATCTAGGTTTTGATCACAGTAGATTATTTTCCAGGGCACTCCAGCTACACTGATTTGAATAGAGAAGTTTGCAGGTTTTTAGTAGAGCTCATTATAGGGCCGTTCCACTTTCCATCTCCCTCAGTTCAGTTCTAGGGCTTTTTTGTATGATTTTTAAAATTATTATTCTAATCTTTTTTGGTTTTCCAACAAACAATATCTGCTTTGATTATTCTTATATTCAATTTATTTTTCATTAGGTTTGTGCAGACTTCTCTTCCAGCCGTTCCCACCCATCTTCTCCTGCTGCACATGTTTGCTTATTTGTTGCTTATTACACACTTCCATTTCTTTTTTTCTCCCAGTTTGCTGGTTTGAAATTTCATGCCCTGTTCCCACCCCCACCCCCCAGCTTACTCCAGTCACCAACCCCCATCTCCCTGCATCAGTTTCTCTCTTCTGTTTCCTTCTCCAGGACCACGGCATATTCCCTCCCAATGCCTCTGTTTCCTTCCACAGGACCACAGTGTGTTCTTTCTTCCTCAGCTTCCAAACCTACAAAAGGGTCACAATATCTTCTGCACCCAGCCACTCCAGACAAGCATCTCCCCACGATCAGCTTCCCATCAAAAGGAAAAAATATCTCCTCTCTCCCCCATCCTGATTTTGATTTCTTTCTCTCTCTCTCTCCTCCCCTCATCTGTCTCCCTCGGTGCCATTGAGAGAGAGAGGTGAGCCCCACCAGCATGTCATGGTGACACTTTCCTGTCCTGTCCTGCCCTCCTCTTCCTCCGAGGGTGACCTATTGAGGCTCTGGAGTTGATTTCTGCAAGGACCAGCTTCCAGTTCTTGGCTCGGTCCACGTGCCTCTTATTCCCTCTAGTGGCTCAGAATCTCATCACAGCGTGACAGTGGACCACTATGAATAAATAGAGAGAAAGGTTTGCTCTCTAGGCCTGGTACTTTCCCCACCACGTAAACTTGTTTGTCCCTTAAGTTAGCTCCCAGTTAATTATTACTCATTTACCATGGGGTTCCTCTCTCATTTCACCAGTTTCAGACTGATTGCCAGCAAAACACTAGTGAGGAAAGTTAAGTGATCTAACGCTCTTCCTGTAAAGAGTAAAGAGGAACTACAGCACTTATCATTCTTAAAGCTGGCAGATTTCGTCCATTCAGAAGGGGCAAACATGCCTGCAAATTGCATCCAATTCTGAGATAAAATTTAAAAGTTATATGTAGTTTTCTTAAAGCACACACAGAGAGAGACCTAAAAGGTTCCCTGTGTGAAAACTCCTGGGTGGATCTTCCTGCAGTTTTGGCAGACTTAGGGGCACCTGCAAATTCCATACACTTCTGTGCAAAGGAAAAAGGTTAGATACATTTTTTTAGATTCACTATTATAGTCAATAGGGAAGAGACAGAGCATTCAATCTAGCAGATCTGTTTTAGGAATGGGAAATGGGGAAGACACAGAGTGGATCCAAAACAGATCAGTTTGCTTCCCAATGCTATAGACACAAATACGAGATGGATATTGTATCCAGTGCACACTCTTAGTAAATCTGCCTTAATATATTCAACAAGTTTATCAAAAGAAGAAATGACAGTAGGTTTCGCTTGCAATACGTTTGTGTGCAGACATATGTCTCCACCTAGTGATCATTAAGAATAAAGCCAGCCTCTAAACAAAAATCTAGAAGTACCAGGGAAGAGGAAATGCATCACTGAAAAGGAATACTAAGGAGGAAACAGATGACATTTTTAAAAGTTAAGAAAAAGATAGGAAGCTGAGTATTTTGCAAGCATCCGGAGATCTGGTTGAAGTTTCATGGGGACTTTAAAAAAGAAAATTGGAAACTGGTGTGGAAATGTGGAGAGCCGAACTTAGGATAAATAAAATGAGAAACAGAGAAGAACCAAAATTGACATATTCACCCATCCCTATTTTTGAACAAATACAAATTGAATTCTTTACAGTTGATGGAGGTTATGGGACATTAAACTGCTCAGTATGGGGTGGCTAAACGTTGTCCTGCCCCAAAGTAGAGGTTCTGATACACTTTTTATTAGAATGCACTTCGTATTTGGATCTGTTGCTTTGAACCCCTTATTGTTAGGATTAGTAATAACTCTCTGTTTAAGCAAAATTCTATTCCTATTTTCCAGAACAGATCACCACCTGACATCTAGGACACTGAAATTTGTAAAACTGGCTTTAGGAAAGGAGAAGATGCTTACCATCTTGGATGATAATATATGCTAATACATGCCAACTATTTGTAATGATATAATTTTTAATCACATTTTAACATGACTTAATGCATTCCGTATGTTCCTGTTTTGCAGTTATTATTGCCTTGTGTATGTGAACGGCCTGATTGGCTAGTAAGCAATAACCTTATTGGGTGATAGTCAACTAGGCTTTACTCATAGTAGACCCACTGGAATTAATGAACATGACTAAGTTAGGTCCATTAATTTCAACCACCTGTTGTTATTAATGCCAAACTGTGAGTTGTGTCATGCTAACAGACCCATTAAAACTTACAGACATGACTAACTTGGATCCATTAATTTCAGTCACTCTACTCTGAGTAGAACATAACTGGGTGCAGCCCAGCGCTCTCACATTTATTTCTAAGCATTAACCAAGCCCCAGCTTTCTAAACCCTAATAAAGGTACACAGAGTTACATTCTAAGTCTTTCTGCCTCTCTCTGCTCCCCAGTTGTCACCCAGCCAAAAAAGAAAGGCTCGTACACTTGGCCCTGTCCCATGGTCCCCATTTTCAGATGCTTGCTGCACTGGCAAAGGATCTATCTCACCATGAGGAAGAGTCTTGCCACACAGCAAATATGAGTGTATATCTGCTAGTGGGGAAATGGTGTTGTTGAAAGCGCAGTCTTTTCATTTCCTATCTCGATTGCGTTGGTACAACTTTCTGGTGCCAATTCATTTCAGATGTCTAAATGCCCTTATTTTCTTGCATACGTACTTCCTTGGTCAGATCAAATTCTGCTTATATCCAGACTGGCCAGTCTTAGTGTGTACGTGGATTTCTCTGTCTAGACCTAGCTATTTGGCAGTGTGCAGTTCCAGGAATTTAGATAATATGAAGCAATGAATACTTTCCTTGTGAATTTGGATTTGCATTGGCACCTTTTAACAGTACCCACCTCACTAGTAAACAAACAGCTAGTGACCTAGTTCAAGATGCCTTCCACATTTCTATTTTCCCTTAGCTCAGAAAAAAGTATTTCAAGCTACATCTGGTGGGTTTTAAAAACAAAAAGCACAAATAAATACTGATCAGAACATTATGCAAATGTCTGGTGTCCTAAAATAAGATAGTGTATTATAAACTATCCTATGGATATTCATTGCCTAAGCTTTACTGTATATTATAGCTGGTCCACATGCAAAAGACAACATGACAGGCTCTATTTTTTACTGCTAGCCTTGGATGAGACTTGTTTTTCATTGCTTGTGTTTCTAGCCACTAAAGTTGGAGTTCAAGCATTTGAAGAGGCTTATTTTCCATTGCTTCTGCGTTTCTCAAGTGTTGAACTTGTGGTCTTCTAGATGTTGTTGAGACTCCAGCTGCCATCAGCCTCGACCAGCATGGCCAGCATGGGAGTTATAGGCCAGCAATATGTGGAGGATCACAGGTTCCCCATCCCTACACTAGAGAAATGAAAAATAAGCCTGATCAAAGGCCTTCACTCCAATTCTGCATTTTATTTTGTTTTTCGTAACTTTGCTTTTCATTAAGGAACTTGTGTTTGTAGCTGATGCCATTCAGGAAATACATAGTGGCTCACTCACTATAAGCCTCAGGCTATGCTAAGCATCAGAGGAGAAGGGCAGGGCAGGGTTGCATATGCTGCTTGCACCGGTGCCAGTCATTGATGTGGCTACTATTGTTTCAGCTGTCTTCATTCTCACTCCGGTCTTCAAAAGCAGGTAGGGTTAGGAGGAACGGTGGCATTATCCTGAATAGACCATGCAAGAAATGCACTGAACCAGAATTTTAAGTGATTGCAGCGGATCATTCCTCATTCAATCCAATATTTGTACAGTTATATATGCTCTTTGTGGTTTTTGTTCCTGTTAGACATGGTCACCATGTAGAAATGCCCTAAATATTTCAGGGACCTGCACATATCAGCCCAGCTGCTTGTGGACTCTTGAGATACCATCTCCCAAGCACACTTTATGATGGCAGCAGCTCAGCTCTTCCTCCTGTTACCTTGGCATCCTTGTTGAAAAGAGTGCAAGGACCGGAAGCAAAAGAATGGACTCCCTATAGACTGGTGTGGGTTCTAGTTTTTCTTTTTTCTTTTTTTGCAGTGTATTCTGAAACATTTCATTGATGCAATAATAGTGTATTAATGGAGGGTTTATACTGAACCATTCACGCATCATTCTGCATTATGGATTGTTCTGCAGTGCCTCCCCAATGATATGGCATTATTACCATCTTGAAGGGGCAGTCTCCAGCTTTAGCACAACCATTTGCATTGTTTTGATGGTGTTTTATGTTTTGCCATTGTACACAGCCCTGATTTCCCCCCCTCATATGGCAATAAAGAAATGCTTTTATAAATAAATAAGCAAAAGTGGGACAACACCCACTCACCTGAACTCTTGTGCTATGAAAAGTCACAAGATTTAAGCAGGAAGCTATGGGCTGTGCACTGATAGGAAACGAAGCAGTACATCTGTCCTGAAACATTTGCGGGCGCAAAGAGCATTGAAAGTGGGGTTGTGTATAACCAGCCCTATGCCATCTTGAACACAAATCATCATGAATGCACAATAATAAAAAGGCCTTCTGGAAGGGCTCAAAGGCCAGTGGCACACCTAGACCAGTGCTGTCCACCCTGGCCAAATTCATACATGATGCACAACCAATGGTTCAGTACCATGTAAACAAGCAGGAATGAGCCACTGAATTTTGACTTTATGCACTCCCTAACCCCATCTCCTCCCATGCAGCTGGGAGAAAACTTTTCAGTTCAATTTTTCTTTCAAGGAATTCTGGAGCAGCATTAGGTATAAATGAGAGGTCATTGTTTAAAACTGTCTTCGCTATTGGAGGCAATAAGCTTCTGAATACCGGCTGCTAGAAACTACAGGAGGGGAGATGGTTGTTGAACATGGGTCTTGCTTCCAGGTTTCCCATAAGCATTTGGTTGGCAACTGTGAGAACAGGATGCTGGAATAGGTGGACCACTGGCCTCATCCAGCAAGCTATTCTTGTGTTTCTAAAAGAAACTTTCATCAGAGTTCAAACCAGGGTTTATGAAGCTGGCATGCTTAACTGTTGTTTGCTTTAAACCATGATGTTGTGTATATATAATGACAAGGCACATTTTGTGGAAAGTGAAACTATGTTTTGTCCAAGTCACCATGCTTAAGAAGTTGAGCAAACTGGGACAATGACTCACAGTGGCCCTCCAGGTTCACAGGAAGAGGTCACCTTGCTAGGTGATATACTATAACAGGAGGCGACAGGGAATGAAATTGGAACCCACTCCGTGGAAAGAAAGTTGTTTAGCATTGAGTTATTGCCTCTTTGTCTCCATGGATTCTCATAGCAAAGACGTCTGCCATTTAAAAATCTTTTGGTGCAGTTAGTACCAAAGGAAAACCAAACAGACAATTTATAAGATAGTTATGTTTCATTACTTCAACATGAAAAGAATATATTATATACACATGTTATAAGTTAGACTAGAAACCCATTTTGAGGTTAAGCAGGATGTAACATCTGCGCTAGCATTAGACACAGAGTCTACTATACAGCTGCATGACAGGAGCATGGCTGCATTTTCTGGCTTTGCTTCAAAATGGGGAAATTAGTAGAGTTAAGTACAATGACTAACGAGCTTCAAATTCATAGCGTCTTCATTACCACTCACCAGGTGTCAAGATCTTTTGCAATAAATGTCAGAATAATTTCTCCAGCTGTGTTTGAACACAATATGCTTATCTTCATGATTAAAATGTATTTGCATTTATTGTTTCTCATATTTGGGTTGTTTTATAGTGAGTTATATACAAACTAGTGGGATATGTTGATAGAGTTCTAGAGGCACATTGTTAGGGAAACAAAATGATTGCTTGATCCCACACAGCATGTTTCTTTGTTGCAGTATAGTTCTTAAATATTAATTGAAGTTCTGCAAGCTCATTGTTGTCTCTTCAGCCAGACAGAGGTTTTCAAGGATTTGAAGTATGGTCCAATGTATAGCCCAATGTTCCTCATTAACAATGCCATCTGTTTCACTAAGAGCACTTCAGATGTCACTGCTGACCAGCATCAGGAGTGATATACTGGGAAGTGCAGCACAGAAACCATCATGGCTGCTCTGCTTGCTGTTGCAGATACTGACCTACCAGTCTGTTATGGCAAGTTGTTGGTTTTGTGTTATATCTCAATCTGGCTTCTTTGTGTGGACCAGCACTGATCAAAACAGGGATTGCTCCCCTGAACTGCAAGCGTTGACCTGCAAAATACTGATCATCTGCAAACTCATTTGAGTAGACACACCCTTAGAATCCAAACTATTCATTTCAGCTTATGAGAAGCATGTCCCACTAAACTTGGTGCTTTTGAGTAAATTTGTTTGGGGTTGGGCTTTTAGGAGCACATGCCAAGTACTGAATTTCCAGTCCAGTGGGTCAGGCAGCTTTTGGGTTAATATTTTGCTCTTTTTGCAAATTATACAGACATCATTTCATGCAACTCATGTCTACTTAATACACAAACAACTGCTGACAAATGGGATAGCAGAATACACTGCAAGCAGAGAAAACAACATGCAGTCACTATAGGGTTATTCTTTATCCATCCAGAAATTTTAATCTGATTACCAAGTTACTTGGGAACATTATTGGACAGAGTAAGGGAAAAAGTTGTACTATTCCTCTTCTCTTTTAAATAAGAATGATGAAAGTTATTTCCATGTGAGTAGATGAAACCCAAGTCATTATACTTATTTTACATGGCTCTTCCACAGAGACATAAACAAACTTTAATTGCAGTAAAGCATTACTTACAACACCAAGTTTTTACTGCATACATTTGCAGTGCCATTATTTCATGAGACATTAGAAAACATCATCTGCTCACCTGCACTGCCACATATCAGCAGCAGAAGTTGCAAGTGACTGCTAATTACTATAGTGTGTTTAGTATTATTATCATCATTGTGCTTGCCCTACACATTCAGGATTTGTATTCAAGTTAGGTAGATGAGACATTCATTCAGATATTCTTCCCCTATGTTGAATATGTAGGATTGCAAACAATGGAAGAAAGTATCTAGCAATTTGTTTTTATGTAGAGCAGATTACTGATTTTTTAAAAAAAATACTCAAAAAACTCAAGTTAAATATTGTGAGCTACACAAAATCCAAAATATAGGGACTTTCCACAGTACAGTATACTAAGTCAACACGTAATAGATTAAAAGCTGTAAATTCAGAGCTTCTGCTTAAAAATTTAAAGTTTCTGACATCATCTTCCACCATTCCATTAACTCTTCCTTTTCTTCTTCTTTTCTTTCAGACAGAGATTCCAGGTCAAAATCAACCTAGGCATGAGAAAAATAATAAAATAAAAAACAAGAATTTTTTATGCACATTGGACTTTTAACTGAAGTAACAACCTGAAATTTAGGACCTCTGAAATTCATGAAACGGCTTTCATGGTAGGGGCTGCAGTCTTATGCCTGTTAACTTGAAAGCAAGCTTCCCTGAACACAGTGGGTCTTACTTCTAACGAAACATAAAGATGCTTTCTCCGATTTAAGAGGAATGACGGGATATAAATGGAATAAATAATAACACATCAAATGTTTACCTTCTATGCTCCCACACCAGGAATGTTAAAAGGCCTGGAATATTACATAGAGAGCCTATGAGGTTACCTTGTGGGCATTGTATTATTGCACAATATACATCTAACCAATATGAAGTCACTGGCATGCAATACAAGGCTACGCCAACCAGGCAGTACTTACCCTAATGGCAGGACTGAAGGGAACAGCCACTTTTTTAGTTATTGCTAGATAACCTGGTGCAGAGCCAGTCACTTTATAGTTTCCAGGTACGAGCAATCTCCAGTAATCACCATCCTTAGCTGTGGAAAAAGCAGTATGTTACCACTTCCAGAAATATTCTAGAACCAGCAGGAGCAACCTTCAGATATGCAGGGTCTGCTTTGGTTTCTTTACTGTTTGTCAGGGACAGGGCTCCCCAGAGTGACGATGAGGATGAGGAGGGGGGCAGAGAGTCAGAGGATGGCAGGGACAGGGCTCCCCAGAGCAACGATGAGAGGAACAGAGAGTCAGTGGAGGAAGAAGTAGTTTTGCTTCCTTCTCAGCAGTTTGAAACTAGTCATGAAAGCGAAAGGAGGCTGGAGAGAGGCCAAGTCACTGATAAGCAGTCTCTGACAATAACACGGGGTGGGGAATGATTCGTCAGAGGAAGAGGTAGGACGACAGCCAGAACCTCCCCATGCTCATAGGTTAACGAGGGTCAGGGAAAGGCGTCAATCAAGGAAGCAAAAGGTGGGGTTCTGGCGAACATCCTGTTGGCGCCAAAATTGGAGCTCAGATGCCTCAACATCTTGAAAGAGGCAGGAGCCGTGGGAGCTGTTCTGAGTTTGACTAATAGTATATATGGGATTGGGAGTGGTGGGGAGAGAGAATGTGATTCTATTCTTGACATGCACCCATTATATAAGCCCGTGTCATCACCTGTTTAAATGTATCACATATGGCATAACTTACCTGAAGTAATATCATGGTTTAGTCCCTCTACAGAAATGGTGGCATTAGCAATGGGATTGCCCTGAAGATCTCTAACAAATCCTTTCACCCCACGATGGATCTGAAAAAAATACTTCTTTGTTATCAATAGTCTGTCTTTTCTTATGTGCTCTCTGTTACATCTGTTAAATAATCTTTTGAGCCCTGTGAGGTAGGCCAATAATGCCCTTGTCTTAAATATGGTGCATTCAGTCAGAGACACCCCTTGAAAACTGCAGGTTGATACCCCGGCTTGTTCCAAAGTGGTTAATCCTTGTTTTATGGTTTGGACAAATCAGGAAACTATGGTTAAATAGAGATGTCTTTGAGTGAAGTGGCTGTATGTGCAAGCAAAAGGATCATTCATACTTTGGCTTACTCAAGTAAGCTGAGATATGGTTATCTGAATGCAGCCAGTGGCTTGATTAAGGCCATTTGGTGCATTAATGGCAGGGCTTTTAACCAGGGGCTTCCAAGCAAAAGAGCGCAGGACTTGAGTCCAGGCATGACACGTCTTATGTTGGGACACCTTCTCCACTAGCTGGAAGTTCATAAACTCTAGAAACACAGAAGGTAACTTTGCAGCAGCAAAACAAAATAAAAACATATTGACTACATAAGGCCGTTCTAGTTTGCAGAATCTTTGCAGATGATTCTATGTGAAACAGTAAGTGCCTAACAGTTAACAAAGTTATCTTGTAGTAAAGGGTGAAAGCCTGCAATGCCCTCTGTATACATTTTACAAAGAATTAAATAGGCATGACTGAATGAGCCAGTCCTTGGGAATATTTTATTTGGCAAACTGGGCATTTCCTCCCTAGAAAAACTAGTTTTAAATGTGTTTTTATTCGTCTCTAGTTTTACTAGTAAACTACACTGAGTGCATAATAGTACCAGTTACAAAGCATAACAAACCAATAATTCTTCTATATGGATTTTTTTCCCCTTGGAGAAACTATTTACGAAACAGAAGGTTTCTGGGTGCTGATTGCAGTGCTGTGATTGATCTCTAATCAAATCCTGTAATATGTGATTATGATGCCCATACTGGGAAGTGTTCACCCTTGCAGTTTTACAATCTATTACTTCTCATAGTTACAGCGAGTAAGCATATCCTGTTGCAAGAACAATATGACATTTAAATTGCAATTCCTATGCAGATACTTTTGGTGAATAAGCCTCACAGGGCAACAAGATTTGTTTCTGAGTGTACCTGCATGGCACTGTGTTGCAGGTGGAGCTGTGGTCTAAGCCACTGAGCCTCTTGGGCTTGCCAAACAGAAGGTTGGTGGTTCAAATCCCCCTGACCGGGTGAGCTCCCATTTCTCTTTCCCGGCTTCTGCCAACCTAGCAGTTCAAAAGCACACCAGTGCAAGTAGATAAATAGGTACCACTGAGGTGGAAAAACAGTGTTTCCATGCACTCTGGCTTCCGTCACGGTGTTCCATTGCGCCAGAAGCGGTTTAGTCATGCTGGCCACATGATCTGGAAAGCTCTCTATGGACAAACACTGGCTCCCTTGTCCTGAAGCGAGATGAGCACTGCAACCCCATAGTCGCCTTTGACTGGACTTAACCGTCCAGGGTCCTCTACCTTTTTACCTTACTGTGTTGTTAGTCTGTATAGACCGCATCTAAGTAGTATGCAGAGTAGACCCTAAGGCAATTAATTTAAATGAGACTACTCTGATTTGGTCAGATGCCACCCTGTATACTTTTCCCACCACAGTGAGATGACCATACTCAGGAACAGTACAAGTGACAACCATTAGGCACTTTTTAGAAATAATAGCAGATATTCTGAGGGATCTGATGCATTAGACCTAGTCAGGCATTCAGATTCCTCATGCAACAAGGCCAAAGCTCTAGCTTCACCCCACTTCCCTCCACAAGGCAGAGGAATAGCTACTGAAGTAGGTAAACTTTTGAACTCGTGTAAGCTCCCATACAATTTGGAGTCCTGATCTCCCAAGGACTCTCACTGCCTTGGGAGGATACATGAGTATAGCAGACTCCCCAATTCAGATACCTGCCTCCAACTCATGGAAGAGTGTGTACACTCATCCTCTCTCTTGCTATTGCAGTTGTGTGATGGATTAGAAAGCCTGAATGAGCCTTTTGTTTGACCTGTAATACAGTGCTGGTGATTCAGAAAACTAGTGCTCTCAGCTAAAAGTTACCAACTTTTAATAAATCTTTTGTAAACAGGACTGACATTTCAGTGCAAGAACACATTCTATTCTCTAATCCTCAAGCAGGGGCAGAATTTATGCAATTGTTTCTGAGAGAAAACCATTATCACATGGTAATCTTTCCTCGCCATTCTACTGTGGTTAAGCTTTCATGTAAAAAGGTAGCCTCGTGTGGTTAGGTTCATAATCATGTTTTGAAGTGGTTTGAACATAGATCAATATGTGATTAAATCCCCAGTCTGAGCATATGGAGTGCAACTAAGCAGAAGACTGTTTAACTATTGATGAACAACCGGACATAACTAATCTGGGGTTGGTTCCTGCCCCACTCATGCCATAACTTGCCCTTCCTACTTCTCTTTTACCTGCTCAATATAATTGATAAGTGAATTCTTGTTGTCCTCCCAGTAACTCTTCAGTGTTTCCTCTGGAGGGAATTTTTCACAGCTAAGCTCCACAGTGATTTCAAAACAATTGCTGCTGAGGTAGTTGAAGTCCTGCATGCCTGCATTATAAGCATACAGACAGGTTGACATTTGGACAAGCATTGAGTTCTATGCAATGAAAACAGGACTTAAAAGATGTCTCTGTGTAATCTCGAAAGCAGGTCTCCAGCCCTACAATCTGTTTTTAAAAGTCTCACACATATATTTCAGGGTTGTTGTTGTTGTTGTTGTTGTTTTTCAATTTTAAGAATGGTTTTCTCCATGGCATCAAAATTTTCAGAAATGTTGTCCTCTCAAATTAATGTAAATTAGCTAAAGGCCACCCAGAGATAATGTAGGAGAATCAGAGCTAACATTTATTTCTTATTTGCTTGAAGTATTCATGTTGCCCTTCAGTATATAAAACTCCCTGGGCAGCTAACAATTCACTCAATATGTGATTCTTGAACTCAAGTCAGATACATAATGTGCCGAAATGGCTAACTTCGTGCAATGAATATCTTGGCAGTCACAGCTCTGTGTAATGATTGTGTGAAACCTAATATTGCATCTGGTGCGTATATTCCACTGGGATACAATTGGCTCAAAAAGTTCCATTTTCGGAAGCCAAAAAAACAGTTTCCAGGTATAGTTCAATTAATTCCAGATGAACAAGGAAACATGTTATTATGTGTACAATAAAACATGCAAATGACAGATAATGGCACAGCCAATGAAGCTTCTAGAAATAATTTGAAACAGGGGTTTCTTCCTAATCTTGCAATTCACCAAAAAGAAAAACCAAAGGCAATGTACCAGTGCTAATGATGTGGAGGAGACTTTAAAACGTTGGAGCCAATGTTAAAATGTGTGTCGACAGTACACATTACCAGCTGCACATGTTTAAGACATTATGAATCAATCAAAGACATATGCTCACCAATAAAAAAGGAAGGAAGGAGGGCGGTGATGAGTGAGTGAGTGAGTGAGTGAATGAATGAATGAATGAATGAATGAATGAATAAATAGGAGCAGGCTTCTGTATATGCATCTCCTTCTGGGTCCAGAAGTAAATATACAGAATGTTCTAATGCCGACATAGTTGGAATGCCCTACATAGAGCTCACCATAGTCAGCACTGATCACCTGAATGGTGAGGTGCAGACCTGAATGTAGGTTCTCTCTTATTATCAGGGTTGAGAACAGGAGACAAAGGAAAGTAAGCCTGAGTTTAGGGGGCGGGGCTTCCTTGAAAAGATTGTCAGTCATGTCCAACTTGACAACCGTGCATTCAAGTCTCCAGATTTTGGCTACATTTTGTTTTTCATATATACCAAATATTTTAAATGTGGCAACTAAATACTGTGTGACACTTGAAGATTGATATCTCCAGCAAACTCTAGGCAGTGTACCAGAAGGTTATTTTCACAATAAAGACTGTTAAACACTGTTATTGGGTTGTTGCTTTTATTTTGATTATATATATTGTGGTTTTTATGTTGATTTTATCTGTGAACCGCCCTGAAACCTCCAGGTAAATAAATAAATTAAATCAACAAATCAACGGTGCTCCATTTAAAAAACAAATAAAGCTTAAGAAAAATGTGATATTGATGCAATTCACTGTAAATACGTTTTGCATAAATGTTAAGATGAATGTGCAATGCAAATGACAGTGAAATCCTAACCATGCCTACTCAGAATTAAGACTTATTGTATTCATTGGGGCTTACTCCCAGGTAAGTAGGGTTAGGATTACAACCTTAGACATTGAAGGTGGTATTCTAGACTAGTCCTACTTAGAGTAGACCCACTGATGGACATGACTAACTTAGAGTCATTGCTTTTACTGAGTCTACTCTGAGTGGGACTTAATTGACTACAACTCCACATTTTAAAGTCAGCCCTATATTACCATAGTCTGCTAATTTCATAATGTGTCACAGCATTGCATGCAGGACATCTTGTTCCCCTTTGTATTTGCTATACAAAGCCTCCATTTGCTATAGTAAAACCTATGCCACGAATGTTTGTTGTGTGCCCAACAATAATAATTTAATTAAAATGAGTAACAACTGCAAGAGTTGCAGACTAGGCTAACAACACCTTAAAAACAAAGGCCGCAGTCCTGCAGCCTGTAAAGTTGCTTTGCTCCTATTGACTTCAATAGGACTTAAGCAGCTAATGTACAGGAATATATCCATCAGCACTGAAAATGCAGTCTGGCTGCAGGACAAGGTAATCTTCTTGCTGGTGCTATTTCTGTGCAGGAGAATCAGATTAGAGTCCCTTAATCCTGCACTTTGGGAGCCCTTTTAGGAATACAGACTAGCAATGCTCAGGGGTGCTTAAAAGCAAAGGAAAACCCTCCAATGTCTGGCTATTATGTGTCTTAGGGGAAATTGACTGTTTCACTCATATTCATCTATACAGGCAAGGTGACCAGGTACTTCTATGTCGTCAATAGTTTATTCAACAGGTGCAAGCAGTGCTGAGAAAAGTTGCTCTTCTTGAAATTTGTCGTTCTGCTTAACTATTTTCAAGGCACAGGAAACCTGTCCTTCTTTGTACCTTGTCATCCTGTACAATTGAACAAAGAAGCTTTTGAGTTTTATGGTATATATGCATAGCTGTTTCTCCCCTCTCCTCCACTGTATTCTATATCTGCCTCTTACATCCTCTCTCTGGTCACATATTAAGCTTTTTGTGTGGCAGGGATTCTCTCTCCAAATTGCTTGGTGGTTAGCCTCTACCATATCGGGATACTTTTGTAGTAGATACAAGAAATAGCAAGGTAGGCAACAGTCAGTATGACTGTCACTGATTGTTGTGAGTACAAATCATTTATTCCCAGAGGGCCACTTCTCTCATCACATTTGAGAGATGAGCTTTCAGAAGACACATTTACCTCTATAGAGATGTGCAAAGGTGTTGACGGAACAGTAATACATTTTGCCAAGTTAGACTTACATAAGTGAAGGCAAATTTTTAGAAGTTGCAAGTTTTAGCTACAGTGAAGGGAACCAGCAGTTGATTTGCTGCTGAGACCCACTGTCCATTCACGTGTGTTGGTGTATGTGTACACACTGTAATTGTTATTCTTTACAATAAACGAATCTCTGAAGTATCGTAACGGATTGACACAAACCTCCTGGAACACTGTACCAAGCCCCACCATTGGTTGTTCCATCTATGAAACTGCTGTCGTCATCATTCTTGCGACACGGTGGCCTGTTTGGATCAGACATGGCGGGATTAAAGGATGAATAGCTTCGAGCTAAGCTTTGGAAAATAGCGTCATCTGGGCAGGAGCTGTATTCATGTGCACTACCTGAGGAAATAAAACCAAAAACATGTAGAGGAACAGATAGACTTATTTTTTTCCTATGTTGTTCTGTGTCTGTTGCTTTTGCCCAAAATATTTACTCTTGGGGGTGGGGGGAGTCTCATAGGAAAAAGGCTGGATGCACTTAATTTATTTATTTCAAATAATTTTTAAACTACTTTGCATTTTAAAAGATTATCAGAGCCATTTAAAACAATAAATCCAAGTTCAATAAAAGAGCTCAGAACAATAAAACAATCATGAAAACAAAAACAAAGGTAGCTAAAACTAGCCTTATTTGTATTTATTTAAATCTAGTCACATTGCACATACAAATCAGGCAGCCACGTTGCAGTTAAAATTATCTGAGCAGTTAAAATTATTCTAGCTTTGGAGAGATTCTGAAATTTGATTTTAAATTCATTTTGGATTACATCGAGGACTGTGGGGAGTGGGACTGTGGGGAATGGGTGAGCTGGATGAAGGGTGATGGAGACAATTTTGGGTTGGAATCCCCCAGAGACCTACTCCTCAACGAGAAAGGAAAGAAACTAAGACAGAGACCAACAAGAGACAAGGAAAAGGGCAAGCACAAACAAGATGAAGAAGAATTGCAGAAGGGACATGGAAGAGATTTAAGGGCCTCGGACATAAGGCTTCCAGGCTGATGGACTAGACGGAATGGACAATAAGGACTGACATGACCCGAGACCAGGAAGAAGAGACGCTGGATGATGATTGGAAGAGAATTTATAATGGAAACTTTTTTATTTTAGAATCAGCTAATGAATATTAGGGAAAATGTGGGAATGAAACTATACGACTCTAGCAGAAATGATATTAGGAGTTATGTATATTTGAAATTTAAGATTTAAGTTTTAAGGCACTTAGGGGTAAGATAAGGATAAATAAATCAAGGTAATCTGAATAATAGAATATGTCATTTAGCCACCAACATTTAGGGACACATTTACACATTTACATTTTATAAAGATTACATATAAGATATTTTAAAGTATACTTAAGATGTAGTGTGTGAACATTATGTCTAAACTCTCACCTGTGTTTAATGTTGAAACAAGCCAGTTTTATAAACCATAGTTTGAAACTGGCTCATTTTAGTAAGCAACCATGCCCTTGCAGGGTGCTGAATGAGGCCACCTTTCCTCCACTGCTGACTTCTGGTGTCTACAGTCATTCTATACCAGGGGTCAGCAAACCTTTTCAGCAGGAGGCCGGTCCACTGTCCCTCAGACCTTGTGGGGGGGCTGGACCATATTTTGGAGGGGGAAAATGAACGAATCCCTATGCCCCACTAATAACCCAGAGATGCATATTAAATAAAACCACACATTCTACTCATGTAAAAACACTCTGATTCCCAGACCATTTGCGGGCTGGATTTAGAAGGCGATTGGGCTGGATCCAGCCCCTGGGCCTTAGGTTGCCTAATCCTGTTCTAAACCTTACTCTCTTACACTGTAGCTGTGATCAGTAATTCTATCAGCTGCCAGTGGCATG
The DNA here is from genome assembly GCF_964106645.2 of Podarcis pityusensis. Lineage (NCBI taxonomy): Eukaryota > Metazoa > Chordata > Lepidosauria > Squamata > Lacertidae > Podarcis > Podarcis pityusensis. Next base: position 33,565,138 of record NC_138034.1, read on the forward strand.
CAGAAATACTGTATCTTTCTGAAGACATTACATACTGCCACAGAATTATGGAAACTGAACTTTCTACAGCTCCAGAATGATGGCATATTTCACATGCTTGTGAAATGAACAGATTGCACATTCAAGCATATTGTACATACCAGTTCGAGTCTCATCATAAGGGTAGTTTGCTACAAGGTCCCCACCATGGAGGTTGGCAGACAGCACAAAGGGGATATCCATAATCCAGTGAATTACACTTTTTGTTTCAGGCGCAAGCTATTGAAGAAGAAACATGTATTATTCACCAGCACTTCAAAGCCAGTAAATAGGTTAATACTGTATAACAAGCGCTATCACATAAGCTTTATTTAGAGTCCTGTGAAATTCCATGACTTCTGAAAATTGAATCAGAATTACATTATATATTCAGGATGTACCAATAAAAGGTGCTGATGTATGATTACAACACACAAGTTTACTAATAGGTGCATTACACAAGTTGAGTGTAGTAAAAGGTAAAGGTAAAGGGACCCCTGACCATTAGGTCCAGTCGTGACCGACTCGGGTTGCTGTGCTCATCTCACTTTATTGGCTGAGGGAGCCGGCGTACAGCTTCTGGGTCATGTGGCCAACATGACTAAGCCGCTTCTGGCGAACCAAAGCAGCGCACAGAAATGCCGTTTACCTTCCCACCGGAGTGGTACCTATTTATCTACTTGCACTTTGACGTGTTTTCGAACTGCTAGGTTGGCAGCAGCAGGGACCGAGCAATGAGAGCTCACCCTGTTGCGGGGATTCGAACCGCCGACCTTGCGATTGGCAAGCCCTAGGCTCTGTGGTTTAACCCACAGCGCCACCCACGTCCCAGCTGAGTGTAGACTTAGGCCTAAACGCAACACATTAATGGGCTTCAGCCATCTTAACTCTCTGTTGGATTTAGGCCTCAGAGTCACACAATATGTGTATGTGAAGAAGCCCACAGAGGTCCCCTGCTGCCTTCACCCATTTCTGGCCTTGGGTCCAACTGAATATTCAGAAGAGATCTGGATCTCCAGGGAATGTCTAAGCAGCAGCAGGTTGAATTTGTAGGGGAGAAAATATGCCACTCTAGAAGCATGTCATCGGGTGGCTAGACTTTTATTCTGTCAGACCTATAGCCTTAAGGAATTTTATGCTTGGTTATGGCCTCTTTGATATTCTTTATTGCCTAACTTTACTGTTCTTTGTATTCTCTGTTTTTAATGTTTTATTATTGCGATCATTGGACTTTTGCTGTATTTGTTTGTACCATAAGGCACTTTGAGGGTCTTCCAATGGGAAAATGGCCCATAAATACTAAAACAAATGAACAAAGAAGTGTTGAGAATACATTTGAGGTCAAGTATGCCCTTCTGCTCTACTCTAGCAAGAAAAAAGGATGCTCTTTAAAAAGATGTTCTAGCATCATGCTCTTAAAAACACTAACATGTCCTGTCCTGAAGCCCTTGTCCATCCTATCTTGAATTCCTAGTTCTGATCCTGTCTGCTTGCCTTTTCAGCATTCCTGGTCCAGAGAAGACCTCAAGTTGAAACCTAAAAAAATACTCCTCTGGATTTTGCACAACCTTTGGTTTTCACCTTGCTCTTGACCATATTATACATAGGTTCTGGCCATTTGTCTACATCCATCTGCAACCACATAGACAAAAGGAGAGGAGTACCAAAAGGTGGGGGAGGGGAAGGTCTTTCCTCTGTAGAGTAAAACTAGTCATCTGAAAGAAACATGCTACGGAAATCTAGAAAGGTTTATCATGTGCTGAAATATTTGAATCAATACAACTTTCTGTCCCAATTCTGCTTTATTTATTAAATTTTCAGACCCCCGTGGATTGATTCTTTTTTTAATGCCTGGGTGGATCTACACACAGGAAAGAAACCACTATAAATAAGTCAGAAATTAAATCATTATAGAAAGGTTTTTGTTCTATCTGGCTCCATCTGGTGTTGCATGTTTATAACGCATTCAAATCACTGTATTTTGATTAATGTAGATGAGTCCCCTGATTGAAAGGGCATATGGAACTCTCTGAAGAGAAACAGATGACCGTCTATAATGTTGATGGTAAACTGCAATTATTTACCTTTGGGTTCTGATCCACAGCTTTCTTCAGGCTTTTCAGTAAGTGATTATTTGGACCTCCTTCTTTCTCATGGACATAAACTATTCTATCCAGGTCAGGGAAATTTCGGTTTAGATCTATTCCCTGGGCATTACTTCGGCCAACAAACCAATCTTTGAGTTCACCAGGCTAAAAAGAAGAAGTAATCAAGAGGGATTATTAGAAAATAGCACTGATGCTATCATTTAATAGTATAACATAGTTTCCATGAGAAATGGCCCATTTAGCTCATCACTGTGTTGTCTTGGTGGTGACTTGAAAGACTCTCAGAAAAATTCAAAAGCATGGCATTCTGGAAACATTCACCAGTATCTGCATCTAGTCCTCAGAAGCATACTGATTCTCGTGGCTGATTTAACACATGCATATTCTTCACTTGATGACTGACACTCACTGTCTCCGTTGACAGAATTGTGTCTGAGTTGATACGCAAGTTCTGTGGTGCTTAGCCACAGTGAATTAACCAAAATTAACCAAAAAATATAGCTAACTAGCAGCCTCATACCTGACACTGCTTAGGAATTCGATATATATAAAAAATTCACTGCAGTTTTGAAAATAGTGATTAAAATCAGTGCAGTTTTGAAAAGTTCCACCAGCTATCTCCAGTCAAAAGGATGTCTAACAGTATCCAGAGAGAGAAAGAGAAACTTGCTACTCAATCTCAGGAACCGTCATACAAAATTTGGTTATGATATCTTAAGGTGTCCAAATGTACAGTGAACAAACAAATTTCCAAAATACATAGTAGATATTGAAAATTACATGGGTTAAAAAAATGAGTAGACATTCTAATAGCCACTTCCTCACAGCTGTATAAAATTAGGAGTCCTTGAAATTTAGAAATAATAGTTCAATATGAGATAAATGCACACATCTACTATGTATTGATCAAAGTATTAGTAGCAATGTTGGTTCTTGGAATAAGAAATGCAGGACAAATATGAAAAAGAAAAGCTTTCCTTTGGGCCAATCTGTGTTTAAATGCAAGGTGTCCATGAGAAAATGTAACATGGAGCCACCAGAGGGTGCTCCCACACTGAACATCCCTAATCTATAATTTATTGGTGTTTCAAGGCAACCATGACTCACTTATCAGCAAGTAACTTTGGGATAGTTCTAACTGCATGTACAATGTATCTGAAACTGAAAGAAGCTAGGTGAAATCTGCAAAATGCTCCATGTAGAATGCCAGTGAGAGGAAGTGAGATAACACCAGGCATGGATGACAACGATGAATGCCTATTTATGCACATTATGTAAGCTAAACCACTTAAAGATTCTATTAAACACTGGCCTGCGAGTGCTCCAATTGGAGAACAGCCTTTACCAAAGGTATCATGGACTTTGAAGATGCTCAAACTCAGGACAAAAGGGAGAAATGTGCTAAGAGGAAGGCACGCTTGGCAAACACTCACTGTAATCAACTCCCGCCCGAAAACCTATGTCCCCACTGTGGAAGGACATGTGGATCCAGAATTGGCCTCCACAGTCACTTACGGATTCACTGTTAAAACCGTGTTTATGGAAGACTATCTTACTCAGCTACAAGTAATTGCCAAAGAAGAAGAAGTAAGCCACTTAGAGATTGGTATGATTTTTTATAAACAAATGTTTGTGGCATTGTAGCCACTAAGGAACAGTGCCATGTAAGTGGCCTTTCACTCATGACACACACAGAATAATCCAAGTGTATATGTTATGGTTACATTGCTAAAGCTAGAAGGCCCTTGGGGAGGTCATTGTCAGGGTGGGAAACAAGCCCTCTTCTTACGTCCCAATCCACACATTCAATAAATGTGTGCATTAGATCAGGAGACAATCCACTGGCCCTGGCCCTGGCCCCAATTTCTGCACGCTGGGAGGAATGTACAAAAATGACTTTGCATATGTACAACTGTACATGCTGTTCTGGATCTATACTCCTGATCAGGAACCTTAACCACACAATATTGCCTATGTGGCTAGTAGCAATGGACCGCCTCATCCTACATGAATTTGTCTAATCCTTAATAATAATAATAATAATAATAATAATAATAATTTATTTATACCCTGCCCATCTGGCTGGGTTTCCCCTGCCACTCTGGGCAGCTTCCAACAAAATATAAAAATCTTCCCTAAACAGGACTACCTTCAGATGTCTTCTAAAAGTCAGATAGTTGTATATTTCCTTGACATCTGATGGGAGGGCATTCCACAGGGTGTGTACCACAACCGAGAAGGCCCTCTACTTGGTTCCCTGTAACTTGGCTTCTTGCAGTGATGGAACCACCAGAAGGCCCTTAGAGCTGGACCTCAGTGTCCAGGCTGAACGATGGGGGTGCAAACACTACTTCAGGTATACTGGGCTGAGGCCATGTTGGTGGCCATCACTCCATCCTGTATATCATCCACAAGGACATAATATAAGTGATGATTTTAGCCACCACTGTAAACTCCTCATTTCAAACCTGCTGCACTGAGCAATAATACCACTGGTAAATGCATTCAACAAATTCTATTAATGAAAATATTTGCTTATGTGGCTACTGCTTGCATACCTGTGACGCTGCCTTCTCAAAGCCATCTGGATTCAGCGACGGCATGATGTGGATACGTGTGCTGTGAATCAAGTTGATGATGGTCTCATTGCCCTTCTGATATTCATTGCAGAGGTACTGAGCTAAGAAGATGAGGAGCTCCCTTCCCACAGCTTCATTTCCATGCATGTTGCCAACGTATTTGAATTCTGGCTCCCCTAAAACACAAAGAAAAATGTGGTGTTGGGCATATACACATAACAATAATCAAAATGAATAATGTACACATCAGATCACACGCAGAGAGAGATCATACAATCATATAATAAAATCACCCAGATCCTAGTTTGCTTCTCAATTCAGGGGGTGATTTTTATCACCTCCCACCTACATCTAAGGCTCCCCTTCTTGTATTCATGTAAGGAAAGTCAGGACTCAAGTTAATGCGCACCAGATCATGACAACCTAGAATCCAAGCCAACATGTATCAGATCACACTGACGGGCTAAAGTCCTGTACAGTGTAACAAGGAGTGATGTCCAATTGAAATAATAATGCAAGCATGTGTAATTGCATTCTGCATTATTGTTGTTGACGTATTTGATTTTCTAAGATTCCCATTCACTTTTTTTTTTTAAATGCAGTTATTTGTCTACAGTAACAGAATTTCCAGTGAACCCTGTAAAACGGGCATGTATGCTATACACTCGTACCTTGCAAGTTGAACAGAATCTGTTCTGGAAGTTTGTTCGACTTCCAAAACATTAGGAAACCAAACTGTGGCTTCTGATTGGCTGCAGGAAGCTCATGCAGCCAATCAGAAGCTTCAGAAGCCCTGTCGGATGTTTGGGTTCCAAAGAACGTTCACAAACTGGAACACTCACTTCCGGGTTTGCAGCGTTCGGGAGCCAAAACATCCGAGTACCAAGTCGTTCAGGATCCAAGGTATGACTATACTTCAAAATGACTCACCTCGTGGGGTGGGATATGCAATGCTATCTTCCCAGAGAGATATCTGGCATTTACTGGGAGGGAGAAGGGTGAGGTGGCACCAGGGTTGGGGCTCTGTGCCACCAATCCAGAGTCTTTGAATATATGAGTGTACAATAATTTATATACACTACACATATACATAAACAAATTGCCAATATTAACAATATTATTACATTACTTTGTTGGAGCAGCAAGCAGAGCTATTAAAACCCTATACTGGGTCTCTTCAACATCTACAGCTGCTGCAATGCTGGTGCTGAGAAATACAATCTGAGCATCTGGTAATGTGACTTTTCTTTTAGGTCTGGCAACAAAATCATAATATAGTCTCTGATTCATATAAGCTGTTTTGTCTAAAGGGCGAAAGAGTTGGATAATAATCATTTTCAATATTAAAATACGTTTCAAGATTGCACTAGAAAGTATCATTCTAAATGTAAATTCAGACCAAGAGTCAAAATACATTAGGCATATGAGAAAACCGTAATATGAGTTATATTTAAACAAACATGGTATGACCAGGCACTTATTATTAAAACCTAGGTGGGGGAGCAAGATGGGCCGGGCATAATGCCACTCTGCCTGCCTGGGTATTTGGTAAGGTACCAAGCCAAGCTGGAGGGACAAGGTGGGGGAACTGTGGTAGGCCAATGAAGTTCCCTCTCCTCCTTGGGAGGTTGCATCTGGTGCTGGGACAAAGAAGCAGACTAGGGATGCTGTTGGTGTACCATCCACCCTGCTGCCCAACAGCCTCTCTGGATGACTTCAACATCCATACTGAGGATGCCTTGAGACCAGCTTGGGATTTCATAGTCTCCATGGTGACCATTGGGACTGTCTCAGATGGTCACTCGCCCGACACACAGAGCAGGACATACCCTTGATTTGATCTTTGCTCCTTGTGAGGAGGGGAGTGGTCTGGAAGTAGGGTAGATATTATCCCATGGTTATGGTCCACTTTCTGGTGAAGTTTAATCTAGCATCAACTACTTCTGTCTGCAGGATTGGGGGACCAAGCTGGATGGTCCGCCATCAGAAGCTGATGGATTCTGAGGTATTTCTGATGGCTCTGGGGGATTTTCCATTGGATAGAGCAAGTGTTCCTGCTGAAGCTCTTGCTTCACTGTGGAAACGTGAGGTGAGTTGGGCCTTCCCTGGCACCATAGAGATTGCATTGCTCACTAGTGACAATCAAATGTGCATTACAGAGATACTGTATCTCTTAGTGAGCTGATTAATCAGCTCTTAGTGAAATGATTAATCAGAAAGTCTTCACTGGAAGCATCTTAATATTTATCTCAACAATATATATACTGCTTAAAACCAAGGTTTCTAAGGGCTGGTACCTGCGTATAGCCTCCCATTTTAAAATAGCTAAATAATTAACTAATAAAAATAGCTAAGTATATTTATTCTTGCCATCTCATTTTTGACCACATCCAACTTAGTAAGTTGGATGTGGTCAAAAATGAGATGGCAAGAATAAATATTGACATCCTGGGCATCAGTGAACTAAAATGGACGGGAATGGGCGAATTCAGTTCGGATGACCATCATATCTACTACTGTGGGCAAGAATCCCGTAAAAGAAATGGAGTGGCCCTCATAGTCAACAAAAGAGTGACAAAAGCTGTACTGGGATGCAATCTCAAAAATGATAGAATGATCTCGATACGAATCCAAGGCAGACCTTTTAACATCACAGTAATCCAAGTTTATGCACCAACCACTGGTGCTGAAGAAACTGAAATTGACCAATTCTATGAAGACTTACAACACCTTATAGAAATGACACCAAAGAAGGGTGTTCTTCTCATTATAGGGGATTGGAATGCTAAAGTAGGGAGTCAAGAGATAAAAGGAACAACTGGCAAGTTTGGCCTTGGAGTTCAAAAAGAAGCAGGGCAAAGGCTAATAGAGTTCTGCCAAGAGAACAAGCTGGTCATCACAAACACTCTTTTCCAACAACACAAGAGACGACTCTACACATGGACATCACCAGATGGGCAGCATCGAAATCAGATTGATTATATCCTCTGCAGCCAAAGATGGAGAAGCTCTATACAGTCAGCAAAAACAAGACCTGGAGCTGACTGTGGCTCAGATCATCAGCTTCTTATAGCAAAATTCAAGCTTAAACTGAAGAAAGTAGGAAAAACCACTGGGCCGGTAAGATACAATCTAAGTCAAATCCCTTATGAATACACAGTGGAAGTGAGGAACAGGTTTAAGGATTTAGATTTGGTGGACAGAGTGCCTGAAGAACTATGGATGGAGGCTCGTAACATTATACAGGAGGCAGCAACTAAAACCATCCCAACGAAAAGGAAATGCAAGAAAGCAAAGTGGCTGTCCAACGAGGCTTTACAAATAGCGGGGGAGAGAAGGCAAGCAAAGTGCGAGGGAGATAGTGAAAGATACAGGAAATTGAATGCAGATTTCCAAAGAATAGCAAGGAGAGACAAGAAGACCTTCTTAAACGAGCAATGCAAAGAAATAGAGGAAAACAATAGAATGGGAAAAACCAGAGATCTGTTCAAGAAAATTGGAGATATGAAAGGAACATTTCGTACAAAGATTACCATAATAAAAGACAAAAGTGGAAAGGACCTAACAGAAGCAGAAGACATCAAGAAGAGGTGGCAAGAATACACAAGGAATTATACCAGAAAAAAATGGATGGCTCGTACACCCCAGGTAGTGTGGTTGCTGACCTTGAGCCAGACATCCTGGAGAGTGAAGTCAAATGAGCCTTAGAAAGCACTGCTAATAACAAGGCTAGTGGAAGTGATGATATTCCAGCTGAACTATTTAAAATTTTAAACGATGATGCTGTTAAGGTGCTACACTCAATATGCCAGCAAGTTTGGAAAACTCAGCAGTGGCCAGAGGATTGGAGAAGATCAGTCTACATCCCAATCCCAAAGAATGCTCCAACTACCGCACAATTGCACTCATTTCACACGCTAGCAAGGTTATGCTTAAAATTCTACACGGTAGGCTCAAGCAGTATGTGGACCGAGAACTCCCAGAAGTGCAAGCTGGATTTCGAAGGGGCAGAGGAACCAGAGACCAAATTGCAAACATGGGCTGGATTATGGAGAAAGCTAGAGAGTTCCAGAAAGACATCTACTTCTGCTTCATCGACTATGCAAAAGCCTTTGACTGTGTCGACCACAGCAAACTATGGCAAGTTCTTAAAGAAATGGGAGTGCCTGATCACCTCATCTGTCTCCTGAGAAATCTCTATGTGGGACAAGAAGCTACAGTTAGAACTGGATATGGAACAACTAATTGGTTCAAAATTGGGAAAGGAGTACGGCAAGGCTGTATATTGTCTCCCTGCTTATTTAACTTATATGCAGAATTCATCATGCGAAAGGCTGGGCTGGATGAATCCCAAGCTGGAATTAAGATTGCTGGAAAAATATCAACACCCTCAGATATGCAGATGACACAACCTTGATGGCAGAAAGTGAGGAGGAATTAAATAACCTTTTAATGAGGGTGAAAGAGGAGAGCGCAAAATATGGTTTGAAGCTCAACATAAAAAAAACGAAGATCATGGCCACTGGTCCCATCACCTCCTGGCAAATAGAAGGGGAAGAAATGGAGGTAGTGAGAGATTTTACTTTCTTGGGCTCCATGATCACAGCAGATGGTGACAGCAGTCATGAAATTAAAAGACGCCTGCTCCTTGGGAGAAAGGCGATGGCAAACTTAGTATCTTAAAAAGCAGAGACATCACCTTGCCAACAAAGGTCCGTATAGTTAAAGCCATGGTTTTCCCAGTAGTGATGTATGGAAGTGAGAGCTGGACCATAAAGATGGCTGATCGCCGAAGAATTGATGCTTTTGAATTATGGTGCTGGAGGAGACTCTTGAGAGTCCCATGGACTGCAAGAAGATCAAACGTATCCATTCTTCAGGAAATCAGCCCTGAGTGCTCACTGGAAGGACAGATCCTGAAGCTGAGGCTCCAATACTTTGGCCACCTCATGAGAAGAGAAGACTCCCTGGAAAAGACCCTGATGTTGGGAAAGATTGAGGGCACAAGGAGAAGGGGACGACAGAGGACAAGATGGTTGGACGGTGTTCTCAAAGCTACAAACAAGAATCTGACCAAACTGCGGGAGGCAGTGGAAGACAGGAGTGCCTGGTGTGCTCTGGTCCATGGGGTCACGAAGAGTCGGACACGACTAAACGACTAAACAACAACAACAACAAGTATATGAAAAATGTTTGTGTTACATTTATGTGGTCACAGTTTTAGTAAACAAGGCTTCACTTGTTTCCAAAAAAGGAGCTTTATGTTGAGATGATCAGTGTGTATTACAAAAAAAAAAAAAAAATGCTTTTCAGTCTGTCTCTTATCCCCCCAAACCACAATAGCATCTAATGTTTTGTTTTGCCCATTTCAAATGCCTTTCCCCTTCATTCATTCTATTAAGAAATGCAGTTTTCTGTGTACCAGAATAATAAATAGTAAGTTAGTTGACATTTGGAACAAGGGAAAAAATAATAATAGAATCATGGAAGGAACCCAAGTCCAACCTCCTGCAATGAAGAAATCTCATCTGACAAGTGCCCTAAAATATAATTTTGGTGATACAAGATCATAATCTCCATAAATTAATGTGGGAAAGTGCTATTCATCTGTCAACTATATGTGTCTGTAATAATAGCAAGTACTTCATATCTGAAGTGTCCTGGAGTGGACCTGGTGCTATCTCATAGCCATGGGAATTGACCTCACCTCACCTTAGAGGCAACAGAAGGCTGGTAGCAACATACCTCTGATTTGTGGGTTCCCCATAACATTAGCAACCTCATAGTAAAGAAGAGCAGCCTTCCCCAACCTGGCGCCCTCCAGATGTTTTGGTCCACAATTCCCATCTTCCCTGGTCATTGGGCCATGCTGTTTGGGTCTGACTGGAATTGGGAGTCCAACCTCATCTGGTTGGAGAAGGCTAGAGTAGAGTGACAAATTACTTGGAAAAATGCTCTTTGATCTACATTTGTTTTTGATACAACCAAAGGTTAGAATCTGCTTTTGAAAGCTTGGGCCTTATATTACGGCTACAAAGAAAGCACGTTTGTGAAGGAAGAAGCATGAGACCCTTCTATAAGATTTGCCAGATTCCTGGATCTTTTAATTGTTGAAAATTATAAATGGACTCACAGAAAGTCCAAAAAATACTGGGCATGGGGGAAGATACAAGGTTACTTGTTGTCTGAATATCAGAAACAAATCCTGAACAGTTTTTATAACAATTTTATGTAAATAGAACCTCACAGACTACAGAGTAAAATTTAAGGCTTAGTCTTCTTTGTGAGCAGCATTTTGTCTGAAACTTAGAATAAAATTGTACTTTCTAATGTTATTTCTATTCTCTACTAAACATTAGGGGAAATCCAGTGTGACTTGTGTGTTACTAAGCTTGGTGTTTCTGATTATATCCATTTGCCTGTCAGCTTTAAATATTAAAATATGTACACAATTTTTGCAGCCATACATTTTTTCAAATATAAACACCATAAGAAACAGGAAATTAATTAATCTATATGTATTTGAAGTCAGAATTCTGTCGTGTTTTTGCCTTCAATTACAGTGAAATTATCCAGAAATCACTTTAAAAGACAATTTTGCAAGAAAGAAATTGAACATTCTGCTCACAGGAAAATGACAATTATGGGGAAAGCAAAGCTCTGTCTGTTTTCAAGGCATCTGGGAAACAGGTTTTTAAAGTAATATCTGCCATGCAGGAAATCTGTGATTTGTGCAGTTTTAATACTGAATGTGTAGGAGGAGAAGTCATGCAGCTTGTACACAGCTTAGTTCACAATCAAGTGAGACAGAATAGCTTCTCTTTAAGCCTAATGTGGTCTCGGCAACATCTGCTGTATTAAATTAGGTTTAATCAGCTATGTACCTGGTTATATATTAGCATTCCATGCAACAATGTCCAGAAGCATTCAGGACAATCCCAGAGCTATTTCCACTAATGTTAACTGGAGCATTACATCAGTATTTATTTTAATGGCAGAAGGTGGGTTTGAGAGCTGTTTGGAATTCACTCCTCAAACAGGAGAAGAAGAGTTTGGATTTGATATCCCGCTTTATCACTACCCGAAGGAGTCTCAAAGCGGCTAACATTCTCCTTTCCCTTCCTCCCCCACAACAAACACTCTGTGAGGTGAGTGGGGCTGAGAGACTTCAAAGAAGTGTGACTAGCCCAAGGTCACCCAGCAGCTGCATGTAGAGGAGTGGAGACATGAATCCGGTTCACCAGATTATGAGTCTACCACTCTTAACCACTACAACACACTGGCTCTCAAAACCTTTGTACTATCCTGGAAGGAAATGTTCCAAGGACAAAAACACGCAAGAACAAAAGAATGAAGGTGGGCTGCAAGAATCTACACAGCAAAAAAATCACAATCCTAGACCTCTTCCATTTGAGACAATAGACCATAGGCCTTGCTTCCCTAATACTTAAACACCATGTTCATGTCCTTTGTCAGATAAGTGCTACAAAGTGTTGAGTTCTTCGTCTGGGAACCAACAACTAAGCCATATAAGATATATTTATTTGACGTAAAAGCTGTCTAATTCACACTATTGTCTGATGCACAAGTTAATGCCACCATGGAGCAGTCTTGAATTCAAATAGAGTCCTTTTCTCTACTCCTCTACCAAACTGCTCCTTAAAAGCTGTGAACTTTACATTGGGGTTGGGGAAAAGGAGAAAACCATCTGATGAACATGATGAGCTTGAAGGCTTCCAGACCTGATACCAACAAATTTAATGGCCAAACTAGGGAGACAGAGAGTGTTAGGCTTCAATGCCAAGGTCACTGAACTTACCGGTATAGGCTGAATGTTGCCATTGCACTTTTTTGGAACACTGTGAGTTTTCACAGTGGTCTTCCCTGCCCCATTAGATCTTCCTCGACCTAAGAATTATTTGGCTCTTTTGTTCACTTTCCTTTACTTGCTGGCTGTTACTGGAGCAGTCTTGTTAATGATACTGCAGGGGCTCTGAAGGATTTAAGTGTTTCTGTGGAAAGCTACTCATGCCAGAACTCACTCAGTGTGTTGGAGCGGCGATCAAAGCGAGTGTTAATGCTTTCTCCCAAATAATGGGCAATAAACAGTTATCGTTTTCCCTCTTGCAATTTCTTGGCCAGTAAGTGGGACAAATTTCATACCAGATGGCTTATCCCAAGCTTCAGAGGATTTTGAACACAGTGCACATATCTTTCCTTCCATTGTGAGGATATTGCATTTCCCACACATTTAAAGCACATAATTTCATACTTTTCCCAGATACAGAAAGCATACTAACCGTGAACACACAGCATGGAATGGAATCACACCATTGTCACATATACTGACTGGGTCTCTTAGGCAATTCAGTGACATAACCCCTCCGCCCCAATATGGTTGAGTTACTTTTGGAACTTTCCTCTGAGGACCATTTAATTCTTTGAAACTATGCATTTCACTTCTCCGACTTAGGCACTGATTTATTTCTTATTTAAGGGGGTGTAAAGAATGGCATAACTCCTCTGCAACAAGCCTAGCCTCCTCATCCACTATTAGATGGTATAGGGAGAGGCCATATATTCACTGCTCTTCTCTAGCTCTTCTCCTTTTGTATCACAACACTTGGCTCAATGAGAGCTGAAGATGGAACTTCTTATCTCCAAAGATGCAGCAAACAAACCAATTTGAAAGTAGAAGTGCTCTTTCGGGAGAGAAAACAGCATCTTTGTTCCTGCCCCTGTCATCCTGGGGAAGTGACTTTCATCATTGTTCAAGGTGGCATCCTATGCCTGACTTAGATATTTCAGCCTTCCCAATCTAGTGCCCTTTTGATGTTGCTGGACTACAACTTTCATCAGCCCTGACCATTGCCTATGCTAACTGGGCTGATGGGAGTTGTATTTCAAAACGTCGGGAGGATACCAGGCTGGTTATGGTTGCTTTATTCATATAAGCCATGGGCTGACTAGATTCCTCTGTTTATTGTGTGCATTATTTCTCTGACCAGCTAGCGTATCATATATGTATGCTTTGATAATAATTATAAACTATTTGTAATCTGTGTAAGATAGTTCATTGTGAGGTATATCTGACATTTTTAATATATCTTTTGCAGACTGTGGAAGATTTGTCATTTCATTTCTGCCCAACCGTCCATCAAGTCAATAGGATTCGGTTTGACAGTTCCATTTCATTCTTTGTTTACTGTATGAATAAATGGGAAATTGAAAATCCAGCAGCACATAGCAGATGACAGTGCAGCTGCTCCCAATAAGAAATGCATCCAACACTTTATAGTGATGCTCAAATGAGTTGATGGAAGTCTGTTACTATACAAAATCCTCCTTGTTAAGTATATAGAAGAATACAGGGCCTGTCCAGATTTGGGTCTGGTTGCTTGCTTGTTGCATATGTCTTCTGCAACATGTTATTAACACAAAAATAGCATATTAGTGGTGGATTTATAATGGAACATCCACACATCGTTCTACTGTTAGCACATTATTGCCACCTGGAGGGCCACCCTTGTGCCTTAGTGCAACAAAAGCAGGCCCAAAAAGTTAGAAAATCTGAGAAAGTTACAGGAAACACACTTAGTGGAAATGTCTGCCCCAAAACATTTGCAGGTGCAAAGTATTGAAAGCAGGATTGCATATAACCACTCCAATACCACCATGAGCACAAATCATCATGAATGAACAATAAAAGGATGTCTAGGGAAGCCCACATTGAAAATGTCACTTTGGCACTAGTAAGACTGCAGGTGTCCAGAAACAATCAGGAACTAGGTGAACAAACATAAGCTCAATGTAGAGGAAAAATATGATAGTGGCTTTACTTTCATAACTTGGTTTCATTTCTCCTTTCTCTATCCAAATATTTTCCCTTAAAATGGTTCAGGTTTGTCATATTTGGAAATGCATATAACTGGGTGAATTGCTGAAGTTTGTCTGCTTTAATGTACAGACAATAGAAGCTGCATTCTCCAAACACACACCACGTATGCATGCATGCATACTTACATGAAAACACACAGGACATTTAAAACTATCTTGAATGAATACTGTAGTGCCTGTAGTGCCAACAGCAATGAACACCACCAGAAGCATATGATTGGTATCAGAACTATAGTCAGAAGACAACTTTGTATAAGCAGGCTAAATATGAGCTGCCATCCCTTGTTCAATAGGGTGTGATGTTTTCTTTTAATAACATTATATGCCCATTATCAGAGGTAAAAATGACTAATACCTAATGCTCATTAGCTTTAGCCATTGCCCTTTATGGATAAACACGGTGCTTACAGAAAGCTTCCATAACGTAAAATGTGACTTTTTGTTTGATTGATTCAAGGAAAAACAAACACAGGAAGAACAGAGCAGATTAACACTGTCGCATCACTTTATCCCCTTATGCAGTCTTGCCAAAATAAACAGGTGAAGATAAATATGTTAGGGGGATGAACTGCAGTTAGATGATTACAGTGACAAAGAGAGAGAAGATTAAAAGGTGCATTATTTAACACTGCCTGCAAGAAAGTTGAGGAAATCTCTTAAGAGAGTAGTTTAGCTAGATTTAAAAACAAAACAAAAAAGCAGGCAGCACAGCAGTGACCCCAAAGTAGCATGCCATTGCTGGTATTACCTGGGATAGTAAAATGTTGTAAATTACAACTTCCATCACCCCTGACCATTGGATGTGCCAGCTGGGACATGAGAGGAGTTGTAGTCTCTCTCTGGAAAATCCTGTTCTTAGAGCTGCTATGTATTATGCTCTTTTGCATATTTTATTCTGCAAGCTAAATCCACAGATTCAAAATACATGTTTGAGCACACCACATTTGTATCTGATTCTGGCATGTGCTAATGTGCCCGCCAGTACCTCCTATGATGCCCATATAAGGCCTGAGAAAAAATCCCCTCAAAAATCCACATGAGGCTGTTTGCTCTTCCTGTTCAATTTCTCTCTGCACTGGTTTGGTCTCTCCTGCACTGGACACATACTTATGCTGACCTGTCCCTGGATGCCAGAAGTGGACACCCTCCCCTCCTTCTGTTCTGAACAGAGGTATGAAGAGTCAGTGCGTTAGTGGCTGATGTAGGCATCTTTTTCCTGCTGATGGGGATGTATATACCTGCACAATTCTGTGGTCCGGTCTCTTCTTCTGCTCTTTTAGATGAGGCAGCCATTTTGTGTTATGCCACATCCCTTGGCAGCCATTTTGTTATTGGCACCCATAACCCTTTCTCAATATTCTAAATGTTCCCACTGGTCCCCAAAAGTTGGATGTCTCTGTTCTGCAGGGGACTTCTGATTAGCTATACCTCAATGTGGCATGTGCAAGTCTGGAACAGGAAACGTGTATTGTGGAGGAAGGAACCCTTGCTCTTAAGCAAGTTTCTAGCTTTAAAACATTTAATAAGTGCGTTTTCAGCTTTGTCATCTTTTCCCTCACAACAAACCCACTGCCACTCCCCCTGCTTCTTTTTTAAAATGCTAAAGGACATTTGCAACTGGCAATTCAGTCTTCCATATGTAGATGGAATCAAACCATCTGCAGGAGAACACGGTAAAAAGTTAAGCCAACACCCAAAAAGCCAATCCCTCCCTCTTCTAAACATCAGGCTGTTGTCACGTTCTTGCCTTTTTCTCTTCACTTCAGTTGCGGCTGCATCATGATGGTTTCAGTTAACATTCACAGCCTTTATGTAGGCTGCTATGATGCTTGAAAGATGGGTGCTAGAAAGCCTCAGGAAATGTGAAACACTGGCTTCCAATGAACAGCTCCCAAAATAGCAGCTGTTAAGAATGGATAGCTAGGAAGCGGATAGAACATGGGAAGCAAAACACTGCAAAAATCTCTCTGCTGAGGAGGCTTCGTGTCCAGACCCAAAACCCTTTTAGCATGCTGATGCTAGGACTCAGGATGGAAACATCTACTGAAGAAAAGTGGAAAAGTGCAACTCAGTGTATTTCCTCACCCATTGCTAAGTAACTTTAACCCATGTCAGAGAAAGCAAGTTTAAGATAATGAGAAGTCCTGGACCTCCTGCCTTTAAAAAGAAGGAGGAAATGCCAGGAATGTACATGTCAGCCAGCATGACACCTTTCTTACAATTAGTAATTCCTAACTAACAAGAGGAAAAATGAAATGACATTCCCCACCCAGTATGCAGAGTTGCTAAGTGTGCAAAAAAAAGTAGTCAGAGCAAAAGCAAACATCATCATGGCTGGAGCATAATAGTGAAGGATGTGTTGACTTAAGAACTAGTGGCCTGTAGCCAAAGATTTGGCTGATAAAGCTCCAACTGCTATGTGAAATTGATCTTGCTTGAGTACCTCTCAGCTTTCCCAGCTTCTTGGGACCAAGACCTTCAAAATGCCACTTCTGTGTTTGCATCACTGGCACTAACACAAAGCTCCCCCCTTTCCCTTCACCCCGTCTTTCTTGACTTACTGCTTATGCCATTCTTTGCTGGAAGCCATACCCCAACCCCCAACCCCCAGGAAAGAGATTCTGTTGTCCTTACACCACAGGGGAATTCTGGATTGAGGGGGGGGACGGGACTGGCATGGGTAGGAATTGGCAAAACTGCTTTCTCTGGGTGGAGAAGCACAGCAGAGCAAGGAGAAGGGAAGGTGGAAGCTGCTGCACTCGGTGCACATTCAATGTGAACTCTCATCTCATCTTCTTCATCTCCTTCTTTTGGCTACAAAAACTCTCCTGCCTTCACCTGAAAGAGGGACATCAGCAAAGGCAGCGGTATGTGCAAGTGCTAAGAAGGCCCTCCAGTCAAAGGTTCCCCACCCTGCCTGATTTTAAAGAGACATTTAGAAGATATAACAAGTTCAATAAGACGCATTATATAGCTAGAGAAGAAAAATCCATCCAATTTCAGCCACTTCTGAACAGAATTTTGTCGATTACACTTTAGCACAGAACAGAAGCAGAGAGCTAATTTGCGTGACTCATCTCCGGAGACTGTGTGGGTGGAAAACAGGACCAGAAGGCAAAGACCACAGAAGTGTAAACTTCTGTGTATGCCATGACCAGATAATGTACGGGAGCAGAGCAGTGTATGTTGAACTTCTTTGTAAGTAACATGGTTGCTGCCCAAAAAAATTCCGGAGGAAACAGTTTGAAGGGTTGGAAGATTATATATGTGAATATCTGATCGGTATTATACATTTTTTCACTAGTAACGTATGTTTCCATACACTTTATTACCGTTTTCTCAAGCAATACAGAAGACATAACCAACAGAAGACAAATTATAAGATTAGAAGGTTGTCCAACACAACCACCCACAACCAAATAATAATTAATAATAATAATAATCACAACCTCGTCATTATTTACCAAACAGATGAATTCAGTAACAAACTAACAAAGTTCATGTCAAAGGTACTTGAAAGAGATAGAACCAACTTAGAAACATAAAAGGCCACAAATGACATTTCTCTATGACTAAGTGAAATATTAAAGTGGCACCCCTCCTCTCCCCAGCCTTCTGATCCCAAAGGCTTTTTGGTCTTACAGCTGTGCTTCATCAATCCCATAGACTCAAGAACTTGGGTCTCAACCAATCCCCTTCCTTACCCCTGCATCTCCATCCCCACGGTCAGGAAGCCACATTGCACAGGAATTCCTAGTTTACCTTCTCCCATACTTGTTGCTCAGGGAACCTGGAGCCTGAAAGTCAGCTGCTGTTTATGCAATCACATGTCATGTCACATCCATCTTCAGGTTTACTGAACTTCTCACCTGCCTCTTCTTACTCCCTCTGAAATCCCCCCCCCCCCGCTTTTTTAATTGCCTGCTTCCTGCATTAAAAACTTTCTCTCTCTTCCATCACATCTGTTCATCATTATCAGAAATGTACAGAAGCATTTTGGCATCATATAAAACCACCCAAACACTGAGTTCTGGTCTGTGTTCCCTTCACAATCTAAGGGTGGACCTTTTCTGTCATGGTACCAAGGCTTTCAAACTCTGAGATCTACCTGCCCTATTTCTACTCACCTTGTGAGCTTTTGCCTCTAACAATTAACTGCCATTCATTTGTTTTATTTACTTATAAAGTGGAACTAGTCTTGTTATAAAAATTTCCCATGGGGGGGGGGGGTTGAATAGTATAGTCCCAAAAGCTCAGTTCCCTTTTGTTCATTCTGGGGCCTATCCCTTTCTCTTCCACACTTTGGAGGGAAATTTCCTTGGACTTATACAGTGTCATGATATTTATGTCATATTTAATCTATTTTACAACTATCCCATCGTCTCACTAAGCCCCTTCATATCACCTTTCTTATCAAGCCGTATTTACATTCCTAACTAAAAATCCTATGTTGCACAGAAATACATGAAATGAATAACCCCCCCCCCCCCGATAGTTCAATTGGTTACGCCCTGTGAACACTACAAATTACAGTTGTAATATGCCCTGGCAACAAATGCTCAAATAATTAAATGGATTCACTGAATTCTGATGGGGATTCGAAAATTCCAAAGGAAAACTAGTTCAGAGGAGAGAGGGTATTGAAGCAACAGAAATCAGCTTTGCCAAGGCTCAAAGGCCTTCTGATGCAGGAACATTTTTACTAAACACGCAGTCAACCCCCTCCCAAACACACACATCTCAAAATCATGATATGTGCATATGTGGACTACTTTACAGAGGACAGTCCTCTACCTGTCTGGTCCAAGTCCAGTTTAAAGAACCACAAAGGGGGAGAGCAAGAGAGACCCTGAATTTGTCAGTCAAAAGCCAACACCTGGACAGCAACCTGAGCAAGTTACAAGAAGAAGAAGAAGAGTTTGGATTTGATATCCCGCTTTATCACTACTCTAAGTAGTCTCAAAGTGGCTAACATTCTCCTTTCCCTTCCTCCCCCACAACAAACACTCTGTGAAGTGAGTGGGGCTGAGAGACTTCAAAGAAGTGTGACTAGCCCAAGGTCACCCAGCAGCTGCATGTGGAGGAGCGGAGACGTGAACCCGGTTCACCAGATTACGAGTCTACCACTCTTAACCACTACATCACACTGGCTCTCACAGGTCACAGTGTTCCCCATTTTGGTAAGCTGTTTTATATTTCTGTTGAAATTAGAGTCATTACTTCTCAATTTACATCTGCACATCTGCATCAGCATATGCAAGTCCTCATCCGTTCTCTTTTCAGTGATGCATTTTTGTAAGCGATGACTATAGAGGCCACACTAAAATCAAGCTACAGTTTTAATGAGTGACACATTTTTAGTTTTCAAACAAAAACGGAATGTTATTCTTCATGTGGCCTTACACCTTTCCCAGTTCAGGCATACAGGCTAAATGAATGACAATTCAAGATTATATTTTATGGTCTGTTCTATAACAGCTGCCAAAAATAATGTTTAAAAGGGTATGCTTTCTTTCTCACTGACTGTCAGATTATATGGGGTGGGGGAGTTGGTTTCACAGAAAGTACATATTCAATTAAAGAACAAGGAGGAGAGGTTTCCAAAAATGCCTCTTTTAGGGATTAATGTCCCATATCTAAGGAAATATGTTATCTGCAGAAGTTTGGTTCAAATCCTAGGTTGGCTTCAAAGGCAGAAATCATAAATTTCACATTTCTTTTTTCTTATTAACTTAAAAGGTGTGTATATTGCTGCTCCTTGGTTGTGCTTTGTGACTAAGTAAAAGAAAGAGATTACTGGGAGCACGGTATGAATATGGGAGGTTTGCAAGGCTTGTGTAAATTGAGATTTTCATTTTTGTATATAGTCTGTGTCCTACATAGGCAGTACAAAGCTGGCACACTACACCTGCCTTTCCCCTGCAAAGCTCTTTATTCAGATATTGGAACAACTGGCACATGCAGGTACATTACCACATGGGAGCAGCACGTGAATGAGCAGGGAGGAAATAACTGATGGGCTGGAAGAGAAACAGAATTGTGCCTCTGAATTACACCTATAAACTGGCCTAGCTTCTCTTTTTTTCCATAGTGGCTCATATTGGGTGGGGCAGCATTTCATTTTTCTGATGTGAGCCTTAGGGAGGGTGCAGACAATAGATGGAGGATAAATTTGATCCAGTACGCATTTAAAGCTGAATCTGTTTAATTTGCACTTGCCAAAACAATATATGAGTATGGAGAAATATGAAAAATGGGCAATTTATTTTACTACCCTTTACAGATCAAAAGCCACTTTGTTACTTTAGAAACATAAAGTGGATTTAGTATAACTTGGTTTGTAATTGTAATGATCTAATACTGTACATAGTCTAACATAAAGGTTTTATAAATTATCTTGGTGAAGTAAATATATGAACACCTTGTCTTAAACCTTTCACTCATCATTCTCCCCCCCCCCAAAAAAAAATCACAATCCAAAATTTTCAGGGGGGAAACACATTTTCCCCAGGTTTCCTCCTGCCCCCGGGCTTTCACATATCTAGTTGGCAAATACACAAGTTCCTCAGAGCAGTTTTGGCAAAAGATCTTTCTACCTCACCCCCATTTTCCTCTGCAAGGTAGAAGTCATCACCAAAAACCTAAAGCACCCCAGGGAGATATTTAGTCATGCTCACAGAAAGTACAAGACCTACTAAGCCCCCTCAGCCCACATTGTAACTGACAAAAGGTTCATTACATATTTGCAAAAATCAATAGCAATATATTTTTTCTGTGAATAACAGACATAGGTCCTATACGGTGGGCGGGGGAGAAAATATCATATGATGATTCAGTTGCTGCTTCTTTGGGACAAAGAGAGTGTGCAGGTGCTCACATAGATTTATAGAATCATAGAGTGGAAAGGGACCCTGAGGATCATGAAGTCCAACCCCCTGCAATGTAGGAATATGCAGCTGTCCCTATTGGGGGTCGAACTCACAACCTTGGCATTATCAGCACCACGCTCTAACCAATTGAGCTATCCAGCTGGGGTGGTGAGTGAGATATATATAAAGCATGTACGTCTTTGTTACTTGCAATTACAGTTCCAAACTGAAATAGCAATGCTCTGTAAGGAAAACAGCAAAAGGTGTTATCCCAAGTGAGGTTATTTTAGGATTGCCACACAACTGTACCCCCAGGGCACCAGAGAGAAATGTGAGAAATAAAGCCTTTCAATCAAAAGTAACAGAATGAGGACCACAATTGTGGTATTTATAATTTATACCATAAGCCTATATGCTAAACATTAAGTATGTTGAATTTGTGGGTTTAAACATGTTTTTGATACTAATTTGACACTGGCACCTGCTACAGCAAACTTCCAGTTGGCTGAGGCTCCGTGCAATAGGCACCCATTAATTGAAAATACTGCAGTATAATTTGCATTCAAGCTAAACTAGGAAACATGATTGCTTTGTTTTATTGGGATCTTGGCTGCACACAATACACAGTACCTTTCATGGTACCTATGTTCATAATGCAAAGTCAAACCATGTTTTTATGTGTTTAGTTTATATATATATGCCACCTTTCTACAGGGAACTGTGTCCAAAATGGCTCACATTCAACAAGACAATAAACAATTCAATCAACATAGAATGAATTCAATATTCCGACATGTCTTTGTCACAATCAGCACGGTTTCTG
Organism: Podarcis pityusensis; assembly: GCF_964106645.2. Lineage (NCBI taxonomy): Eukaryota > Metazoa > Chordata > Lepidosauria > Squamata > Lacertidae > Podarcis > Podarcis pityusensis. The sequence goes on from NC_138034.1 coordinate 33,587,432, forward strand.
TTCTGCTGCAGTTTGGTTTCCCCCAAGTACCACATTATACGTTTCCTGTCCACTACTTAGCATTATTTATGCAAGTTACGAATTTAGCGTGATGAATGACATAATTACCTCCATACCATTCATTTCAGTGCAAATGTGTAAAGTGCAATGCAGAACAATGTAAAAAAAGAAGAAGCCAACAAAAATGGCAATTTCCAATTCTTCGGCATTGGTAGCAAAAAGTGTATGGGCTACATTCATTCTAGAAATTTCACCCTACCTTCTATTATACCACAAGAGCAATGTGAAGTAATAGCCCAAGGGAAAACCGATGCTAATTCAGGCTGGTTTGCTAATGTACTAAAATTAACACAACGTAGATGCTGTTTTCTACATGAATAATTTATTGAAAAACTAAGCTCCCCATCTCTAGTTACATTAATATTTCAAAATGATAATGAACAGGACAAGTTACCCTTGAAACGTATTTTACATTTACACATTGAAATTAGTGGGCCTTATTACAGTACAAGGGTGAACATTCTCTCATTTCCTCTATTAGTAAACTAGATTTGTGCATGTAGACATTCCAGGTGGGGAAATGTGTTAGAGGACACATGGCACTTTATAGCACCAAGAGGCTCTCAAAAGAATCCTCAGCTTATTCCTATCATTTGCATCTCCTTGCTGCACATTCATATAGGTTAAGATTCCACACATTTGTTCATGGGGCCAAGGAACGTAACTTTCAAAATGTATAAACTTGGTTTATATTAATACATTTCTCAGATTTGCTCCCCCCCCCAAAAAAAAGAAGCTGGTTTCCTTCTAGCCTAAGAGGTACATTTACAGGACATTCCGATGTATTAGGCATAGTGCAGAATGGCTAACAATAAGCCGCAAACTCAGTAATGCACCATATAAAACCAACTTGTCAGGCAAGTGTTATTCCCTGGAGCATCAAGTACAAATGCAGCTTCTGAATTTTAGCTCCTTGGGGGAAATGAAGGTGATGTGAACTTTTAGCTGCCACTGTGTTCTCTCTTTTAGCAATTTTTCCTCTGTAATAAAATAAAAGTATTAATTTTAAAGGCTGACAACACTCCAGTTGTTGTGGGTAAACATCATCACCTTCAGCTAAGTCTCCCATCTGCACAACACATTTTTTGTGTTTTGTTTGGCTATGCCTTCTAGAAGACAGCAGGTTGTATGGTGTAGTGGTTGGACATGGATACAGAAGGCCAGCTCCATTTGGCCATAAACCTCCCCAGGTGACTGAGCATCAGGATATTTTTCTTATCATTGTTACTGCACAGATTTGGTCATTGTTTTGATGCGTTTCGTTGCCTAATACAAGTTGTAAATCTCTTTGGGACTTCTTTCATACAAAGTTTAATATGCAAGTTTAATAAATCAATTCAAATTTAGAACCACAGAATCATGGATTGGAAGGGACCCTGGATGTCATCTAGTCAAACTGCACCATCAGTACCTGCCACATGGCTAGGAGAACAAATAAATGTCACCTGGTAGCAGCCGATGGGATGCAGGGAAACTCAGTCATCATAACTGAGAGGCCAGCAACATTTATCTCCTCCTCTCATTGAAATTTTCCTCCACAGCTGGTCATTAGAAGAATTTGCAACTAAGAACTGGTGCCCAAGATTGATTATTTCCTCCTCAGTCCCAATCCGTTCTCCTTTTGTGTCATGTCTTTTTACATTGTAAATCTGAGGGTAGGGATATATATTATAGTGAACTCTAAGCTGAGAGGGAGCCCTTTTGGGGGTCATGTATGGCATCAAAATTAATTAAATAAATATAAAATAATAAATAAATTCCCCAACCAAGTGATCAGGAGTCCTTGTCAGGGATAAAGGTGGGATACTGAATGAATGAATGTGTATTTCCTACAAAATCAGCACCGCACTAAGGAAGAGAATGCCAACACTGGTGAAGCCCTACAAACTCCTGTGGAGGGGGTTCATTTTAAAGTTCTCCCAACAGCTCAGGAGCTGTTCATGGAAAAATGGCACCCACACAGCTGAAAGACTGTTTAAAACGCATCTACACATTCTTTTTTCCTTTGAAGCAAACGCTAGACAACATATTCTTCAGAAGGCAGCTCTTTTCCCCCAGACAGAAAACATTTGGAGTCCCCTGATCCTCCTTTCAGAAAACACCTATTATGATAGAAAGTACTTCGTAAACACTTCCAATCACTTAAATTACAATTGTACTCATAGCAACACATTAACACTCCTTTCAGAATTCCTCCTCTCTTTTTTATTTTAATCCAAGAGATTTTCACAGAGCTAAAGTTGTGTGGCCATTCATTTTGCAGTAAGACGTATTTAAGATGCACAGCGAGCCTTTAAGATTTCCACACTTTGTGTCTCAATATACAAGAAAGCTTTAGAAACAGACCTGGTATTCTGTTTCTCAAGGGAGGTGACTATTTTGTTATTTTCCAGCAATTAGTCACAGTTCTCCTTTGAAAATCAACTAAGTGCGTATCCTCCTGCTGAAGTATTCAGTTTATTATTTCTGTTTGTTTGTTTGTTTGTTTGTTTGTTTGTTGCTTGTTTGTTTTACTGTGGAAATATTTGGATCATTTTTGTTCTTCTTTCCGCTAGTCCTAACAAAGATCAGACACAAAAGCTGTGTGTAGGATAGAATTCATTTTGCATAAGAGCCTTACAAAACCTTTAGTTAATACCTGTTCCATATGCAACAGTTTGTTGTTATTTTTTTTAGGTGTAATTAAATTAATGCATTACTTCAGTTTTATTGATTTCTCTAGATTCCCAGCCTCTGTGGTCTGCCTGGCCCCAATATCTCCCAGTTCCTAATTTTACAGCTCTAGTCTTCTTCAAACCATAGTAACATTTTCCTACTTCACAAGAAACGTGTCTTCATTCATAAGTAAGACCACCAATGGCAGTGAAGCTTCTTTTTCTGCAGTATATGCTGCAAGATCTCACTCTCCATACACAGTGCCCCAGCAGATCCCATATTGTTGAATTGTTGTAATTTGCTCTGGGATCTCATGGAGAAGGGAAGGTAATAAATCTAATGAAATAATACAAAATATGAACTGAGAATGCCTCCTAGATTATTCTCCATAATATTCTGCAACACAAAGGGGGTTCACAGTAGGCATTTTATTTTTATCTATTTATTTAGGGTTGCCATATGCCCTCTTTTTTTCCAGGACACACCCTCTTTTTCAGAATTAAAATGTCCAGGCCTATTTTTAAAATTTGGCAAAACGTCTGGGGTTTTTTATTTGGTTTTTTTGTTTACAGTAACCAAAGAAATTTTTTCTACTGCGTTATACTCATATCTGGGACGCAGGTGGTGCTGTGGGTTAAACCACAGAGCCTAGGGCTTGCCGATCAGAATGTCGGCGGTTCAAATCCCCACAATGGGGTGAGCTCCTGTTGCTTGGTCCCTGCTCCTGCCAACCTAGCAATTCGGAAGCACATCAAAGTGCAAGTAGATAAATAGGTACCGCTCTGGCGGGAAGGTAAACGGAAGCTGTACGCTGGCTCGCTCGGCCAGTAAAGCGAGATGAGCGCCGCATAGCGATCCATTGTTAAAAGTAGAAGTCAGCAAATGCATTCTCTTTTTTGCTCTTCAAAATAGGGCAACCCTAATTTATTACATTTATATCCTACCTTTCTCCCAAGAAACACACACACACATTTTATTTTCACAACAACCCTGTGAAGTTGGTTATGCTGATAATAGGGCCCAAGTTCACCCAGTGAGCTTCATGGGTAAGCAGGGATTTGAGCCATAGTTTTTCCAATCCTAGTCCAGAACATTCATCATTAAACTATACTGGATCCTGTGAACTCTTGCATGCACTCTACTATTCCCCAGAATCTTCCTCAAATATAAAAAGATGGATAACAATGCTATTATTAATTTGTATTATCCTATTAGTATTATTGGCAGAAGCAGCTTTCCTACCACTCAGTGCCATAAAATACAAAAATACAAATCAATAAAAAGGTTCATTCAAAGAAAAACTTGAAACTCTCTGGATAAGAGCAGCTAATGAGCTGCAAGTTATATAGTGCCTGGAGAATTGTACCTGTGAGTTCATGCCTACTATTGTCATGGAGAGAAGGCAGAGCCTTATGTAGTCAAGGCATAAGGGATGGAAAAATCCTAGAACAAAAGTCCTAGAACTCAAAATTTTAAATTAAAATTAAAGGCAAGCACAAGTTAAAGTTAACATGAATTTTCACATCTGCTATTACTGTCTTCAGCATTTGGCACCTCTAGTTTTATTTGGAATTATACTTATATGTTTTTCCTGTGCAGTTTGCTCTCATGCACTTTAACAGCTAATGGTTTTCACAGAGTCTGTTCCATTGAACTCTATGAAGACTGCATGGAGTACAAAAGTTGTTGCAAATCAGCATTTTCGATATCACACTTATGATGTTACAAGCATCCATGTAATATGATCACAAATGGCCAGGTTCAGGGCGGTTTGTAGAGAGGAATGACAAAGAAGAAGAAAATATGGCAGATAATAACAGAACAAGCCTAACCATGTCTTCTCAGAAGTAAGTCATATTTAATTTGCTAGGGCTTACTCCCAGGTTAAAAGCAAAATAAGCTAACACTGGGGAAGGGAGACTGGTGTGGTAAATACCAGACTTCACATGGTTTGCTCACCCAAGGTAGCGTGGAAAACCAGAGTTACAGACTACACAATAATATGTGTGAGCAGAACATTATTAATGCTGTAAACTAAGGTTGTTTCAAGATACAGCATAAATCATTAAAAAGAAATGGGTTGGAACCAGACTGTTACATGGACTTAGGTCCCATGGAAATTAATGTGGAAAAATCGGTCATGACTAAATGAAGTCCCACTGATTTCAATAGGGCCAAAGCAAAAATAACTTACACAGGATTAAACCCTGTGTGTATCTGAAGAAGTGTGCTTGCACACGAAAGCTCATACCAAGAACTAACTTAGTTGGTCTTAAAGGTGCTACTGGAAGGATTTTTTTATTAGGATTAAACCCTGTTACAGATAGGTAGCCGTGTTGGTCTGCCATAGTCAAAATAAAAAAAATCCTTCCAGTAGCACCTTTAAGACCAACTAAGTTAGTTCTTGGTATGAGCTTTCGTGTGCAAGCACACTTCTTCAGATACACTGAAACAGAAGTTGCCAGATCCTTCTATATAGTGAGAAGGTGGGGAGGGGTATTACTCAGAAGGGTGGTGAGAATGGGAGATTGGCAGATAGCTGGGATGAGCCTGCTGACGACTCTTAACGACTGTAATGGGTCTTACAGGAAAAGGCAAGGGGTGAGAAGGTGAGAAATGGCTTAGTCATGTATAATGGGATAAGAATCCAATGTCTTTGTTCAAACCAGGTTTCTCCATGGTTTTAAGTTTGGTAATGAGTTGCAATTCAGCAGCTTCTCTTTCCAGTCTATTTCTGAAATTCCTTTGTAGTAAAACAGCTACTTTGAGATCTTGTATAGAATGTCCTGGGAGATTAAAGTGTTCTCCTACTGGTTTCTGACATCAAGAATCACAAAACAGAAACCAGTAGGAGAACACTTTAATCTCCCAGGACATTCTATACAAGATCTCAAAGTAGCTGTTTTACTACAAAGGAATTTCAGAAATAGACTGGAAAGAGAAGCTGCTGAATTGCAACTCATTACCAAACTTAAAACCATGGAGAAACCTGGTTTGAACAAAGACATTGGATTCTTATCCCATTATACATGACTAAGCCATTTCTCACCTTCTCACCCCTTGCCTTTTCCTGTAAGACCCATTACAGTCGTTAAGAGTCGTCAGCAGGCTCATCCCAGCTATCTGCCAATCTCCCATTCTCACCACCCTTCTGAGTAATACCCCTCCCCACCTTCTCACTATATAGAAGGATCTGGCAACTTCTGTTTCAGTGTATCTGAAGAAGTGTGCTTGCACACGAAAGCTCATACCAAGAACTAACTTAGTTGGTCTTAAAGGTGCTACTGGAAGGATTTTTTTTATTAGGATTAAACCCTATCTTTTTAAAAATAAAGCAGGTTTTTAACAGCTGGGGCTTGATTAATAAGGTAAACAAAGGAAGAAGAAAACATGATTTAAAAACTAAGCACAGTGGTTAAACATATGGGAAGGTATTTTTGTAAATCTCAATTGCTACTGCTTTAAATGAATGTCGCTTCAACATTCTGTATCACTGATACTTAACCCCTTCACATTTAAGCAAAATGGGTAAGACAATAACAGATAATTGTTGGAGATGAGCTTTACTCAGAGCATGTGACTTTCATAAGCTGGGGGGCAGAAGGTGTACAAATTTGAGCATAATGTAAAGTAATTATTATTAGACAAATTACTACAGATCTGTCATCATTAAGATTTCTTTTAGGATACATCAAGGATGTAATGGCATGTGAAAAGCCAGGATTGGCCAATTACTTAACTGCTTCATATTGAACAGAGACGGTAAATAAATGGGAAGGTGCTTTATATGACCTACCTTACATTCTAAGCTCTGATTGAAGAAGGGGTTACTAGTACAATGAGATTTTTAAAAAAGAAATAATAATTTATTTTTAGAATAATTGCTTTCAAAGGAATACCGCTATAGGCAATTTAAAATTCTGAGGCTAAAATCAGTTAAATCAGCATAAGGAAATGAATGCATTATTATTATTTTATTGCTGTTGTATTACAGATATTGCCATTAGTGCCTACTTTTTGTGATTTGAGAACTTTATATTGTAGATTACATAGGGAAATGAAGGGCGTCAGGGAGAAACGTTGTGTCTGGCTTTTTCTGTCATTATTCGAAATGAACTGCTGAGAAGTGCAGACCCAGAATAATAGCACTTCTGAAGGTTATCATGATTCACAGTGGCATTTTGATTAGCAACGTAGTCTAAAGAATCAATCATGAATCAAAAACTCACTCCAGAAACCTTAAACTTTACTAAGCCTTTAATGCACGTTGCTTTTCAGCAAGATAAAAAAGAAGCCTTCTCACATTTAAGCCACTCTGTCAGTTTAAAAAAAAACGCTTTAAAGTTGTAGAAAACATGCTGATTTTTATTTATATAGCCGCTTTCAAGATCTCTGAATCAGAAGCTCTTCATGTTTTATCCAGCCAATCTGCTGAGCATATTTTTGCATGAGCTCATTTCCCAAGGCATCGTACAGTAAATGTCATCCTTCTACTGTCACTCAGGTAAGCACCTCATTTCACTACTTTGAAGTGCTTCTTAGAATTCCTCTAAATATTGCTATCTTCCCCATTGTGTTGATCACACCCACAGTATGAGAATACAAAGCTACCTTATACATTGATCTATCATTGTCTACTCTGACTGGCAGAGTCTCAGATATGCCCTCTCCTTATCAGGTTTTGATGTATCTCAAGGTCAGCAAGCCATTTACCATATTTTTCGCTCTACAAGATGCACCCGACCATAAGATGCACCTAGTTTTTAGAGGAGGCAAACAAGAAAAGCCAGCAAGAGCCGCAGACACTCTCGCTCGGCGTGGCTCTTTAAAGATAGAGCGGTTCTTGCTAGCTTTACCAGGAGGTGGGAGAAGGGACTGACGGGCTGCCCTCCGTCCCTTCTCCCACCTCCCTGAAAAGCCAGAGCAAGCTGCACAGCTATCGCTGAAGCCAGAAGAGCAAGAGTGAAAGCTGTGCAGCCCGTAAGGGCTCCCTTCCGTTCCTCCTCCTGCTTCGCTGGGAAGCCAGCAGAACAAGAGGCACTGCGCAGCTCTCACTCTTGTTCTGCTGGGTTCAGTGATAGCTGCGCTGCCTGCATTCACTCCATAAGACACACACACATTTCCCCTTACTTTTTAGGAGGAAAAAAGTGTGTCTTATGGAGCAAAAAATACGGTGTTTGGCAAACTTCAGTTTGGTTAGGCACAAAACATTCCATTTTCTTCTCTAATTAAAAACCACCCATCTGCTCAGAAAGTCCTCTTCATGTGAGAAGAGATTCTTACATTACTTTGAATAAAGACTCCCATAATATTTCTAGTAAGTACCACTCTATGTCAATCCAATTCACACACACCCACAATCAATAATTTTAATCATACCAGGGCAGCCCTCTGCCTTCATCTAAATGATCATTTAGTTTTCCTTCCATTCTTGAGCAAAATTCTTATTTTAGTCCATTTGGAAGTTCATTAGCAAATTTTAGCAGGTTAAAGATTATTGTGGAAATTAAGCATTTCATCATGAGAAAGTTAAAAATATGGCTCAGACCTCATGGGACTGTGCTACCTTAGAATGCAGGTTAGAGGATCATGGGACTGCATCCAGTCCAGTTTTTGCCTGTGGAAAGATAACAATTCAGGAAGAAGAGTTCTACCCAAGCCTTCTGCCCATAGGCGTAGTCAAGGGGTGCAGGGAGGGGCAGAATCCCTCCCAAATCAACAAAAATACACAGGTAACAGAGGTTCTGCCCTCCCAAAAAAGGCCTGCCCCCCTAACAAAAATCCTGGCTATATGCTTCTACCTAATGCATTAGTTTTCCATATGCAGGGAGTTTTGCAGGGGAGAAGAAATGAAATGTGATCTTTCACACGCATTTTGGGGTGGAGCAGTCCCAGGAGAGTTGTTAGAGTGCCTTCTTCACTTCCTTTCTCTCCCTCCTCCCCTGCCAATTTTGCTTTAGCCCCAAAATCCTGGTTCTGAACTGAGAGGCAGGGCTGGGGGGAAGAATCTCAGGATTCTGTGACTGTCTAACTTTAGATCTGACGGAGAAGTTCCCTACTGAAAGCTGAGGAAGGATGAAAAGGGGATCACTGTATACAACATCACACAGCTCCTCATTTACAAAAGATCAAAGTGATTCGGTTCCCTCTCATTTCACATTCCCTCTGAGATTCACAAACAGGCACACACAAATCAGTGTCATTTAAATCAGTGTCATTTTACTGACATTTAAAAATGCCACTCTGTCATGCTCCTTTCCCAATGAAAAGTGTAAGCCAACCTCCTACCTGCAGGCCAAATTAGGCCCAAAAGAGTCCTAATTTGGCCCACCCATGAATAAGTTTTTCCTAAACAATGCCCTCCTGCCCCACACCTGATGCTGTATGTGGCATCAGGTATAGGGCAGGTAAATAGAATTGCACCAAAGGAACAATGGTGAGACTTAAACTCCTGGTGGTTGTTCAGCCAGAGAAGGTTGCTGGTGTGGTAGGCACCCAGTAAAGGGCATCACTCACTGCCCAGGCTATGGGATTCTGCACCAGCTACAGCCTCCAGACCATCCATAAAGGAAGCCTCACATCAAGCACATTGCAGTAGTCTAAATGTCAGGTTACCAGTGCATGAGTCATAGTGGCTAACTATCCCTGACCAGGATCTTTCTGACATCATGAACAGAATGGGTTGCTGTGGTTCTGTCTCTCACTCAGGAGTGAGTGACCCATTCTCTGCAACATGTCAAAGGATGGCACCCACACCCTTATTGCTCCCTAAATGAGTTTCACTCCTTTGGGTTCACCCTGCTACTGGTATTTTACCACACTACAGCAGTGCTGCTGATTTAGTAGTTCTAGCAGGATGTCCCAAGACAAATCAGTGCACTTGGAACTGAGACTCAGCTAGTTTAACTGCAATGAGCCCAGACATCGCTGCCTCCTTTCTTGGGGCGTTGCCACAGGAAAGATGACATGTTAATTGCTTGGGTGCACAGGGAAACAGTTTGTGCAGTCGCTGTGTTCCTTGCTCAGATCCCCTGTTTTATTAAATGCTGGCAGGTATTTCTACACAAAGATGTTGTGCTGTGGCACGTTAAAAATGCTTGTCAGCACTGAAAATCAAGACTTAGGAAGCCATCAAAAGAAATGATAATTTGCTTTGCTATGCAAATACTTCGCTACACACTAATGGGGTTTAAGTGGCCTGCATAAAAGACTGCAGCCCAAGACTACCCTTAGGATTTGTCCAGACTGGCAGGAATCCAGAAAAGAGAGACAGCTCCTAAAGCAACTTTCTTCAAGAAGGGGAAGTTGGCAAAGTAGTAGGAAAGTCATGTGTTTATTATCATTCAATACTAACAGTTAAAAGCGATGTGACCAATTGATTTTGAAAATGCAGCATGCTGCCTTTCTGCTATAAATGGCATTCGAGGTAGCTTAACAATCAGTCATAATAAAAATCCAAAGCAGAAGATAAAAGTATCAGGACATAAGATTAAATAATCACAACAGCCAAGAACTCAAAACACAAGAATCAGAGAACAGACTTCACTCAGCAGCTATACACAATAGAAAAAGTGGGTTTCTGTCAGTGGACAGTTCTGCAGTCTGACCACACACATAGAAAAGTCATTCTCCTTACTTCTGCAGGGCAGAGAAGGGCTAATGCTATGGAAAGAGAAAACACATCTTGCCCTTGAGCTCTCTAAACAAATTGCTTAGTTCTTTGGATCTTGGCACCAAAGACATAGCTATAGATAAAAGTTGCAACAGTTAACTGACTGTTGTTGTTTAGTCGTTTAGTTGTGTCCGACTCTTCGTGATCCCATGGACCAGAGCACGCCAGGCACTTCTGTCTTCCACTGCCTCCCGCAGTTTGGTCAAACTCATGCTGGTAGCTTCGAGAACACTATCCAACCATCTCGTCCTCTGTCGTCCCCTTCTCCTTGTGCCCTCCATCTTTCCCAACATCAGGGTCTTTTCCAGGGAGTCTTCTCTTCTCATGAGGTGGCCAAAGTATTGGAGTCTCAGCTTCAGGATCTGTTCTTCCAGTGAGCACTCAGGGCTGATTTCCTTAAGAATGGATAGGTTTGATCTTCCTGCAGTCCATGGGACTCTCAAGAGTTAACTGACTAGTTGGTTACATTAAACGAGGTGTGGGGCCTCTAGAGGTTGTTGAACAACAGCTCACATCAGCTGTAGCAAGCAGGGTGAATAGCCAGGGATTATAGGAATTGTATTTCAGCAACATCTTGGGTGGGGTCAAAGGTTCTCCACACCTGTATGAAATTATTTTGTAAAAATAACTTTGGGCAGAGCAATCCTAAAACTGACCAAAGGGCAGCTGAGAGGCTGTTGGTGCATAAGAATCAGGAGGATGCCAGTGATCCATCTGGCCCAGCATCTGTTCTCACAGTGGCCAACCAGATGCCTTGAGAAAGCATACAAGGAGAATCTGAGCAAAACAGCCACTCTCTCTCTTGTGATTTCCAGAACTGATATGCTTCCTCGGACTGCAGCATAAATGCCACTCTGCCAGAGAGAGAAGCCTATCAGTGGGAAGCACTCATGATGCCAGAACATGCACCGCTGAATACCCACAGAAAGCTGTGTGGGCATACATGTTGCACCAAACATTGGTGGGAGGAGTGGTATGTCAGTGGAGGACATGGATATATAGGATCCTAAGGACCTTCATTGCCTGGACATGACCCCAAAAGGGCACAGTACAATGTCGGCCCTGAAGCTGGTGAATAATTTCCTTCCTGTTGGAATCAAAACTCTCCATCACCACCAAACCTTCTGCCAGCTGGTAAGGCTTCTGCTATGGCTATTGCTTCACTACAGAATCTCTTGGCCATGGGAATCCTCTTCAAATGAATGATAGAGATGTCCTTGATCTTTGTTTTCAAATAGTATTTTTTAATACAAGGACTTGTAAAAGCTGCAGATGGGCAAGCATCATCTTGAAAGATACCTTTGTTCTTCTGCTGCACACAGGAATATTGTCTCTGCTAAGATGACGCCTCTTATAGACATATTTGTGCATCATTTAAAAACAAAGACAATACTTCCTTTCTTCAGTTGTATTGATTTTACCTGTACAGAAAATGATGCAAATTGAAATCAATATTTGGCTCAAAGTTATTTGTTGGAACATTTATTTGAACGTATGACATTGGATCTTTGGTATTACTTATGCTGAAATGCTGGAGATATGCTGCAAGTCACACTGGAGTCTTCCACAACTCTACTTGGAGATGCTAGAAATTTACAGTACATCCCTATGTATGTTTACTTGAGATTGATGGGACGTATTCCTATGTGTGTGTAGGACTGCAGGCTGAATCTACATGAAAGCAATGGGCTCTAGCACTGAGCCATGGCTTCATCCTCCACTGGGGCCTTCATTAATAAATAGAGTCTATTTATCTATGTCTGTATATATCTATGTCTATAAATAAGGACATGACATGAGTAGTGCAGCTAGATTTACTGAGCCTGCTCAAGTACACAGTGTGCTGCTTAATCATTCAATCAATCAAGCCTGGCTTCAAATCCTAGTTACAGTACAAGCCCACATTGTCTGCTCAGCAGTAAATCCCACTGAGCTCAATGGGACTTACTCACAGGCAGTGGATATAGAACTGAAGCCTTAGTCTTATCTAGGAGGTTATTTTAAGGGCTTAAGGAGCATCTATATGTGGTTGATGGACCATGTCCCAGCATGCTGCTTGAAAGCATCAGGAAGGCAAGTCTCATCAAGACTAAGAGCCCTTGGGCAATACAGACAGATCAAAATGGGAGGGGGGATATGCATGTGTGTGAGAGAGAAAGGGGGTTATACTGGTTAAATAGGCACTTGCATATAAACATTTTCACTTGTATCTTCATAACTTAAAAGACAGCCACCCCATACAAAGTAAAGAAAGATGGCCTTGTTAAATCACAGAAGTGATATTCTCTGTGGATTCTGTCTACAGTTCCAGGCAAACCGCAGTTCCTGCCCCTACTTTTCCAGTTCACTTGGCCCAATTTACTTGTTGACAAGTTGATGCAATTATGTGGTTTAATCAAGGTGTTTTTTTACACAGCACTCTGGCATTCTTCCTTCCTCCACAGCAAATTCATAGACTGCAGGTGAAGATGCCATCTGAAACAGAAACAGCACTATGAACTCTGTACTGTTCTTACATTTATTCCTGCATAGACCCCAGCCACCCACTTTATATACTTCTACAGAAAATACAAGTGCCAGATGCGCAACAGCATACTTTATATTTATTTTTATTTCTTAAAATATTTATAGACTGCCTTCTCCTTAGAAATATAACAAGGTGGTACATAACATAAAAGAGTACAGAACAGAACAGACAAAAAAATACAAGGCTACTGTAATATCTAAAAAAACATCAACAGCATGTCAATACATTGGTGGGTGCAAAACGTCAAATTACAAAGACCAATTTGAACAATTCAGCTTCCAAAAGTTATCTAAAAGAAACCAGGGGTGACTCATTATATTTGAAAAGAGCTTCACACTAAAGGCTTAGTCCATCATGAAGACTGGGGACTGCAAAAAGTGCCCTACCAAAAGATCTGAAGTTAAATATGAGGTCCTTAAGGTTCTTTGGGCCCAGGTTGTGTTGAGTTTTGTGAATTAACACAATAACCTTGACCCTGGCTGAGTAGCAAATTGGCAATCAGAGCAGCTCTCTTGGCCAAGAAGTAGCCTGTTGCCAATAGCCACAACTTTTGGCCCAGATACAAGAGCAGTCTCATATGAAGGGCATTGCAGTAATTAAGTCTTGAAAATTATTTTATTTTTTAAAATTATATTTCTATCCCACCCATCCTCCAGAATGAGTTCAGGGCAGTTACCAATGCATGGACCACTGTGGTCTCTCTATCCCAGTTTAGAGATGGAAGTGAGCAGTTGGCGTGGGTGAAGAAGCTGGTAAAATGTATTCTTAGCCATAAAGGTCATTTGGGCCTTTAGTAACAAAGATGAATGAAGGGGTATCTTTAAGCTGCACACCTGCTCAGAGGACCTGCAACCCCATACAGAAAAGGTAGCTGATCTATCTCCCAGAAACAGGAATTACACACACTGTATCCAGGTATCAGTCCAGGGCTTGCATAGACTGACTCAGATGTAATGTGCAAATGGAATTTGGTATCATCAGTACACTGATGTCTTCTCACTCCAAAACTTCCAATGATTTCTCCCAACAGGTTCATATAGATGTTGAATAGCACTAGGGACAATAAAGTGCTCCTTCGTGCTCTGCAACACAAATGTCAAGGAGCTGAAGAACACTCTCACAATGCTGTTATTTGGAGATAGCAGGTAGGAACACAGCCACTGAAAAACATTGTCACCAATACCCATCCCACAAAATCAGTTCAGAAGGATACCATGACCAATGGAACCAAAAGTGACTAAGACATTGAGCAGAAGGAGGAGGGCTGCACTCTCCCCGAGCTTCTCTCTATAAAGGTCATCCATCAAGGTGACCAAGGCTGGATCTAGACACATCAAAAAAAAGCATTTCAGGAAAACGCACTGTAAACTTCATAATGGGAAATCACACTGGCTAAAGCCGGGGCTCCACAGCGCCATCTGTTGTCACAGTGTTATAACGCATATACTGTACAACACTTTTTCTTTACTAATGTAGCTGAGTCCCAAGGCTGAAATGAATCCAGATTTTCACTTTTATCCAGGAATGTCTGGAGTTGTTTCAAATGGGCAATAGTTGTCACAATCCATTGGGTCCAGAGCCAACTTGTTCAAGAGGGTCTGCTCCTTGCTAAAGAGTGTATACATACAAACAAGTTTATTTTCTTAATGCAATCATCTTCACAATGAAGACAACAGGCAGACTAAAAATCATGGGTTGTGTCCAACACTGCTGTTCTGCTCACACAACAGACTTCTGCTTGCACAACAGAACTCCCCCCTCCACTCCTCTGCAGCAGATCTTAGGGGTGTTAAGGGTAAGGAAGAGGAAGTCCCATTGCATGAGTGGAATGCTGCTCATACAGTGTTGAATGCAACTCTTGTGTTTCTAAATAATTAAAAATAAAACTGCACTGAAGCCAAAGCTCTAATAGGAAGGCTTAGAAATCTGTGGATTAGTGAAGCAGATTAAAAACCCCTCTTCATTACGCAACTGCCCTGTCACACAGTTAAACGAAATGTTGGACTAACCCATGATAAGTTTTTTTTCTGCAGGAGATGGAGCAGGTCCTAGGATGGGTCGCCACTCACACTGGGCAGGATTATTCAGTTAAAGGGTGGGTTGTCCTTGCAGGAGGGCCACCCCCTTTCCTCTTCAGTTGCACAACTGCCCAAGCAAAAAAAAAAATGTTTAACAAAACTAAATGGGCCTGGCAACCATGAAAGCATATAAATGAAGTAGGTATGAAGAAGAAAAGAAAAAGTGCCCACAAGAAACACATCTCTCCCCCCAGCTCGTTATCTGATATTGTCCGATGCTGCAGCATCCTCTGCAGAAAAACACTTTACATTCTGCAACGCACTCAAACCACCTAGGACAAAATCATGTGTGCATGTGCAATGTATAGTATTAGCAAAATTAAAATAAGAAGCACATTCCTGCTGCCCTACATAACAGTTTCCTAGTACTGCTCTCATCAAGATTTGAATTTAAATTGGCTGAGTTTCAATGCAGAGGGCTGAATTCTCTGTTGTCTTACACTCGCGCTAACCTCCTGAAAATCACCTAGTGCAAGATATATAACACAATGTTTGGCCCCAAGAGCACATTTTTCTGTGCAATCTGATGGGATCTGCTTTTGTTTAGAATGGGATATTACTGGAACCAATCGTCTATTTTTACATTCTTGGGAATAATGAATTGCTATAGCATAAATCACTAAAGCAAAAGGGGGGGGGGGTATCTGTGGAAATCCAAAAGCACCTGATGTAAATCAGAGTTGAAGAATTGTACGATCTTTATAAATAAACATGAAGAGGTAACATCTCTCACACTAAAGGAATCAGTTAAAGCAAAATCCTGAAACTATAAGAAGAGCCCATCTACTCTGGCGTTCTGTTCACAGAGGACAGCCATTTGCCCATGGGAAGCTGGCAAGCAAGATCTGGCATTCAGAGATATATTGCCTCCAACAGCAAAAATTGTCTCCTCAACTGCCAGCAAATTCCACGTACCAGAATAATTTATATACAGAGATTTCCTACATGTAAAGACATTTTAAATACTAGTTGATTAAACAGGTGGCACCTCCAATAAATAAACAGGAGTACATATATGTGCAATCAACATAAAAGGCACTGTGGCAGCTTGCTGTGCCAATAGCATGTTTTGCTATTATACACGTACTGAGAATCTTTTAAGGTGTCATTGCCCCCTTTGAAAACCTGTGAACCTCATAAGCTCCATTTACAACAAATTAAAAAAAACACCATGCTGCCCAGCGTTTTTCAAAGCAGGGCTGCACCTTTAAATACTGCCTACACCAGATGGTCTTGACATAAAAGCAGCAGGAGACAACATTTTAATGCTACTCAAACAAGCAACTTGTGCTAGTCGCAGACCAATGGAAGCAGCCTCAGCCAGCTAATCCTCTCTGTAACCATAGCAACTTCTATTTCAGACAGTTCCACGATTTTCAAGTCATATGGGCCTGCGTGAGTCCAAGTACCTCTTTTCCAACACTACTAATGCAACCAGGTATATTTTCTCCTGTGTTAGGAAACTACATTTCAAGAGATTTTACTGAGAGGAAAGCCTGAATTCGTTTTTCCTATGCAGATTTATGCAGTTATCAGTTTCCATATGGCACGCCTTGTGACATGAGGCTGAACTGATATCAGCTGTTGCAAAATCATAAATCAGGGAAGGAACATTCTGCGTGGCTTAAATGGGGCTTCTCAAACTTGGGAGGGCAGGGAAAGAAGAGAAGGATTCTGCAAGTGCCACAAATTTTCCACAGGAAAAAAAGTATTTGCTCCATCTAACAAAAAGAGACAGAAAGAGTCTGTTTGCAGAGGGAAATGCAGCCAGCAACACAGTACACCATACAGTGGCGTAGCGTGGGGGGTGCAGGGGGGGCCGGCCGCACCGGGCGCAACATCTGGGGGGGGCGCGCTCACACTCGCAGCTCTCTGCCCCTACTAAAATCCACGGGTTAGGGGGCGCAAATTACTTGCCTTGCCCCGGGTGCTGACAACCCACGCTACGCCACTGACACCATACAAAGAAATCAGACTCCTAACTCTCAGTGACTTGGCTTCAAGAACACCTACTCTCAGGTATGAAAATCTCGCAACTAATGCCGTTAACGAAAAACAAAATATCCACAATATATACAGATGAATAGAGACCCTGAGGAAGGTTACATGCTTATATAAGATCCCATGCCAGCTGAATAGCGATTGAGGGCTACTCCCGTGTCTATTTCCAAGAGAGTGTTTTGGTGAGACGCTTACAACCTGATCTGCCCTGTGCTCTTGATCCTCACTTGCTCCTTTTCCCAGGCAAAAGGAAACCTTTACAGGGGGAGTGGTGAATCTTTGGCCCTTCATATGCTGCAGGACTACAGCTCCCAACCCGGACTATTGGTCATGCTGGTTGCAGCAGATGGAAGTTGAGAGTCAAACTACATCTGGAGGGCAAACTACATCTGGAGGAGTCGAGGTGCGAGGGAACACATAAAATACTGGCAGAATATTGCTTTCCGGCAACACATCAGAGGTACAGAAAAGCTAAAAGGGTGCACATTCAGATTACTAGGAGTTATAGAAACAAAGGCTCACATCATGAGAGGATCCAGTCACAAATCTGTAATGTCATGTCTCATTTGGCCCCTAGATCCATCTGGAAATAACTCACCTTTCTTAGCTGGACAAAAGTCCCACAACATATCATAAGTATACAAGTACAACCACATTCTCCCAAATTAGCGGAGCCTCAAATTCTATTAAATGCAACTGGAATGGAGTTGTGAAAGTGCAAAGTCAATGAGTAAACACTGGACACAATCCACCAAGTTTAACTATTATTATGAAACCTTCTTTTACGTCTTTTTGAGCTGCAGCCTTGAAAGCCTCAGGGAAACGAACATAATCTGCACAGCAGTCATGAGTAACAAACACTCTGACTCCCATGTTTTTTACAAGCTAGATCATAAAATTGGAAGTTCCATTGGTTCTAAAACTTTTTCTCCCCTGCAAACCACTTGAAAATTGCCAAGGATCTTGGTGGACCACTTAATTTTTATTTTATTTTTTTGCCTGTTGCGGAAATTGTAATGTACTCTGCTATATGCTGTATGATTTTTAATGGTTTTATTGCTTCTTTTATTTCTTACACATTGTATTTTATTATACCACAATCCCATACAATTCAAATTATAATGCAATAAAATACAATATAATAAATCAAAGAAGTAATAAAAATACAGTTAAAAATGCAGTATATGTGAATACTTAATGCAACCGATGTGAGACCATAGCTGGGGAAACCCAATCTAGTCAAACCTGTGCCAAAGGACAAAATCCACCACTACATCACCCCTGAGAGGCGGCCACCCAGTCTTTGTCATCTACCACCTTCCAAGGCTCTCATTTCACCGTCAAACAGTTTGAAGGAGAAAGGCTCCAGGATTCTTGAAAAAGTGTGCAAGCTTTCAATAGGAAAATTTCCAGTCCTCTTCTTTCACCTTCACCTAAACACACACACACCTTCATGTTGATCTCCATCTTCTCTTACTCCCACCCCTTTTTCCTTCTAGCACTGATACTCGCAATGTTTGAAGAGGTTCAATAATGTTTTTACAACATGCTGCTTGGGGAAATCTTAGGAAATATGAAAAGAGTATATAAAGTCTTTGAATCCAATCCTTCTGGCAAGGTCAGAAACTTCTCTAGAGAATCTGTTCAGTGTTAAAACCCATGCAACAAGCTTAGCCTAAGAGCCAAGTGCTTCACTAGAACAAATGATTACTTTCTATATAGTTCTAGTGTAGCTCTGCATGGGTGGTATTTAGCACACAAGGAGGAATTTTCCAAGTAAGGTACTTATCTCTCTTTGGCACAGAGTTCCTTTAATTTAAAGTGATTCTTTTATTAGCCTCTATTAAGTTTACTATCTATTGGAGGAACAATCCAGCATATTGTAACACACCAAAACAAGATGTTACACTGTAGCATCAACATTCCTACAATTACAATAGCAAATAAATAGGCCACAGAAGTCAACTCAAATTGATGCATATAATCATGCTTGCCTCTTCTGTTAACCTGAATGGTAGTCTGTAAAATAGCAACATGGTCGTATTTGAAGCACCGATTTTTGAAGCCACTATAAACAACAAATATGTTCACTATATCTTGTCTTGTTTAATGAAAATGTTTGCGTGAACATCTGTATACATGCTTTAGCCTTGGAATTTTCACAGATCCAAGTATCTCTGTTTTCCATCAATTTAAAAAATAACTGCAAAAGATAAAACCTTTGGATGAACCCACAAGCATCTTTAAAAATAATGTTAAAGCACTTTCTTAAAATGGCAGCCTTTCTTTTTCTTTGAGCCAATTATTTGCTAACATCTTTTTTGTTTTGAAAAAGCATCCCTTTAAAGGTAGAGATTCCAGTGCACTTCCAAAACATTTTACAACTTTTTGTAAATTAAACTGACATTTATTGCCAAATGCAGGAAATACACCCATTCCCTATAAAAAAAACCCCTCAGCGTGCACATTTTTATGGCTTCACCGGTGAGAAAGAAAAATGTTGCTGTAAGTTGAACTCAACAAGGCCCTTTGAATCACTGGGGAGTTTAAGTGAGTAAAAGATTATTTAGATATTACAAGAGATTTGGGGAAAAGGGAGTTTGCTTAAGTGCTTTGATTGTAGCAGAAACGGTCAAAGTGCAGCCCCAAACCCCACATTAGAGATCACAATAATAGCGCATGAATATTCAAGCCCCTCAGCTGTTGTAACATCCCATACAGACCTTTGGAATATATCTTCTTGAGTCATGTTTAAATTTTACTCACATGTAATTTTCAGACATTTTAAGATATCCCCAAAGGACTCATTCTTTGTCCTCATGCACCAGCTTACTTCCTAAGAGAGTTGCCAAGTGTTCCTTACTTTAAGTGCCTCTTTTGGCATTAAAGCTCCACAGCACATACAGATCCTTTATTTCAAGCACCAGGCCTGCAGCTTCCCTTACAATGAAGATATGTTGAGATGGAAATGCCCTCCATCACATATACCAGGGGGGAGGACCTTTTTCAGCTTGAGAGCCACATTCCAGTGATTGGTTCAGCTAGAGGTAGAGCAATACAAATGCAAGTCAGGTAAGGTGATCAGAATTATGATGGGGAAGACAGTGCCAACATGTTAAAAGTAGAAGATGATGATAAAAAACTACTGGTGGACATGTTGATCAACCAATTGCAAAGCATGTGGCTTTCAGCCTACAGAATCTTTTTTTTCCCCTTTGCTGAAGACGCTGCAAAGCATTTTACTTGGGTTCTGGTTTTGACTGAAACTGCATTTGTCCTATATTTATGCCAAATGGCAGGTTTTTAGCCCCATGCTTAAGCGCTACATTTAATAGAAAGCCGACCCCTTATGCTCCGCACCAAGTGAGATCAACTCATTTCAAACACTGAAGAATGCTAAATAAGCCAACACCTAGTAACTAGATTCTAGTTTTTAAAACACACACAAGATTCAGGCATGCTTAATTTTCACTGACGTGCAAGCCAGATAACTACAGCAGAACAAAACATTGTTGTATGCACATGGAATTTCTGTAGCTAGGTGAATAAAAATGACATACAACTGAATGCCACTATTTATAAGTACCAAGAAATATCTGAGCCGCAACAGCTGTATCAGGAATGATGCTGCTTGACTGCTGCTATGTTCCATTCCCCCACGCTTGGGCTTCGGAGACAGAGAAGGCTGTAGATTATAGCAGAATCCGTCAAAAGAAGGAGAATGTGTATACAGTCATCATCTCTATTTTCTCACCAAGAAAAGCAACTGAGCATGGAAACCATCCATGGTACAAGGGCCAGGACTGACCAAAATGTAATCAGATTCTACAACTCTAGTTAAAGTCACTGCCTGCCTCTGATTCCTAGGCAGTATGCCTACAAAATTACTATTTGCTGGGAACACCAGACAAGAGCTATTGCTTTCATGGTCTGTTTTATATGGGCTTCCCAAAGGCCTCTGGTTGGCCACAGTATGAAACAGGATGCTGGACTGATCCAACAGGGCTCTTGTCAGTTACCACCAGAGGAAGTCAGAATAAAAAGTAATCAAAGATAACAATAAGTGAACAACATGGAAAATGTAGAGGTACCACAAACCTCCAGACAATGGCAAATAAAAATAATTTTAAAATAAATAAATTGCTTTGAGCCTCTCGTGCCTTGTGCTTGACAACTTAATATAATTCAGCATATTACTTCAGTATGTGAGAATGATGCCAAGGAAAGGCCACAACGAAGATGCAATTGTTTCAGACAACATAGTCCCAAGCCACTTTATGTTGTAGGTTTTCAGAATCATAACTTAATCCAGGCATCCCAGGGAAGGCTGCCAAAAGTAACAACCCTCCAGACTAAGGCAGCATTTGACTTTTGAACCACTAGGACATGGAAAGTCCCTACATATCCCCACATGCATATCCCTACAATTTCTGGGTCCTCTGCCATGAGGAGCCTTACATTATCTAGGCAATGCAGTATGCTATAGATAAGTCACTCTCCTCTTTTCTTGCACATCATCTGCCTCAATTGCTGTGATTCATGTTGCTGGTGTGAAATGCAATGCTGTGAAGAATCCAGATGAGATAATTTAAGTCATCAGTCATGCTTTGATCCGATTAGCAAAAGGAAGACACAAACCATTTATTACAGAGAAGCAACATCGATATGGAGGAGTAAGACAACTTATTACTTTTTTGTGAGGCAATGGAAGCTACAGCTAATATGACCCCTTTATATCGTTGATCAAAATAAGCTGCAGCATCAAAACTACATTTAGCAAATTCCAATCAAGATATAGCCTGTGATCATGTAAGTTCTTCAGACAAGGTGTTGTGGGGCAACTTGTTCCTGAGGTCTACATTTTTGTTTTACTTATCTCTGAGAAAGGGCACAGTAAATAGAAACTCTGTAGTCCAGTTACATTTTTCACACACACAAAAAATCTATTATCCTTTGCTAGCGTTCAATAAACCATCAAAGCCTTTTGGCCAAGCAAAAGCTGGCATTCTCCCATTTTTAACATTTAGCAGCTCTAGGAGAAGAGTCTAGGAAAAAGGCACTCTGTATTTTTTTAAGTGCATAATTGGTTTTCAAGATTTGCCAAGATACTTTTAAAAGAATGACACAATAAGCCAGATCTGTTCCTGGAGAACTATTCTTGTCTCTAATGTATACTTTGTAGGGTATTTAAATAAAGGGTTTTATGTTGTTGAAGGTTTTTTTTTTAGAAAGAAAATCTTTTCTTGCAACTAATTCAAGACACCAGTCCATTAGGTCCATCCCGGCTGTGGTAAGCTACAGGAAGTTTTCTACAAGCTATAAAGAGTGCGAACACACTGTATTTTATTTTAATATCTGCTGAGTAAACCTCTATTAACTAACAAGCAGTGGCGAGCTAAAAGACCACCCTGGAGTATATTAAAAGGGTGGTCAGAATTAAAGTGGGGAAGCATACTTGACCCCATGATTTTAGAAATCCATGGAGGGAAGGGAGGAGGCCTGAAGGTTAAATGAAGTTGTAAAAAAAAAGATATAAAATATGGATGTTATGGAAAATGTTAAAACTATCTATCTATCTATGAATGACACCAGTCCATTAGTCCTCAGGAGGACATGGTGTTTCAACAGCAATATTCTAGAGCCGTGTCCAATTGTGCCAACCCTAAAGTAACTTTATTCTGGCACACAAAACACTGGTAGAAATATTTAGGGAAGAGCCATGGTTCAGTAGCAGGGCACCTGTTTTACATGCAGAAAGTCCAAGGTTCAATCCCCAGCATCTCTGGGTGTAGCTGAGAGAGACTCCTGCCTGCAGCCCTTGAGAGCTGCTGACAGTTAGTATACTATTGACAGCTCTGAGCTAGATAGACCAATGGTCTGTATAAGGTAACTTCTTGTTTTCCTGGGATTGGGATGCCTTCTGGAAATCAGATTAGTTGCTTGTGCAATCTAATCAATACCTCAACATGTTTCTCTCCATCTGCTTTCTTCACCCCTAGTGACTGCAGTCGCTGAAATTTACTCTACGGCCCTATATGTATGGTCCTGCCCTTTCTTTTGCACAACCTCATCCAGGGTTCAATTTCTTGGTCACGCTATAATACGATGCAATATTACCTTTCAAATATATCTGAGATTGCTTCTTTTTTTAAAAAAAAAAAATCCCATGTATAAACTGCAGCTCAGTCCGATGCAATTTTTATCTTTGAAACTTTTCTCTCCAGCAGCCAGATCATGGGTTCCTGAGTTCCTGGGTTCCTTCACCCACAGTGGGCCACTCTTGCAGGTGGGGTGGGGGTAGGCACCCACCTGTCAACCACCTGACTTCACCATCCTGTCAGGTGATTCATTTTCCCCTTGCACAAAAGGATGAGCCAAGCTGATTCAAGTGTTGCTTGAAGTCACTGCCAATCAGCTGATTCATGCCAACTTCAAGATCTGCTTTTGGTGGGGGGTTCGGTGCACAATGGAGTCCCTACTAGGGAATTTTGTAGCGCAGTCAGCTGCTTGGTGGTGATAGCAAGTCTCTGTTGCCAATGAACAATTGAGGCTCACTTTAAGGCCTAAATGATCGCCTCAAAGTTCAGCTTGATATACATGAAACAAAATATGCTCATATGCATATTCACAAAGTGAGGCATAGATCTATACGCCATAAGTTTTAGCAGGCAGGCTAAGCCTCTTCCTTTTTCAGACCTCCTCCAAGAATCAGCATAGGTCACAATATTTAACAAGCAGCATTCTTATTCAGTGTCATTCAATAAATCAAACAGAAGACCAACAACTGTATTAATTTGTGCTTTCTAAGTTTTGCAAGACAATTAAGAACATAAACCCATACTGTGTATATATATATATATATATATATATATATATATATATATATATGTATAGCTTGTTTATGAAATCTAAGCTCCCTGAAGTATGCACTCAGACAGAAGACATGTGCATT
Source organism: Podarcis pityusensis (assembly GCF_964106645.2). NCBI lineage: Eukaryota > Metazoa > Chordata > Lepidosauria > Squamata > Lacertidae > Podarcis > Podarcis pityusensis. The sequence goes on from NC_138034.1 coordinate 33,611,377, forward strand.
ATATATGACTGCAACAGCTGACCAGATTTGTTAACTTACCAGTCTAACAAAATTACCGGCCTTCCAGAGAGTACTTAACCTATTGGCCACGTTTACATCAAACAGTGAAAGCACTATGATACCATTTAAATAGTCTCTGGTTCCCCCAAAGAATTACGGGAGCTTTAGTTTGATAAGTGTGCTGAGGGCTGGTGGAAGACCCCTGTTCCCCTTCCAGAAATGCAATTCCCAGAGTGGTATAATGACCAATCCCGCTTCACAGGGAACTGTAAGGGAACAGATGGTTTCCTAACAATTCTCAGCACCCTTAGCAAACACTCAGAATCCTTTGGGGGAAGCCATGAATGTTTAAAGTAGTATCACAATGCTTTAAATGTATGTTCTAAGTGTGCCTATTGTTATTCTAGAAACAAGGTGGGATGTAAGGTAAAGGACCCCTGACCATTAGGTCCAGTCGTGGCCGACTCTGGGGTGGCGGCGCTCATCTCGCTTTATTGGCCAAGGGAGCCGGCACACAGCTTCCGGGTCATGTGGCCAGCAGGACTAAGCCGCTTCTGGTGAACCAGAGCAGCACACGGAAACGCCGTTTACCTTCCCGCCGGAGCAGTACCTATTTATCTACTTGCACTTTCACGTGCTTTTGAACTGCTAGGTTAGCAGGAGCAGGGACCGAGCAACGGGAGCTCACCCCGTCACGGGGATTCAAACCGCCGACCTTCTGATCAGCAAGTCCTAGGCTCTGTGGTTTAGCCCACAGCGCCACCCGTGTCCCAGGTGGGATGTAACTACTTTTTTAAACCACTTTTAAAAATGTAACTTGAATAAGTTTTGTGGAAACTGACCTTCTAATCTGACTTCAGCATCTCTTGAAATAGCTGAGCCGGGTGCAAGAATCTAAAGACATCCATACAGTGGTACCTCGGGTTACGAACTTAATTCGTTCTGGAGGTCCGTTCTTAACCTGAAACTGTTCTTAACCTGAGGTGCGCTTTCGCTAACGGGGTCTCCTGCTGCCGCCGCGCTGCCAGAGCATGATTTCTGTTCTCATCCTGAAGCAAAGTTCTTAACCCAAGGTACTATTTCTGGGTTAGCGGAGTCTGTAACCTGAAGCGTCGGTAACCCGAGGTACTACTGTAGTTGCATCTACAAGCTATCTTCTCTGGTAAGTGACAGTCCCAAGTTCAAATCTTACCTTCAAAGTGGCAATCTCCCCTCAGGTTCAAATGCCATTTCCATGGTTTTGGATGGAGACCTAGGCTGACCCAATTCTTGTGCTGGCAGAAATCTTTTGAAACTGCCATGGTTTGGGCTAGCAAAGGGATTGCTAGGCTCTTAACATGCAACATAATTCTTAGCCACTTCCTAAGCTCCAAAATATGGTGCGATGCCCCCAAAGTGCAAAATCATGTAGAACAAGTAACCTGGAAATGTTGAGTACAACGAGGAACCCACAACGACACAGGTTTTTAACATGATTGTATGATGGTTAATTGACAAGCTGAAACACTTTAATGTACAGAAATTATTTCAATGCAGCTAAGTCTTCTGCATAAACTGCATTCAGCCTGTGATGAAGTAGTGCCTTGTTATGATACCTTTCTCACTTTTGGGGGGGGGGGGCTCCAACCTTCATGGACACAACCCCTATAGAACTCCTCAGAGACAAGACCCACATGTTCATACTTCATATAATTTCAGCAGGGGTGAGAATAGCAGAAATATGAATCACAGACCACTGCCTTTTTTGTTTTGTATAACATCCAGACTAGATACCAGTGACATCTTGGAATGTATATTTGAAATATTATCAAAAATTCAAGGGGGGGGGAATAAAATGGGCAGGGAAGGGTCCTAAATGGAGGTTGTTTAGTGGAGTGTGGATAAGTCATTGCTGTTGTTGCTGAGCATTGATTTTATTGTTTTGCTGTATGTTTCTAAACAGCTTTATAAGCCTGGATTTGTATTTTTAAACATGTTATAAGTTGTTTTGTGGAATATTTCCCTTTAAATATGTGTGTGCACATACACACATACTTGAAACAGCCCCCCCTTTCATCCTTACATGGTGTGCATGTTTCACAAACATATGGTCCCAAGCAGGTTTTCTTCCTGATCTTTTCCTTGCCTGCAATGTCTTCCTTAGCTCTTGACACTTGCAGTATTCATCACTCCCACACTGTTCTCCCAATAGATTTGGGAGTTCTCACAATCAAGCCTCTATTCACAAAACCCAAGGTTAATTCACTGATCTCTTGGTATAAAGACACTGAGTTTCTAATAAAAATAAAGCTTTGGCAAATTAAAAAGTCAAATCATTCTGTTGCTCAGCTTAGAAGGGGTACAGCTTTGGGAATTTTCAAAGGCACACACAACCAAACAAAGATTAAGCCGTGCTAGCAGCTAAGAACTATTTTGGCTTGACAGAACATGTGGCTGAATCTTAAGGCGAGCCAAGGTTTTCCTAGGAAGAACGAAAAGAAAACTTTTGAAGACTTGGGTTTTCCAGGCAATGAAGGACAATTGGTACATTCTGTAGCTTTACCACAAAAAAGCAGCAGAGCAGCTTCTGAGTCTTGCTCTAATTTATGCAGACTAGTGCCATAGTATTAGTTCTTTGAGAAGTGTCCATCAGTACCATTGATGATACCATGGAGGCTGTATAATCCATTTTATTTTGTTTTTTATTCCTATTTCCTGATATATTGCAAGCCTAAATCTTAGTTTATAGTTAAAAGCACTTGTTTACTAATTTTAGAAAGTGCTGAACCTCTTTTTATCTTTTAGATTATGGGACATGTTTGATTGCTTTAACAGGAATGCTAAATATAAAACATTCTGTTGTGCTTCTTCTTTTTTAATGTCAGACCCATCACAGCCAAGATTTTTCAGCCTCCATATGTCCATGTACTTCAGTACAATACAATTACAGTATGTCAGCAGGCAACTTGCTGACGACAAAGACAGCAGGAGCACTGCTTCAACAAGAATGATATTCCAACTCCCATCCCAGACTTACTACATAATAAGTTTCACACATTAACGTACGCATTAACAGTGCAATCCCGTACATGTCTACTCAAAAATAAGCCCCATGGAGTTCGATAGGATTTATTTCCAAATAAATAGATACGAGACTGCAGCCTAACACAATTTTCACCATTCACAAATATTGTTAACATGACCCAGCATTTCCATCTATGGACATCATAAAAACTGTCCTCTCCTAAAAGCGACACAGTAGCCAATGGGCAGCTTCCCTTTGAAATGCTAGTTTGAGGGATAATAGATCTGAAGTCAAGAAGACGAACCCTGCCTTGTCATATGTCATGCTCCATACAGACTCTAAGCACTGGCTCTCACAGAACTGCTGTCATGAAAAATCATAAAAGGAGCAGAACAATTACCATAACCTCAAGCTTCCCATCCCCAAGAGCTCAGCAAGCTTTTCAAAAGAAAGCTACAAACCAGGACATTGTGTGTGGCCAACAAATAAGGTCATCTATAAACTGTGAAGTCCCCTTGAAGTGAATAGAACCTAATCCAGAACCTTAGCATAATTCAAGGGTACAAGCAAGGAAGAAGTCCACACTGGTTTCCCAGTGTCCTAGGGCTTTTAAAACAGAGCAAGTTATCCATTATTATACAATGATTTCCTAATTAACTTGATTTATTCTTATACAGCTGGTGCTCATCAGTCAATGTATAATCCTGAGTGTCATTCTATCATTTGCTCTATCTTGCAGTAAGAGAGATATTCTAGAATTCATTATCACTGTTGCCTGGTGTATGCATCTATCATCAGAATCTTTTGATGCTGTCAAAGGTCTAGATATTCGTTTGGCAGGTCTGACTTATGAAAATTGTATGCTCATTATTTACTGATTAAATAATTATATCCCACCTGTTATGCTGGCACCTCAAAGCAAATAAGAAAATACAATGCAGAATATGTAATGCCGCTGAAAACATTAAATACAATAAATAACAATCAAGTGGTCAGAAAGTCCACATTCTACCGTGGCAGACAGTAATAGACAGCAAAGGCTATGGCAAATGGAAATGTTTTCATTCATATGGTATCTCATCATTATACTTCTATTGCTATATTGCCTGTTGCCCCATGTGTTGATTCATGCAGCTTTGATATTTGCAGCGATCTCTGTTTTCAACAACTAATAGGATGCTGACCTGCTCTGATTTTTATTTTTGATTTTTTTTACTGCTGCTGCTAGTGAGAGCTCCTGGGCCATTCCATCTGCTTGCCCACTCTGTTCCTAGATGCCAACCAGCCAGCACTTCATTGCTGATTCTAGGAGGAGGATAGAAAAACATCTATGGCTATCTGGCTTGCTGCCACACTACAGTGCAAACCTTTTGGAGTTTGCATGAGGGCACCAACCTCTTTAAGTTTGTGCTGTGGAATGTATTATCCAAGTAGGAGAAAGAAGTGATGTAATATTGGGTAGGAGGACTGGCCCACGCATGAGGCAAAGTGAAGTGACTGCCTCAGGTGGCAGGACCCATAGGGGTAGCAGATTTGGATGTACAGTAGATCTTAACTCCCCACTTCTTCCTTCGTGGGGAGGGAGGTGCCATTTTGTGGTTTGCCCCAGGCACCAAAATGTCTTGAGCCAGCCTTGTTGGGTAGTTTTTGCTGTCTGAAGTGAGAATATGAGTTATAATGCTTTTGTTCGTTTCAAAGTTGTTCAGTACCACTCAGTGTGAGACACTGAACCGGTATAGAATACAACCCTATGAGGGTGGGAGTCTAGATGGGAGTAGTTTTGTTGCTAGTTATATGACACTACATTGCCTTAGAATGAATGAGCTGGTTGTAAATTATGCTTAATTCTGCCATGTATTTTTGTAGACCAAACATTCACTTTTTAATAACTTTTTGACTGGGGATTAATTATCTGTATGCTTGGTTGGAATGCACAAATGTGAGGCTTTGATTTGCAAGACTGCTAAGGATGCATTTGGGAGGCATCACTGTGGATGGGTGCAGCTCCTTATCTCAGTTATTTTGTTTAGCTACTAGTGGTGCTGTTTTGAAGAGTTTATTGTGTTTTTGTATTTGATTTTATCTGTAATGTTCTGATGTTTAAAAGAATATCATACTTTCCTGTTAATTATGCTGATTTTAAAAATGTGTGTTTTATACTTGATCTTCATCCGTAATGTTTTCTTAGGTTGTAAACCACTTTGATATTTGTTTTTGTGTTTTAATGAAAAGTGGTATAGAAATTATTTAATTAAATGAAAGTATTTAAATAATAAAGAACTGAGCTAGTAAACAAAAGCATGTAGTGCCACATCGGGCTGCAGGCAGGTCTCCCCCCTGTGTCAAGGCACCCACAGTCTACTGGCAGATGGGAGAGAGAGGTTACTATTTCAGTGCGTATGGTTGTCGCTAAAAAAGGAAATATCTTGAAGTGGCAGGAGGATGTCACAATTCAGTCACTTTGTTCCACTTTGTGAATTGTTTTGACAGAAAAACAGGCTACAAATCACTAAGCAAATAAATAATTTTTGTGTGAACCTATTTCCTTACCAGCCAGACTGTACGGTAAATATTGTTGGCCACTGTGTGCCACCATGGAACCTGGCAGCACCAGCATGGGTATTATCGGTATTATTTGACCGATTCATGTATTCAGAGAAATTTTAGCTACTACTACAGCAGCATCAAGCAGCTGCTGTGGAGAAGCATTTATCTGAATAGGAGGTACTGTGTTACTCTTTTAACATTGTGTGTGTGCGTGCGTGCATGCGCAAGCATGTGTGAAGAGAGAGACAGAAAAAGATGGAGCTAGTCTCCACCAAGTCATGATACATATACAGCTTTCTTTCCATCAATGGCTACTGGCTCTTTAAAGATTGAAGACAGAGGCCTACCTATGCAACCTGACATGTGGCTGGTACCTTGATCTATAACAGGGATGGGAAACCTGTGGCTCTCTAGGTGTAGTTAAGACTCCAATTCCCATCAATCCCAACTAGCATGGCCAGTGGTGGAAGATTATGGGAGGGCCAGTTTCAATGGCATCTGGAGATTCAAGTCTATAAGAAACCATCCCACCAAATGGCTCTCTACCTGCTTCTCTTCCCCCTCCAATAAGGCTGGCACAGATGAATCCTTTTCCCAACTAATTCCCTTAAACCAGGAAGATTTCAGCTGCCCATCCAAAGCCATTCCATGATGAAATGCGCCGCACGTGGCCTCTGCCATGACACAAGCAGCTCAGCCAGCCCACTAAGCCGAGTCAAAATCATGGCTGCGAAGGTGTAGGCAGAGATCCTCAAAGCCTGGTTACCAGGAAAGATTATCATTATCACCATAGCATCCGTTGCATGCGTTTCCAGGTCTGCGCACGCACGTAACCGTACTGGGAACACAGCACATTGTACCGTACTGGGAACACAGCACATTGTACCATACTGGGAACACAGCACATTGTACCCTCTCTGCCATAAAAGGGGGTCACCATGGCCAGGATTTCAAAGGTCTCCTAACTCTCCTTCCTGCATGAGCTCATGATCCCCGAAATAGACCCACCGCCATCAAGGGGATCGCGGTGACCTCAATGCTGAGAAACAAGGCAGGAATTTGCAAGGAAGAGAGGTTGTTTATTCCACCTGAGAAAGCAAAAGAAAAAATGGGGGCGGTGGGGTGGAGGAAAGAGGAGACATCCAGGACACCCCCAACCCAGCACTACCGGGGGGGGGGCTGCGTCAGGGGCTTCCCTTACCAGGCTCGTGCTCGCCCGGGTTGTCGGAGAGCTCGATGACCAGCAGCTCCCGGCCCTCGGAGCTGCGGCCCACGGTGTAGATCCTGCTGATGGACGAGCACTGCAGCCACACCGAGACCATCGCCTCGCGCATCTCCGGGTAGCGGTGGTACTCGAAGGAGATGCCGTCCTCCTGGCTGAGGCGCCGCCGCCGGTTCGCCGAGCCGCCGCCTGCCGCCGCCGCTTCGGGCTGCTCCGCCTCGGAGCCCTGCTGCCGCAAGGCGAAGGCGCCCAGCGCGCCGCAGAGCGCCGCCAGCAGCAGCGCCCAGAGCCCACCTCGCCGCGCCATGCCTGACGGAGAAGAAGGACTGGCAATGCGGGCTTCTGCTTCTGCTTCTGCTTCTTCTTCGCTCAGCTGCTGCCTTGACGTGCTGCGTCGACGCGGGCTGCGCTCCCTCTGCGCTCGCCTCCACCTCCCGCAGGCAGAGAAACCTGCTCAGTCCAGGGAGAGCGCTCGCGCCGCCGACTGCACTACTCGCGCCGCAGCCGCCGGGGGGAGACGCAAGGATGTACCACTGCCGCGCGGGGGGGAGGCGAAGGTGTGACGTGCCGCCGCGCGCGCGCGCGCGCCGCCCCGTCCACCTGGCAGCGCCCTGGGGACGCCCGGGCCTCTTCCCCCATAGTTGTCGCGATTGGCCAGGGCCAAGCGCCCTGCAGGTTTGGCGCCAGAATCATCCTCGCGCGCGTCAAGAGGTGCGGGAGGGTGTGCCTCTCAGGACCCTCTGCACATGCCCCAATCCTCTCCATAGGGTGAAGTGCATGTATGCCTGCCTGCCAAAACGTGTGCCACCCTAGGAGCCAACTCTTAGAGGCCGAGGTCACTTTGCCGCCTCCACCCCCTACAATAAAATATTTGAGGGGACCTGCCAGTGCCGGATTTACGTATGAGCTAAACAAACTGTAGCTTAGGGCCCCACTCTCTTGCGGCCCCCTCAAAAAAAATTCAAGGGAAAAACAACTGGATGTACATTTCCAAAATATAAGAAAAAAATAAAAATAAAATAATTGTTATGAATAAAAAATCATTTTAAGTTAGAACTTAATAATTATTTCAATATCAATATACTTCTTAATTGTATTTCAGTTCAACAATTACTTTGATAAAATACATATTTTGTTATGTGCAAATGGCTTTAGATACCTATTAGGTCCATAAATTACCGTCTAGCATATATTCAACACAAAATACAGCGATAATTTGTTGTTGACAAAGGACAGCTGGGCATATAAAGGGCCCCATTACCTTCAGTAGCTTAGGGCCTCATCAAACCTAAATCTGGCCCTGGCACCTCCCCCCCCTCCCCCCCAGTTAATGAACATTGCTATTCAAATGGTGTGTGTGCACCGTATCATGTGATTGATTCTGCGGGGGGGGCGACACGCCATATTTTATTCAGGTTGGCCATGCATGCCCCAATCAGGGTGCGACTGGGCTTTATTTTATTTTATTTTTTAAGATGATATTTATTAAGCATTTTAAAATTACAGAAAAAACAAAGAGACAAAGAAGAAGAAAAAACCAGGGAAAAGCAAACAGCAATCAAACAATACAACTCGATAAAAATCAAAATCAAAAAACAAAAACAAAACACATAACACATCAAAATCAAAAAACAAAAGTAAACCACAAACATTTAAAAACAGATCCAATATTCCCAAATCCTTAACTGTCATTGCCTTATTTCATCGACCTCCTCACACCTCCCTTTTTTGTATTCCAGTTATTAATTATCACAGCAAATCCTTCCCATTTTTCATAATATTCTGTCATTAAATTACCTTAATCTATTTTAACCTTATCTTGCTATAAAAGACCCTAAAACTTAAAACTTAAATCTTATTTATACCAATTTCTCATAACCATAACATATTATTGCATAGTTCTTTTTAACATTTCTGCTAAAGCCAAATAGTTTCGTTCCAACATTTTTCTAATACTCATTAATTTTACAAAACGATCCTAAATAAAAAAAATTTAAAACTTTCTTCCAATCTTCATCCAACGTCTCTTCCTCCTGGTCCCGGGTTTTGTCAGTCCTTTCTATCCCATCCATCTAGTTCATTAACCTGGTAATCTTATGTCCGAGGCCCTTAAGTCTCTTCCATGTCCCTTCCGCAGATCTTCTTCATATTTATACCTGTACTTTACTTTGTCTCCTGGTCCTTTCACTCGTGGAAACTCCAACTTGACAGTATTTTTGTCCCTTCTCGACAGATCAGCCCCTTTTCCATAGTCCACACTGAACTCCATGTGGTATTTAAAAGCATGTTTCAAGGTCCCTCCAGAGTTGAGGACCCCCACAACCCCAAACTCCTCACGGCCCATTGCCAGACTTGAAAAGTCAAGACATCCCTGCATAGGGGGGTCTATCTAGCCCCCCATCTCCAAGCCCAACAAAACTCTATCTCTCCAAATCTGGCTTTTTCCAAGTTCATTTGTCAAATCCAACAACTCATGTTCCTGCTGGGCCACAGCTCCCTCCATCTCTGCCACCCAAGGTCCAACAACAACCTCCTCCCTCATCTGATCTGTCAGAGCACACTCCTGAGTTGATTTCTGGGTGGGTTCTATATAGATACCCACTACCTGTCCAAAATTTCTAATCGCAACAGTCATCAAATCCGTCTTCTCATGTAACTGTTCCAATAAAGCACTTGTCTTGCAGAAAGCACGCACCAGAGCCTCTGAATACATTGTTATGCAAGGTCAGAAGTCTGTTCCCACGATCTTAATCTGTTTGCAGCTGCGAAGCGCCCCAGTTCAAATTTAGTAACAGTTTCACAAGCTCCCTCTAGGGGAAGAACTTCTATTTGTATCAATCTCTTTTTTTTTTTTTTAACAGCAGATCTAACAACAAAGTTTCCTTTTTCAGATATTTTGTCAGTATTTGTTCCTTTAAAATGCGAAAGAGAACAATGGAATCACTTTGTTTCTCTTCTTTTAACCGTCTGTCAAAAACATTTGTCTATAGTCAATGAACTTCCCAAAAACGTCTGTCCTGACACCCCGCTCCCAGGTTCAAGACGGTGGAAAATTACTTTTCTTTACACTCTCTTCTGCAGGTTTAAACAATCCGGAAAAAATCCCCCCTCTTCTCCTGCTTCCGAAGGGGGTTCAGTAGTTTTAGATGATGAAAGTTGATCCTTTACAAACGATTTTCTAAACTCTAGTTTGCCATGTCTTTGCTTTAATCTATCTACAAGAAACGGAAGGCTGACTTCCTGTTTAGACCTTCCCGCTTCAGTGCCAAATTAAGAGGAATTTCTTAATCCAATTTTCCGTTCTACTCACAGATCGTTGTTTAAAGTCCAATTGTCCAAATTTGATCTGCTCACGGGTAGTTGTTTTTATAGCCAAATTGTCCCAGGAAAAAGGTAGCGCTCTCCGGCAACGGCTGTGCGGCTTCGCTCCACGGAAGAAGCAGTTGACTCTCAGCACCGCGCCACTAGCCCCTCTTCGCTCCGGAGCCTGTAACTGGGTTCCTTTACGAGTTGGGGGGGGCACAAATGGTGCCCGCCGAGTCCCATGGTCACAGGCTTCATCCGCCTGTGATTTTTTAAAGGGTCCCCGCTTCGCCATAGCGGAACAGACCCGTTTTCCGTGGAGCCAGCCCCTCCGGATCAGAGGGAATCTGCCATTACCGATGGCACCACCCCGGAAGCTTTAACATCCCACAAGGTTCTGCTGTTTTCCCATGCTCAAAAGTCACTGTTCGTTTCACATGTTTGTTGAGTAATCAGCTGTACAGCTGCAGATAAAACATTTTAGGTGTGTTTTAAGTGCATTATACAAACGTGACACCAGATGGCGATGGTAAGCTAATGCCAAATTACATATACTGTACAGGTATACAGTACAGTATTTTAAACCTTTTTTTTTAAAAAAAAAAAAAAAGCATGTTCACAGCATTTTTTTTATACATGTGGCGATTCAGCCTATATTTACACTCATAGGAAACTGCCCTACTCTCCAAGGTCACTTCCAGACTACCTGGTTACTGAGCATTCTGGTTTGTTCATAGGAAGTTTGCAGGGACGTTCTTTGTTATTACTTATTTGAATTGTTGCCCATCCTTCGCCATGAACTTTCAGGGCAAGTTACAACAATTTTTAAAATGCAATATTCCGAACAGTTAAAACAAATGAGATGACATTGCTTCAAGCGTTATCCTGCCCTTTCTGCTGGATTTTCCTATCCTTATTGCAAACACATACACATACATATACATATACATATACATATACATATACATGTATACATATACATGTATACATATATATATGTGTGTGTATGTATGTATGTATACATATATATATGTATTATGGTGCTGGAGGAGACGCTTGAGAGTCCTATGGACTGCAAGAAGATCAAACCTATCCATTCTTAAGGAAATCAGCCCTGAGTGCTCACTGGAAGGACAGATCCTGAAGCTGAGGCTCCAATACTTTGGCCACCTAATGAGAAGAGAAGACACCCTGGAAAAGACCCTGATGTTGGGAAAGATGGAGGGCACAAGGAGAAGGGGACGACAGAGGACGAGATGGTTAGACAGTGTTCTTGAAGCTACAAACATGAGTCTGACCAAACTGCGGGAGACAGTGGAAGACAGGAGTGCCTGGTGTGCTCTGGTCCATGGGGTCACGAAGAGTCGGACATGACTAAATGACTAAACAACAACAATATATATACACACATACATACATACATACATCCAATTTTGCGGGGAAAGGTGGTTTGTTGCGCAAGAGCTTCAAAGCAACTGTAACAAAGCAACCTGAATTTCCCACCCAGAAATATTAATGGACTGGAAAAACTAGTCCATCAATCTCATTACTGCCTACACAATGACAACTGTTGAATATGGAGCGTTCTACATGCAAGGCAGGCAATCACTCTATTTCTATAAAATATGAAGAGCAGTTCACAATTTTAATAAATAATTGTAAGATATCAGTGAAGCAGCAACAATCTTTAAAAACAGCACAATCCTATACATATGAGTTTCACAGAGATTAATGGTGCTTATTCCCTGGTAAGCAGGTACAGGTTTGCAACCTAAAAGGTTAATACAGTATAGGGATTGCGGGGGGAGAAGGAAGAGCTAAACTTCTCCTTCTTGTGGACTGTGGTCCTAATCTAGATTAGGCTGCTCCTGTGCTTGGCTTTCATTAAAAACAAACCCTGAGGCAGCTAAAGCAAAGCATTTAATGCCACACAATGTGCAATAAGGGACCCTCATGTATCAGACCACAGAAAGTATGAAAAATACTCTAAAAACATATTAAAGAGGAACAAAGAGGTCCTTTGCATATTGTTCATTGCCTCTTTTTTATTTGTTTACTTGCGGACATTAAAAGTATATTCTTTTCTATTTGTGGGTCTTTCCAGTGCTTGTGTTATGAAATGGAGACCACAATCCTCTCATGCTTGCTTTGCCTTTCTTTCAGAGGCAGTAATACTTCTGAAAACCAGTTTCTGGAAACCTCAGGAGGGGAGAGCAATCTTGTGCTTGCTTCCTGTTTGCGGGTTTCCCACAGACATCTGGTTGGCCAGCGTGAGAACAGGATGATGGACAGGGCTAGATTTAGGCTTCATAAGGCCCTAAGCTACTGAAGGTAATGGGGCCCTTCATATGTCCAGCTGTCCTTTGTCAACAACAAATTGTCACTGTTTTTTGTGTTGAATATGTGCTATATGGTAATTTATGGACCTAATAGGTATCTAACGCCATTTGCACATAACAAAATATGTATTTTATCAAAGTAATTGATATAGAAATAAGTAAACCAATGATATTTTAGGGAGCAGGCTAGCAGGCAGAGCCCATTACTTATATCATAGGAGCCTGCACAACACAAAACACTGTTGCTGTATGTAGGTTTTATTTTGTTTGTTTTTTATCTTATATTTTGGAAATGTACATCCAGGTTTTTTTCCTTTAATTTTTTTGGGGGGCTCCCAACAGAGTTGGGCCCTAAACTATAGCTTATTTAGCTTATATGTAAATCCAGCACTGACGATGGACTAGTTCAGGGGTCAGCAACCCACGGCTCCGGAGCCGCATGTGGCTCTTTTACACCTTTGCCGCGGCTCCGGGGCGGATACCAGCGAGGGGAGGAGGCGCATTGTGCGCCCCGACACTCCCCACTGTGGCGGGCACTGTACAGGCTGTGACGTCGCATGGGGGCGGTGCGTGCGTTAGTCACGCACAGTCCCGACGTCACCTTCCCGCCCGCTACATTGTAAGGGGCATGTACGCTGGTCACTGCATTGAAAGGGGGCATGTACGCTGGTCACTGTTTTGAAGGGGAGTGAAGAACACACACACAAAAAAAGGTAACTTGTTTATTTAACGTTTATTTCTATGAGGAGGAGTAAATCTGAGGGGTCAAACAAAGAAATAATAAAAAAGTGACAAAAAAGTTATTTTTATAATGACGAGTTTTGCGGCTCCAAGTTTTTTTTTCTTCGGAAACGGGTCCAAGTGGCTCTTTTTGTCTTAAAGGTTGCAGACCCCTGGACTAGTTCCTCATGACAACCTTCAGACTTCTCAAATGTCAGAGCCTGACTTACACAGGGCTATTTGAGGCGTGCAAAGCACAACCAAGCTGTTAGAAACCACACACTCCAGTCTACAAGCAGGCAGTATTGCTTGTGTTGTAGTTAGAAGTGGTTTTTTTTTAAGGAGATGAAGCTAAATGCCTGCTTTCAGCCACACGGTGTTGGTTTTCCATGACCACTAGTATTTATTCCAACATGCAGTAGCGTTTAGTGGTTTAATATATCTGGACTGTAACGAGGCAGAGGATCACACACCCATCCTGATTTCAGATTGGAACGAATGATTTTCAGGTTTTACAGACTCAGCTTTTACTGGCATCCATGACTCAGATGGAATGAACCCATCACTTATGCGAAGTGGTGCCACTACTTATTTCACAAACAGCAGGATTCTATGGGGCAGGTAGGAGATGTGCAGCCCCGTGGCATTCAAAGCCTCCACAACAGATCAGCTACTTGAAGGAGTTGCCAGACTTCTACCTACCACAAGAGCAAATCATCTTCTGGAACATGAGGTACACCAGACTTTCCTGAACCTTTAGATTTAAGCTCCCTAAAACATACTTTCCTGCTAGTACCTCTGCTGTAGAGAGAAACTGCTCGTTGTAATTTGGTTTAACCATAAGTTGTAATTTTCCAAGTTTAAATTTTGACATTGACACATGTCTGTGTTTTATTTTCCTGTTGTCATTCCAAACATTATTTTTCTCTTGTTTTTCCTGTGTGTGTGTTTTAATTCCCCCCCCCCATTTTTTTATTAGTTTTCACAATATTATAAACAAACAAACAAACAAACACACAAAACAAACAAACATAAATCATAGCCTTATTGAAAATTACTGTTATTAACATTGTTAAGTGACTTCCTCGCTTCCCCTTGGTTGAATTTCATTGCATGTCCTTTTAACGGTTTTCCAAATCCCAATTTTTATGAAATTTAACTTACATCCTTAGATCTTCACCTTATGGAATTAAACATATTAATTCATCACTTAACATAAATAACATCCTAAGCCCATTAAGTATCTGCAAGCTATTTTCAGTTAGTTTAACTTAACAAATTTAACTAAATAATCATTAAATTTATTCCACTCTTCCTGATACTCCTCCTCCTTCTGGTCGCGGACTCTTCCGGTTAGGTCGGCTAGCTCCGAAAAATCCATCATCTTCATCTGCCTTTCTTCTATTGTTGGTAATTCTTGGGTTTTCCACTTTTTAGCTAACAAAATACGAGCAGCAGTTGTGGCCCCTGTTCATTGTCACGACTCCCTCCTCCCCTGAAATCTCCAACCACTGTGGCCTGCTGAAAAGGAGGGCGCGGCTGCTTTTTCCTCCTGGGCGAAGGATTAAGAAGATTGCCTAAGGCCATGGCAGGGGAGGGGCAGAATTATTTTCACCAGAACCTCGCTCAATGTTCATTCACTGTCTCTTATTGTTACTCCGTGGGAAGTAATTAATCTGAAGAGTCATACCTTATTATGCTGCAATGCAACAAAACATTGCTGTGGGGTGTGTTCCTGTTCACTGTTCTTGTCAGACAACCATACCCTCTTCCTCAAAAGTCCACTCCATTCCAGTCTTCTCACTTTCCCAGGCAGTCAACAGTGCATGGCCTCTTAGCATGCTCTGTCCTCATCTAGCTGTTTTGCCAGTTCCAATATATTTTGCTGCCTGAGGCAAAGAACAAGATGGCCCTCTATCCAACCCACTTCCACCTAAAGGAAATTGGACTGGCAGCTGAATCTTACTTTTGCACTTACAGGGTAGTGCCCTTTAGTGCTCACTTAGCGGGTGCCTGACAGGCTTATAGCCCACCCATAGCTCTGATTTCCAGCAGAGTGGAATGTCCAGAGGGCCAGAAGGAATGGCTGATGGGCTACCACTGTCACTTGAGCCAATTGCCTCACTCTGCCCAATGGTGGGGTGAATGCTATCAACGGCTTAAATACATCTCTATACCTTTTTAAAAATGCATGCAAAAAATTGTTTCCTTCGTCTTTTAAGCACCCAGGAACATCGTCAGTTTGAAGTTTGCATTAGAACTTCATTTCCCTGGCTGTACATCAGTTTGGGGAAAACAGGGATGTATATAGGAGCTAGGCATATTAATGATGACCTTTTCATGGGGCGGGACGTGGGTGGCGCTGTGGGTTAAGCCACAGAGCCTAGGACTTGCCGATCAGAAGGTTGGCAGTTCGAATCCCCACCACGTGGTCAGCTCCTGTTGCTTGGTCCCTGCTCCTGCCAACCTAGCAGTTTGAAAGCATGTCAAAGTGCAAGTAGATAAATAGGTACCGCTCCGGCGGGAAGGTAAACGGCGTTTCCGTGCACTGCTCTGGTTCGCCAGAAGTGGCTGAGTCATGCTGGCCACATGACCCAGAAGCTGTACGCCGGCTCCCTTGGCCAATAAAGCGAGATGATCGCCGCAACCCCAGAGTCGGTCACGACTGGACCTAATGGTCAGGGGTCCCTTTACCTTTTTGCATGGGGCTGCTGCAGGACCTGAAGGAGAGCAGCGGCAAGGGAGGCCAGGCCAGTGAGCACATTAGCTCCCAGTTGGCAGTAGTGGACTCTGTCAGTCTTCATTTTATATCATGTTCTCGTTTTAGTATTTTAATTGTGAACTGCTTTGGGTGCCTTGGCAGAAAGGAGGTATGTAAATTCAGTCACTTAGTGGTGATGGGAGGTTATTTGAAGGTGGTTAAGAGCAATAGTGGCTTGGAGCAGAGAGCATGGCAGGAACATCTTAGATCCCCACAAACTTTCACCTGCTTTTCTTTGCATTTTTTGTGGCTAATTTCCCATTGTGCAAGGGCTCAATGAATGACAAATATAGCATCGGTGTGGACTAATTTTTTAAAACTTGTAAACACTACATTTCTGTTTGAAATAAACGTATAAAGCGGATCAACAAAAGGCAGTGTTTTTAACATTGTGTTTTAATTGTTGTAACCCACCCTGGGATCTTAGGGTAAAGGGTGATTAATTAATTAGTTAATTATGCAAAACAATCAGATGCAATAAAAATAACTGAAACAGCAGAAAGATAAATGAACAGTGCACATTTATTCGAAAGTAATTCCCACAGTGTTTAATGTGGCTCAGATAAAGCGTGTGCAGGGGGTGTAGTAAATATTCAGCAGAATCAGTCAAACACATAACAAACACTCCCCCCCCCCCGCAACGGCCGGAGGTTCATGAAAAACATGTACAATTACAGAGAATCCACGCCCAAAAAAATGGAGTGAGGGGACCAGATGAACCCCATCGGTTTTGGTTGATGGGTTTCCTGCAGCCTAGAAGGAATGACCAAAATGCATATTTGCATTTCTTTTTTAAAATTGTTTGAGTGTCAAATATATTTCCAGATACTGCTTGGTAGCCGTATGTTTCCAAGTACGATGAAGTAATTGCTATCAAGCAAAAAAGAGGATTCTGCACCACTCATGGCATTTCCTGTGCTTAACATGATTATGAGTGACTGTGGTTGTAGTTAAAAACCCAGCTCCAGAAGATGTAAATATTCGTCATGCACCCCAGAACCTAAGAAGGGAGAGGGGTTGGGGAATCACTAGAATAGCATATTGTGTGCCAGAATATACAAGCTAATCATATTCCCATGGCATCCTATGCAACAACAATGCGGTTTCTATAAAAACACACACGCACACTGAACTGAAAAGGAAAGGAATGGAACTGAATTCCTATTTATTTGAGCCAATCTCTCCTAGGATCTCTTTGGCATGTGTGTGAGCACATTTCTCTTTTTGGAGAGAAGGTGGGAGGAGGAGTCTTTATTGATTTCTTTTTAGCTCTTACTAGCCCACCCAAGTACATTCAGGCTGGAAACCTGTCGCCAAAGAACCGGCTTATTAGTTCAAATTCACGTGTGACTTGAAGCCCCAGCAGCACCACAGGTCAATAATAATATAATGAATTAATAATAAGTGCTTTTTTCTAGAAAAATAGGCGCCGGGACTCACCATGAAGTTACAGTAAGTGCCACACTTTTTAACAACAAAAAAGGAGATACTGGTACTGAAAGTACCCCCTTAAAAAAAAGCACTGATTAAAAATAATTTTATTATTTATACCCCCACCCATCTGGCTAGGTTTCCCCAGGCGGTTTACCCCACATTGCTTCCTCATGTCACCAGGGCTTTCACAAGCCCCATGGGTATGCCATGGAGGGGACTGGCAGATCCCAAAGAAGTGGGGGAATGAATCAGGCAGTCAGAGCTGGGTGACCCAGGGAAGTGCCTGAGCAGGATGGAGGAGGCAAAATCGGGGCCTCAAGAAAGGTCAGAGCTGGTGGAGCTGGCTTGTGATTAAAAAAGTCAGGAGCTGGATCCTGGAGAAGGTACAAGCAGGCTGTCAGAGAGATGTCCCACCTTGTGATGTCAGACGCCTCTACTCAGGCGTCTCCTAAACGGCTGCTGTCATCACTCTCAGCCCCTCCTGACAGGAAGGAGCCTCCCTCCAGCAGAGGCACCTGAGAGGAAGTTGGAGACGTGAACCAGCAACTGTGTCCTCAAGGACATGGAGATGCCAGCATTGACATAAATGAACCTCACAGACCCAGCCCACTGCATAGCAGTGCCCTTTGCTTGCCCAGAGCAGAAATGCCTGTTATTCACCACACTGAGATTTGTGCCTGCACCAGTCTTCAGAAGGAAGAGGTAATGGCTGGGAAGCTTCTTGGATCAATGTCTCTGCTTGCACTTAACCTTGCAACTCACCCTCAGGGCATTTAACCTTTGCCTTGTCTATGTACCACTTATATTTGTGCATTGGGCAGAAAGATAAGCAAGAACATTTGTGCCGTAAAAAGTTACAGGATTTCAGCAGAAAGTTATGGGCTATGCACTAACTGGAAATGAAATGGTGTGACTGCCTCCAAAACGTTTGCAGGCACAAACATGACTGAAAACAGATTTGTGTGTGAGTGGCCAGAGAGCATTACGAGCACAAATCATCAAATAATTTGTTTTGAAGGGAAGTAGTTCTCTCTGCAATAGAAGAATTAGGCACTTTGTGTGAATGTGAAAGATGTCACTAAGGTGCTTGATCGATTGAACAATACTGCAGAGGGGAAAATACTGAAAATCGGGGGGGGGGGGGGGACGGACTAGAACACACATAATGATGCCAAGAAGTATTATGCACCATCTTCTGGTCAGAGTGAAGTATAACAGACCAAGGAAATCCCCAAACCAAGCACAGAGAAGAAAAAACACAGAACATGCAAATGTGAATTTGTTCTTTGTTCAAATACACATCTAGTATTGAGACTTGTTTGAAAACTGAGACAAATAAGACAGGGTAGATACAGTAAACATATGAAGTTTAGTAAACACAAATGTTCACGAGAAAGACTTCATAGGTTTAAAGGAATTTGGGCAATAAACTAAGTGTTAGGAGTCACTTCCAAACCTGGAGGTTGTACGGTAAGGCAAATTGATTTTGATTACAAATAATGAATATAATGGAGAACAATAACTGGAAACAAATCTATTACTTTTATTAATACAAAAAAGTAGAAGAGCAGCGGAGAATATAGGATTGTTTCTGAAATACTGTCATGCAAACTTTTTCTCCCCCGAAGAATAAAATTCTAGAAACAGCAGAGTGGAAAGCAAAGATGTTTGAATAAATGCCTGTGTAGTTTTTTACCTCTCTCCTGCATACAAACCTGACATGTGGTCAAACAAGAGCTGCATTCGCTCATTGACCACCTTCAAGCAATAACATGCTCATGGGTGGGCGGAGAAACGGGTGTCTTACCTCTGTACAGCAGGATACCACCCGCACCAAAGTCAGAAGCTTATACCCTCCCACTCCAGCCTCCATTCAGACAAGCAAACAACATTATGACAGTTCCAGAACACAATCCAGGCAGGCAAAAGCCCTTCAAGAGGGTACAGAGCAGGGTCTGTGAAGGGTATTGGCCAGGGGAGTGGAGAGGGCCCAGGGGGCCAAATGAAGAGGTCTGCAGTGGCACATTTGATCCCCAGGCCTAAGGTTTCTCATCCCTGATGTATATTCTCAGACACTAGTTATGGTCAACACCCTCATTTTCTGAATGTTATAAAGGAACAGGAAAACATAGCTCAAATTCCAATATATATATATCTATTTATTTGTTGCATGGTAAACATGAAAATGTCAGACTACCTTTACAATTTTTTTTTTTTTGCCAACGACAAGTGCAAAATATAGCAATCATTCAGTAGTTTGCAAATATTTATTTATGAACATTAACTACATTGACACAGTTAATTTAGTAAAAGAGAATAGAAAGGCTCATCCCAGCAGATTAAGAAGGGGAGAAAAAAAGCTTCCTCTCTCAAATCTAAAATTTTTCTTACACCAGACTAAGAAAGGTTTTTTAAAGGAAACAACTATTAACATGTGTCTTCCGGTATTTTTCCTCCCAAGGAAGTTCTACTCAGCAGCTCATTAAACCAGTTTTTATGGGTATGCTTCAGAAGAAACTTAACTTCATATATCCAAGTACTTTACAAACAGTTCTATCCAACTCTAATGGAAACTTTATTCTTTTACAAACTTTGAATTCTAAATGGATACATTGTTCTTTACAAACGTTCAAATTTGTGGCCTTCATCTTTAACCTTTACTTAAATATATATGCTTCACTTACATATAAAATAGAAAATGCATTCATTTTAGGAAGATAGGGCCGTTTCCTCTAGCACACAGCTAGGGCCCAGCAGGCTTGTTCTTGGGCTCCAGTTAAAAGCATCATATAGCTTTGAATTTGCAGCGGGTGTTAAATCTTCCAGGCTTAACCAAAAGTTCATGGTAGTTACCGTATTTTTCGCTCTATAACACGCACTCGACCATAACACGCATGTAGTTTTTAGAGGAGGAAAATCTGTAGGCATGCCACCCGTAGGCATTCCCTCCATAACACGCACAGACATTTCCCCTTACTTTTTAGGAGGAAAAAAGTGAGTGTTATGGTGCAAAAAATACGGTATGTGCATTTGTCAAGTTCTCCTCCTTATATTTCTGCTGGGAAATTTATTTGGTCTTCTTTTCCACCATGCACTCTTGTTTCTCCAATTTCTCTCTGTAAGAATTGTACTGCGAGTCGGTACCAAACAGTTTATCCCACCACGTGAAGGTTGAGGCATAGTTGCCAATGAAGTTCATATGGTGGAAGTCATGGAATCGAGCCCCAGCATAGAAAGGCACCAAATGCAATGGATTCAGAGGAATGTCGTAGCCGCTAAGGAGAGAGAGAGGAGAATTTACAATACAGATACGGAAGACATTGCTCGCATTTCCATTCAAGTGAAGCATTGCTAAAATCAGAAGCAAGTCCCACTGAGTTTAATGGGGCTTACTCTCTTGTAAGTGGGTATAGGACTACAACCATAGACATTTACCAGTTTCCATGTTAACTTGGTGGTAAAACCCCTGAAGTTCCTGGACTATGCAACTGGATAACATACTTCTGAAGCTGTAGAAGTAACATCCGTCATGTGGTATTTAAAATGTGTTTCTTACTTCTGTACTAATGATACATGCTTTATATATAGTCCCTGCAAGGAGGTCATGTAAATATCTCAGCACAAAGTGTCTACAACACTATGCCAAACAGAGGAATGAAATAGTTGAATAATGTGGTCTCTCTCTCTCTCTCTCTCTCTCTCTCCCCCTCACACACACACAGTCTGGATTCATAGCTAGATTTTGCTGGGAAAATATTCAATGAATCAAGGGTGGCCAACCTATGGCTCTCCAAATGTTGTTCCCATCAACTAAAAATTATGGCTAAATGTTCTCTCTAACCATAATTTGTTTCACTTGTTCAGACATCACAAGGAATTCTAGTTAGCTTAACATTAAAAAGCTTTCTATCTGTAATAAATAAATAAATACATAAATAAATTCATTCATTCGTTCATTTATAGCCTGCCCATCTGGCTGGGTTGCCCCAGCCACTCTGTATCTATCTTTGACATGTGAAAATAGAGGGGAGGAGGGAGCATGTGAGCCTGGGGCTCATTTAGGTAGCATAGTTTCCAGTTGTATCTTATCATTTCTAGTTACATCTTAATCATACTTAATAGAGCAGCTTTTATGTGGAACTTAAGATGACTCTACTTGCTCAAAGAGTATCAAATTAGTTTGTAAGCTTGTCATCTAAAGAATCATGTGCAGTAGAATCCTCTGAATGTTTATGCAAGCTCTACTAAAGTCATTGAAACTTACTCTAAGGTAGGTATACACAGGATTTCAGTCTTAAATACATGCACTTCTAGGACATTTAGAGGAAATCCTGAATAGTTAATAGATTTTTTTTTTTTTTTAAAGTCATTTGAATAGATTTTACCTGGTGACTTTGGGTGGTATTCAACGAAGTGTGACTTAGAGTACACCTAGATGACTAATTTAGGTCTAATACCCCAAGTAACACGTTGTTGAATACAACCCTCTATATTTCTGATGAATATGACCAGACTGAACAGCGAAAGTAGATTACCTGTGGACGTCAATGGTCTCCAGCAAGCGACAGATCACCCATGCCCACAGAAGAATCAAGTGATTGCAAAACACCATTATTCCAATGAAAAACCCAGCTCCAAGGATAAGGGTTTCCAGAGGGTGTGCATATTCAGCTTGCATTCCAAACGGAGCCTATGAAAGGAGGAAGAGGGGGAAAAATGCTCTTTTGTATGCAAAGACATAAATATACTTTACGGCTAATCTGAAATGTATACAGTGGGTTACGAACTAAATTTGTTCCGGAGGTCCGTTCTTAATCTGAAACCGTTCTTAACCTGAGGTACCACTTTAACTAATGAGGCCTCCTGCCGCTGCCGCACAGTTTCTGTTCGCATCCTGAGGTATAGTTTTTAACCCGAGGTACTACTTCCGGGTTAGCAGAGTCTGTAACCTTAAGTGTTTGTAACCCGAGATACAACAGTACTTCCTGCATGGCCAGGTTGTTCTAGCAGAGTTCTCCCCCTCTCGCACTCAGATCCTGGTTTTAATGTTACATACAGGTAACAGAGGAATGAGTGAACTGTGTTTAGCTCTACTCCAACTCTTTATGACTACAAATTCTGGACTGCCCCTGGAACACTATAATTTCAGCTGGTAGCATAGAACCATGATTACTTCAGACGACAGAGTAAGAACCCCCTGTAAAATATTCAGAATGGAAGCAAATCATAGCTTATATGAAAACTTTACAGTGATGCTTTCCTCACCTTCAAACCTCAGAAGAGGTTTTTCTGAGTCTTTAGCCTATGCTCCCTAATGAGTGTTATTTCAGTAATAGAAGCTAGCTATTCAAAAAAGCAATTGGAGGGTGGTTGTTAGGGAAATCAACCAATCTAGGTTGAAACCTTACAGGTGGGCTTTAGCTCAGTTGTACAGCACAGTGATGCAGAAGGACTAAAGTTCAGTCACTGGTCTCTCTGTTTAATAGGACCTACGTAAGTCAGGAGACTGGAGAATTGTGCCGGTTAGACTTCACTACAAATATACTAGGTCAAAGTGGGTTATGTTCCTAACCTACATAATCATTATCAGAATAACAGACAGAGATCATTTGTAGGGAAAACCAGCTGAAGGGATTTTTGTATTTTATAGCCAGTCATTGGTGGATAAGAAGTTAGACATATTCAGAGCACAGCATTTAAAATGGCGAACTATTTTGAGCGATCAGTTTCGAAGTCTGTCCAACTACAGCAATATTAAACTCTTGATGAAAACAGTTTGCTAAGCGTGCTGTTTTCTCTTCTCCCTTTTTACAAAAAGAATAGCCTAGTGCTTTTATATGCTCACAGCATTACAGCATTAACTAGGTAACGTTCACCAAGAATTTAAGGCAATACATACCACAAACTCATGATGCACTTTGTGGATGTGCTTATATATTCTCTTGTGATGCAACAGCCTATGCAGAAAATAATGCCAGGCATCCTCAATCACAGCACATCCAAAACATTGAGAAAGTAGCACATACCTGGGGGGGGGGGGGGGAGGTAGGGAAAGAGAAGCATTTGTTAAGACAAGTACAATAGATTAGGACACCTTGTTTCCCAACCCAATTTTTGCTTTTTATAAATCATTGTAGCAGTTTTCTAAAACTAATTTCACATAAAATTTACTTAATCCATTAACATCTTTCTTTCTTGCAAATCAGTTGTAATTTGTAATGATAAGAACGCTTTATAGGGAAAGTTCAGCTTGAAAATTACTGACTACTAGAAACTTATTATTATTGTTCTGTGCAGAACTTTTAGAAATCTTCCATATGCTGAAGTGCAGTGCTTGATCATAACAGGATTTGAGAAACACTGCATTTATTGAAGTACTTAACTGCACAGAGCTGTTTAAATAAAATCCATCTACTTACCATCTTGGCATGCTTTCCCAGTCATAAGGAATATTAAAATATTCTGTGAAGTAATAGGTACCAAGTATCAGAGGAAACTGAATAAAAAAGTGATTGAACATAAGTGCCTTGAAACACTTCCATTGTCTTTCCCAGGTTTCTGGCTTATCCTGTAAACAAGAAATAAAAGTATTTTATAAATAGAAGTAGAATATTCCAGTGATATTACTGAAGATGTGATACATGGGAATAAGTACTAAATTAATAGTACTTCATACTATAATAGAAGAATACCTAAATTAAAGGTAACGGAATATCAGCTTTGTCTTATTTGACACTGTTTCAACTGATATTGCCCCAAAATGCAGCAACACTGCTGCCTGCGATGATCAATGTTTCCATTAATATCAGATATACATTTCAATGTTGATTCCCTGTCAATTATCATCCTACTCCAGGTGTACTTGGGGTAAGGCGAGAGATAAATATTACAGTAGTGTTAGAATGCTCAGATTGTTGTCTTTCAG
This sequence comes from Podarcis pityusensis, assembly GCF_964106645.2. NCBI lineage: Eukaryota > Metazoa > Chordata > Lepidosauria > Squamata > Lacertidae > Podarcis > Podarcis pityusensis. Next base: position 33,635,632 of record NC_138034.1, read on the forward strand.
CCCGGGAACAGTACTGCCATTTGGTCTGAATTTATTGTTAATGAATCAAGATTACAAATGCTATTTTCATGTCAAAAGGAAACAGTTATGGTATGCATAGATCACAGCATCTATGGCATCAGAGCAGGGATGAGTAACCTGTTGAACTCCAGATTCTGTCAGCCCCAGCCGGCATAGCCCACGGTCAGGAATGAGCGGAGCTCACATATCTGAAGGGCCACAGGTTTCCCCACCCCTGAATTAGTTTGGAGCCTGTACATTGTTTCAAGAAGGCTGCAAGAAATCAGCACAGTAAAGTAATCATGGTTTTATAACAGACTTCTGGGCTCTGGATCGCATTAGGAAGCAGGATACTATGATCTATCTACCTTTTTAGTAGAAACTGGATTGAGAAGGCACCAGAATTCTATACGATACAAATTTCACTGACTTATAATTCAATACTGTGGTACCTTGGGTTACAGACGCTTCAGGTTACAGACTCTGCTAACCCAGAAATAGTACCTTGGGTTAAGAACTTTGCTTCAGGATAAGAACAGAAATCGTGCTCCGGCAGCGCGGCAGCAGCAGGAGGCCCCATTAGCTAAAGTGGTGCTTCAGGTTAAGAACAGTTTCAGGTTAAGAACGGACTTCCGGAACAAATTAAGTACTTAACCCGAGGTACCAGTGTATTGCAATACTCCAAGCTTTATGTTATTACATATATACCATTCAGGTATCAGGGTGTATGTCACTCAAGCGAATTTCACACACGGTTACTATTAAAAACAAGAGTGCCCACGACTGATGCTATATACAGGGGCCATGTTCTAGCTTAGTGATGGATAGCCTGAAGCTTTGCAGACTGCCCCAACTCCCATCAGCCCCTGCCAGCATTGCCAATGGTCAGAGATGACAGGACAGTTTGGGGGACCACTGCTTCCCACCTGTGTTTTAGCCACTCTACAGCTTCTGTGGGGGAAACTAGCAACTGTACAATGTTATCTCCTTTTTTCATTTACTAGCTGAACAATGCAATCCTATGCATTGCTTAAGATAGAATCCTACACCAACTAATCTGTGAGTAAGCCAC